>NC_057799.1:131242774-131551956 GCF_018294505.1 Triticum aestivum
GTATCAATAAGGTGGACAGGAATAAACAAGAAATACAACAAGAGCTTACAGGTTCAGGGGTTACCTCTGACTCGGAGCTGTCACTTAGTTGAAGCAGCTCTGAGGCAGTAGGCCTGCTTCCCTTCTTGCGGGGAGCGGCTCTCCTGGCGGCTTTCTTAGCCTTCCTGGCCTTCTTGGCCGCCTCATGGTCATACTTGACCTTCCAGAATTTATCATCAGCCTGAAAAATACAATGAAGATTTCTTAAGGTTCAGATGAAAACTATCTAAAGGAGAAAATAAGATGTTCAGATCAGCGGCTTACCGCTGGGGCCGGGTTGGTCTTGCAGAAGGGGCTTAAGCCGGTCCTCCCGCAGTCTGCCAAGCTCTCATTCAAGAGGGCCTTGGTCATATCTTCAACAACGTCTTCAGGAAGATCGTTGCGGCTATGTCGTAGGGGGTCATCTTTCCGACCCGTGTAATCACACATTAAGCCGGGGCGGCGGCTCAAGGGGATCACCCGCCATGAGATCCAAACCCGGACCAGATCAATGTCGTTGAGGCCGTTGCCCAGGAGAGCCTTGATCTTGTTGATGGTGGGGATCAGAGGTTGACGCTCCGCCTGAGATAGTTTGTCGGGCAGAGGGTGGTTTGGTTCCAGACGCATGGCACGAAAGCCGAGCAGAGGGCTCTCGTCAGCCGGAGACGTGTCCTGGCAGTAAAACCACGTCTGGTTCCAGTCCTTTGGATGGCTGGGCGGCTCAGCGTAAGGAAAGAGGCAGTCCCTCCAGCGTTGAATGGAGATTCCACCAAGTTCCAAGCTCGGTCCGTTGGCACACTCATTCTGGCGGTTCAAATAGAATAGCTCTCTAAAGAGCAGAAGGCTGGGCTCTTCTCCAAGGTAGACTTCACAGAATACTTGGAAGTTGCATATGTTTGACACAGAGTTGGTTCCTATGTCTTGTGGCCGCAGATCAAAGAAACTCAGCACGTCTCTAAAGAATTTTGAGCCAGGCGGTGCGAAGCCCCGGCTCATGTGATCCGCGAATATTACCACCTCACCATCCTTTGGTTGCGGTCTCTCCTCTGATGGGTCAGGGGCACGGTAGGACATGATGTCCTTCTTGGGCAGGTAACCCGTTTTCACAAAGTCTGCTAAGGTTTCATCAGTGACGTTGGACCTCATCCAGTTCCACGTGATGGGTGCTTTGGGAGCTTTGGGAGGCATGGTGAAAGTCGGAAGCCTATGATAAAAGGAAATATCCGGTTTAATTATAAGCCGGAGGAAGTTTACAGTTCAATGTTTAAAATGGCGGCTTATGAAGGGGCCTAATGACATATAGCTAAGTGCATCGGGTTATCTAAGCCGCTGGAGGTATTTAGAGTAATTCAATTGTCTACAATTTTATCATAAATGAGCCGGAAAATTTCACGGCGCGTGGCTTCTTTTGAGCCGGAAGGTTTTACGGCGCATGGCTTCTTTTGAGCCGGAAATGTAAGCCGCCGTAGCTCAGCAGATGCAGTTTTTTACTAAGTGCGGTGAAAACAAGTTTCACAGATCACGGTAATTGTTTTGGATCAAAACGGTCGACTAAAGAGAAAAGTTTCTAGACCTAAAACAGACGCAGAGGAAGTTCATAAGTTCGAACGAAGCCTTTATGCAGTGAGAAGGGATCTATATACATTGGAAACGGGCGTGAAACAACTACCGCAACAGTTCTATACAGTCTAAAGATCAAGAAAGGTGGTAAAAATGAAATCTACCGAGAACTCGCGAGGAACGGCGAAGAACACGGGAAGAACAGCAAAGAACCTAATGTGGATCTACGCTATGGAGTGGCGATGGCTTACGGGTGCTGGTGAGTCGCGGAGGTCGCCGCCGTTTTCTCTGGACACAACAGGTTGATGCAGCGGCCGGAGTTGGTGAGGACGAGGAGATCCGCGGCGGCGGCGGCGGAGCTCGGGAGAAAGCACAGTAGGCGAGAGGAGGAAGAAGATAGAGGCGACGAGTGACCAGAGGCTCATGGGCCGGGCTATTTATAAGGTGAGGCTCATAAGTGTGCGCAAGAAACGAGGAGGCCATGGCGCGGTTATCTCACCATAAAAACGCCTCGATTTTCAAGACGGCAGTTAAAGATAAGATCCGTTGCGGATATGGTGGAGTAAAAAATGGACTTAATGGAAGATGACGTCACGGCGGGTTACCCGAAATCCAGAAGATGACGTCACGACGGGTTATAACCTTCACACAATTGTAAGCCGGAGATTTTCTATCAAAAGGATTGAAGATTGACATGAGCCGGCTCAAATCAATCTGGGGCCTAATGTTGAGGATATAAGCCTTAGAGTCACCCGCCCGGAGGGGCCGGGTTACTCGTAATGGTCATCGCCTGAAGCCCGACGCCAAGCTTGAAGACGGCGGGCCAAAGATGGGCTTAAGACCCGGAGATGGCTTAAAGCCCGTAGTTACAACCGCTATTATGGTAGAACTTGTAGTGTAAGGCAAGAATAGTTGAGAGTCCGAGCCGGACACTCTTATGAGCCGGCCGGGACTCTGAGAGCTGCTGGGCGTCAACCTCTCTATATAAAGGGACGACCCGGCGGCGGTTTAGGGACAGGTAAGATCTCGTCGAGAGTCAGGCATAGCAATTAAGCTCCCTGGTCATCGAAACCCTAATCAATACCACCTCAACTGGACGTAGGCTTTTACCTTCACCGTAAGGGGCCGAACCAGTATAACCCTCGTGTTCCTTGTCCCGTTAACCCCTTCAAGCTTCCTAGCTGCGATGGCTCCGCGACTAAGTCCTAGTTCGAGGACATCTGCTGTGACAATTCCACGACACTCTCCGATGAAGTGTGAGTAGTTTACCTCAGACCTTCGGGTCCATAGTTAGTAGCTAGATGGCTTCTTCTCTCTTTTTGGATCTCAATACAATGTTCTCCCCCTCTCTCATGGAGATCTATTCGATGTAATCTTCTTTTTGCGGTGTGTTTGTTGAGACCGATGAATTGTGGGTTTATGATCAAGATTGTCTATGAACAATATTTGAATCTTCTCTGAATTCTTTTATGTATGATTGGTTATCTTTGCAAGTCTCTTCGAATTATCAGTTTGGTTTGGCCTACTAGATTGATCTTTCTTGCAATGGGAGAAGTGCTTAGCTTTGGGTTCAATCTTGCGGTGTCCTTTCCCAGTGACAGTAGGGGCATCAAGGCACGTATTGTATTGTTGCCATCGAGGATAACAAGATGGGGTTTTTATCATATTGCATGAATTTATCCCTCTACATCATGTCATCTTGCTTAAGGCGTTACTCTGTTTTCATGAACTTAATACTCTAGATGTCTGCTGGATAGCGGTCGATGAGTGGAGTAATAGTAGTAGATGCAGGCAGGGGTCGGTCTACTTGTCTCAGACGTGATGCCTATATACATGATCATACCTAGATATTCTCATAACTATGCTCAATTCTGTCAATTGCTCAACAGTAATTCGTTCACCCACCGTAAAATACTTATGCTCTTGAGAGAAGCCACTAGTGAAACCTATGGCCCCCGAGTCTATCTTCATCATATTAATCATCCAACACTTAGTTATTTCCTTTGCTTTTTACTTTGCTTTTATTTTACTTTGCATCTTTATCAAAAAAATACCAAAAATATTATCCTATCATATCTATCAGATCTCACTCTCGTAAGTGACCATGAAGGGATTGACAACCCCTTATCGCGCTGGTTGCGAGGATTTATTTGTATTGTGCAGGTACGAGGGACTCGCGCGTAGCCTCCTACTGGATTGATACCTTGGTTCTCAAAAACTGAGGGAAATACTTACGCTACTTTGCTGCATCACCCTTTCCTCTTCAAGGGAAAACCAACGCAGTGCTCAAGAGGTAGCAATCCGTTGCATGGCAATCCCTACTCCTTGCATTGACATCAATTGATGGGCATCTCCCTAGCTCGTTGATTAGCCGTGTCAATGTGAGACTTTCTCCTTTTTTGTCTTCTCCACATAACCCCGTCATCATATTCTATTCCACCCATAGTGCTATGTCCATGGCTCACGCTCATATATTGCGTGAAAGTTGAAAAAAGTTTGAGATTACTAAAGTATGAAACAATTGCTTGGCTTGTCATCGGGGTTGTGCATGATGAGAGCATTCTTGTGTGACGAAAATGGAGCATGACCAAACTATATGATTTTGTAGGGATGAACTTTCTTTGGCCATGTTATTTTGAGAAGACATAATTGCTTAGTTAGTATGCTTGAAGTATTATTACTTTTATGTCAATATTAAACTTTTATCTTGAATCTTTCAGATCTGAATATTCATACCACAAATAAGAGAATTACATTGAAAATTATGCCAAGTAGCATTCCACATCAAAAATTCTGTTTTTATCATTTACCTACTCGAGGACGAGCAGGAATTAAGCTTGGGGATGCTTGATACGTCTCCAACGTATCTATAATTTTTGATTGTTCCATGCTATTATATATTCTGTTTTGGATGTTTAATGGGCTTTATTATACACTTTTATATTATTTTTGGGACTAACCTATTAACCGGAGGCCCATCCCACATTGCTGTTTTTTTGCCTATTTCAGTGTTTCGAAGGAAAAGGATATCAAACGGAGTCCAAACGGAATGAAACCTTCGGGAACATGATTTTCGGAACAAACATGATCCAGAGGACTTGGAGTGGACGTCAAGCAATCAACGAGGAGGCCACGAGGTAGGGGGCGCGCCTACCCCCCTGGGCGCGCCCTCCACCCTCGTGGGCCCCTCGTAGCTCTCCTGACCGACTTCCTTCGCCTATATATACTCATATACCCTGAAAACATCATATACGGAGCAAAAAACCTATTTCCACCGCCGCAACCTTCTGTACCCGTGAGATCCCATCTTGGGGCCTTTTCCGGCGCTCCGCCGGAGGGGGCATTGATCACGGAGGGCTTCTACATCAACACCATAGCCTCTCCGACGATGTGTGTGTAGTTTATCTTAGACCTTCGGGTCCATAGTTATTAGCTAGATGGCTTCTTCTCTCTCTTTGGATCTCAATACAAAGTTCTCCTCGATTCTCTTGGAGATCTATTTGATGTAACTCTTCTTTTGAGGTGTGTTTGTCGAGATCCGATGAATTGTGGGTTTATGATCAAGATTATCTATGAACAATATTTGAATCTCCTCTGAATTCTTTTATGTATGATTGGTTATCTTTGCAAGCCTCTTCGAATTATCAGTTTGGTTTGGCCTACTAGATTGATCTTTCTTGCAATGGGAGAAGTGCTTAGCTTTGCGTTCAATCTTGCGGTGCTCGATCCCAGTGACAGTAGGGGAAACGACACGTGTTGTATTGTTGCCATCGAGGATAAAAAGATGTGGTTTATATCATATTGCATGAGTTTATCTCTCTACATCTTGTCATCTTGCTTAAAGTGTTACTCCGTTCTTATGAACTTAATACTCTAGATGCATGCTGGATAGCAGTCGATGTCTGGAGTAATAGTAGTAGATGCAGGCAGGAGTCGGTCTACTTGTCACGGACGTGATGCCTATGTACATGATTATACCTAGATATTCTCATAACTATGCTCAATTCTATCAATTGCTCGACAGTAATTCGCTTACCCACCGTAATACTTATGCTTTTGAGAGAAGCCACTAGTGAAACCTATGGCCCCCGGGTCTATTTTCCATCACATTAATCTTCAGTCAACAAGCTATTTCTATCGCCGTTTATTTTGCTTTATTTATTTTTAGTCCTTATCATAAAAATACAAAAAATATTATCTTATCATCTCTATCAGATCTTACTTTTGCAAGTGGTCGTGAAGGGATTGACAACCCCTTTATCGCGTTGGTTGCAAGGTTCTTATTTGTTTGTGTAGGTGCGTGGGACTTGAGCGTGGTCTCCTACTGGATTGATACCTTGGTTCTCAAAAACTGAGGGAAATACTTACGCTGCTTTACTGCATCACCCTTTCCTCTTCAAGGGAAAACCAATGCAGTGCTCAAGAGGTAGCACGCTTCTGCTTTCGGTCTACGAGGGTACGTGGACAACACTCTCCCCTCTCGTTGCTATGCATCACCTAGATGGATCTTGCGTGTGCGTAGGATTTTTTTTGAAATTACTGTGTTCTCCAACAGTGCCATCCGAGCCAGGTCTATGCGTAGATGTTATATGCACGAGTAGAACACAAAGAATTGTGGGCAATAATAGTCATACTGCTTACCAGCATGTCATACTTTCATTCGGTGGTATTGTTGGATGAAGCGGCCCGGACCGACATTACGCGTACGCTTACGCGAGACTGATTCTACCGACGTGCTTTGCACACAGGTGGCTGGCAGGTGTCAGTTTCTCCAACTTTAGTTGAATCGAGTGTGGCTACGTCCGGTCCTTCTTGAAGGTTAAAACATCACATTTGACAAAAAAAAACGTTGTGGTTTTGATGCGTAGGTAAGAACGGTTCTTGCTAGAAGTCCGTAGCAGCCACGTAAAACTTGCAACAACAAAGTAGAGGACGTCTAACTTATTTTTGCAGGGCTTGCTATGATGTGATATGGTCAAGACGTGATGATTTATAAATTGTTGTATGAGATGATCATGTTTTGTAACAGTTATCGGCAACTGGCAGGACCCATATGGTTATCGCTTTATTGTATGAAATGCAATCGCCATGTAATTGCTTTACTTTACCAGTAAGCGGTAGCGATAGTCGTAGAAGCAATAGTTGGTGAGATGACAACGATACTTCGATGGAGATCAAGGTGTCAAGATGGTGATGATGGTGATCATGACGGTGCTTTGGAGATGGAGATCAAAGGCACAAGATGATGATGGCCATATCATATCACTTATATTGATTGCATGTGATGTTTATCCTTTATGCATCTTATTTTGGTTAGTATGATAGTAGCATTATAAGATGATCTCTCACTAAATTTCAAGGTATAAGTGTTCTCCCTGAGTATGCACCATTGCGACAGTTCGTCGTGCCCAGACACCACGTGATGATCGGGTGTGATAAGCTCTACGTTCAAATACAACGGGTGCAAGACAGTTTTGCACACGCAGAATACTCAGGTTAAACTTGACGAGCCTAGCATATGCAGATATGGCCTCGGAACACTGAGACCGAAAGGTCGAGCGTGAATCATATAGTAGATATGATCAATATAGTGATGTTCACCATTGAAAACTACTCCATCTCACGTGATGATCGGACATGGTTTAGTTGATATGGATCACGTGATCACTTAGATGATTAGAGGGATGTCTATCTAAGTGGGAGTTCTTAAGTAATATGATTAATTGAACTTTAATTTATCATGAACTTAGTACCTGATAGTATTTTGCATGTCTATGTTGCAGATCAATAGCTCGCGTATAGCTCCCCTGTTTTATTGTTGATATGTTCCTAGAGAAAAATAAGTTGAAAGATGTTAGTAGCAATGATGCGGACTGGGTCCGTGATCTGAGGACTATCCTCATTGCTACACAGAAGAATTATGTCCTTGATGCACCGCTAGGTGACAGAACTATTGCAGGAGCAGATGCAGACGTTATGAACGTTTGACAAGCTCGGTATGATGACTACTTGATAGTTTAGTGCACCATGCTTTACGGCTTAGAACCGGGACTTCAAAAATGTTTTGAAGTGTCACGGAGCATATGAGATGTTCCAAGAGCTGAAATTAGTATTTCATACTCATGCCCGAGTCGAGAGGTATGAGACCTCTGACAAGTACTTTGCCTACAAGATGGAGGAGAATAGCTCAACCAGTGAGCATGTGCTCTGTCGGAGTAAATGGCCACGGGTAGCCTAACCGACTGCCCCTGGCTCTTCCAAACAATTATCAGGCCTTTGGGCCTTCAAGCACTCCAAGCATTGGACCACCTTCCCTGGCCGGCTACCTCTGAAGCCGACTCACGAAAGGCGACCCAGCCTCAGCAACCTCCCCCCCCCCAGGATAACCACGGGGTGGCCGACTCCAGGAAGCCGGCCGTAAAGGATGCCGACTTCCTCGAAGCCGGCCCCGAAGAACGCCGACTCCAAGAAGCCGGCCAAGACCGCAACCACCAAAGCTACGCCACATAACGGTGATAAGACGGGGTGTGGCCACAGTGCGGCCCACTACCCCCGAAGCCCGAGGCAGGCATGGCCACAGGACGTCGTACGGGACGGCCATCCCCCGTCCGGCTCGGCACTATAGCCATGCTAGCCTCGACGTCACCCAAGGCAGACGCCGGTACGGCCCACGGGCGGCGGGCCCCTTCAGCCAGAGAGAGGCGCGGAGGCGGCCCGGCCTCCCCCAGTCGGCCAAGGGCGTAGCCGGCCCCCGGAAGTCGGCTACCCCCTCCCTCGAAGCATGTGCCACATTAAGGAGACAAGACGAGGTAAGGCTACAGTGAGAGCCCTCGAGGCGGCCACATGTAGCCACGCTTACCTCAACGAAGCCCTCGTCATCAGGGGCGAGGCTACAGTAAGCAGCCGCCGACAAGATCCTAGGCGGTGGGGCCGGCCTGTCGACCAAGAGGAAGGCAGCCGGCGGGACCCACTAGTCGGCGGGCCCCAACAGCCGGTGGAGAAGCCGGCGAGCGTAGACACTGACGGCTGGGACCAGTGCCCAGCCGGATTACAATTGTACCCCCGGGGGTAGGCCTATATAAACCCCCCGGCGCACCCATGCAAAGGGTTGGCTTCTTAGCATTACACAGACACCATATAGAGAGGGAAGCAAGAGCTAGCCTTGTTCTTCTTCTCCCTTGAACCCAACAGCTCTAGGAGCGATTGTAGCTACTCTTTCCGATCTAGTGATCATGCGGAGACCCCGCAGAGCAGGACTAGGGGCGTTATCTCCTCGGAGAGCCCCGAACCTGGGTAAGATTCGCCGGCGTGCATGTCTTCGCCTCATCCCGTTTCCAGGCACCGGCGACGTCTTATTGGCACCCACAATGATAAGCCACCCGTTGGCATATGTCGCACCTACCACCCGACATTTGGCGCCCACCGTGGGGCCAGGTGCACCGTCGTCCGGAGACCTGTTCTGGACGGGAACCCTCTTCCTCCCCCGCGAGCGCAGCCAGCCTGCTGCGCCCGATGGCGCTTGCCTCGACGCGCTGCAAGGCGTCGACGACGCTTGCGCAGCGAGCCGCCTCGCCGATCTTTTCGGTGAGACTCGCATCTCCGACGAGCCTGCGTCGACGCAGGCACGGACTACCCCGAGAGCCGCCTCGTCAGCCTCCTCGACCAGCTTCACGTCTCCAGCGAGCCTGCTGCGGATGTGGAGTCGGTCGGCTCCACCGACCCGATGCTCGTCGACTCCGACACGGCATCGCTCTACGCTTACCCCTCCGACGTGGTGGTCTTCGACGATCCTCTCCCTCGAGCTGACAGCGGCATCAGCGCTGTCACCGAGGTGTTGGTCATCAGCCACGTCGCCAACTCGGGCGAGAACGCCCACGACGCTTTGCAAGCGGTGATGCACGACCTCTCCGTCCCCATCCCGGCCGATGCCGACGCCGAGACCCTGGAGGCACGCCGCCTCGCCCTCATCGCGGAAGGCCAGAAGATAGCCTCCATGAGACACCTCACCGAGGCCCACCAGCGCGAAGTCGACCGCACCGCCTTCGGTACGCCACCGCCTAGCGGTCCGAGCCGAGCCGGCTTTGTCCAGAAGCGCGGCGCGGCCGTCGCCAGCATGCTGGGGGCAGATCGCCCCGTCTACGCCACCCCGCTCGAGAATCTGCGAGCCGCTCAGGCAGCTGTAGAAGAGCTCAATGGGCTGGGAGCCGATGAGCTCCCCTACATGACAAGACGGATCCAGCAGCTAATCGACGCGGCTGCGGAACGGCACGAAGCCGGCGCCCGTTCCGATAGTCATCCCCCGCGCCGGGAGCACGCCGCGACGTCCCGCTCGCCGACTGCGAGCGGCACACGCCAGAAGAAAGACAAGGAGCCGGCTGCCAGCCGCAGCCGGACTCGCATCACCATCGAGCGCGACGCGGAAGGCCGCCCTCGAGCGGTGAAACGCCAAGGAGATTTTCCTCCCCCCCGCCTCGAAGAGAAAGACGTCTCACTCCGCCGCCTATCACGCACCCGACTCTTGGCGACCGACTCGGCCGCCGAGAAGGAGTCGGCGAGAACGACGCCCGCCACCGGATCGACCGCCTTGCTCGATCCTTGGCGTTAGAAGAAGAGGACGATGTCGGCCCGCCATGCTTTGGTCCCCGCATCCGCGACGAGCCCTTCCCCAAAGGGTTCTCACTCCCCAGAGACACGCCCAAGTACAACGGCTCAGTAAAGCCGGAAGATTGGCTCATCGACTACTCCACGGCTGTCAGCATAGCCAACGGCAATCGGCGCGTCGCCGTGAAGTACGCCCCCCTCATGCTGCAAGGCACGGCACGCACATGGCTCAACAGCCTCAAGCCCTCCAGCATCAACAGTTGGCTGGACTTCACGGAAGTCTTCATCCGCAACTTCACCAGCACCTACAAGCGGCCTCCCAAGCCTCGCCAGCTCTCCCTCTGCGTCCAAGGGCCCAACGAGTCGACCCGCGACTACCTCATGCGGTGGGCCGAGTTCCGCAACTCCTGCGAGGGGGTGCACGAGGTTCAGGCCGTCGAGTACTTCACCGCCGGGTGCCGAGAGGGCACCCTCCTCAAGCACCGACTCCTCTACGACGAGCCGGCTACCCTCGACGAGTTGCTGGTCATCGCGGACAAGTACGCCACGGCCGACTCCTCGATGAAGACCGAGCTTCGAGTAGACGCCTCGGGGAAGGTGATTGCCCCGGCTCCCAAGACGCCGGCTGGCGACCCCAATCGGCGCCCCTACCAGAATGATCACAAGCGCAAGGCCCCCATGCCGACTTCCACCAGTCGGCAGGTGGCCACAGTTGAAGATGAGCAGCCCGAAGAATGGCCCGTTCCCAAGAAGAAGGGCGGCAGGCCGGCTTGGCAGCCGGCTTTCTCTTACGAGCAGGCTCTTGACGCCCCCTGCAAGTTCCACAGCGGCGGGAAGCCGTCTAACCACACGACCCGAAAATGCCACTGGCTCACGCGAATCACCAAGGGCGAGGGGTTGTTGCCGCCTCCGCCTCCCGGTCCGCCGCCTCCAGCCCCCAGCAGCCGGCGGCTCGGCCGGCGGTCGGCGCCATCCAAGACGAATTCCCTGAAGAGCACGCCGCCTACGTCGTCTTCACCAGTCAAGCCGACGACAAGCGTAGTCAGCGCCGACAGCATCAAGAAGTTAATGCAGTCGCCTCTAGCGCCCCCGAGTTCATGCACTGGTCAGAGAAGCCAATCAGCTGGAGCCAGGCCGACCACCCAGAGGTGATGCCCTCTCCTAGCTCCTATGCAATGGTCTTGGATGTCACCCTCGCGACAGAGAGGCGAGCTGCCCGATTCTCCCGCGTCCTGATAGATGGCGGAAGCAGTATCAACATACTGTACCGCGATACCATGGAGAAGCTGAACATCAAGGCGAAGCAGCTTATGCCGAGCCGGACCGTGTTCCATGGTATCGTCCCCGGCTTGTCTTGGTCCCCAATCGGCAAGATTAAAATGGATGTTCTCTTCGGAGACAAAAATCATTTTCGCCGGGAAGCGATCTGGTTCGAGGTAGTGGATTTGGAGAGCCCCTATCATGCTCTGCTTGGCCGACCTGCTCTGGCCAAATTTATGGCTGTGCCCCACTACGCCTACCTGAAGATGAAGATGCCGAGCTCAAAGGGGATCATCACGGTAGCCGGCAATTACAAGAAGTCCATCGAGTGTGCCATGGCCAGTAGCCGGCTGGCCGAGTCCCTCGTGGTGGCAGAAGAGAAGAAGATGCTGGAGCGGGTTGTGGCCATGGCCGGCAAGCAGCCGGCCCTGTCCCCCAACCCCAAAGATTGTGATGCACAGGGCTCCTTCTAGCCTGCCAAAGAGACGAAGAAGATACCTCTGGACCCGAAGAACCCGGAGAGGTTCGCTGTCATTGGGGCGAACTTGGACAGTAAATAGGAAGGCGAGCTTGTCGACTTCCTCCGTGAGAATCGAGACATTTTTGCATGGTCCCCAAAGGACATGCCGGGTGTCCCGAAGGATTTCGCCGAGCACAAATTACATGTCCGCGCCGACGCGAAGCCGGTCAAGCAACCCCTCCGCCGACTGTCAGAAGAGAAGCGAAGAATCGTGGGAGAAGAGATAGCCCGGCTCCTTGCCGCTGGCTTTATCATGGAAGTGTTCTTTCCAGAGTGGCTTGCCAACCCAGTTCTGGTTCTGAAGAAGAATAACAAGTGCCGTATGTGTATAGACTACACCAGCCTGAACAAGCCCAAAGGATCCGTTTGCTCTGCCACGGATTGACCAAGTGATAGACTCCATAGCCGGATGCGAGCTGTTGAGTTTTTTGGACGCCTATTCAGGGTACCATCAGATCAAGTTGGACCCAGCAGACCGCCTGAAGACTGCCTTCATCACACCATTTGGAGCTTTCTGCTACCTGACTATGACGTTCGGCTTGAGAAATGCCGGCGCCACTTTTCAGCGTTGCATGCAGAAATGCCTCTTGAAACAACTCGGCAGAAATGCCCACGTCTATGTAGACGACATTGTGGTGAAGACAGAGAAGCGCGGTACCCTGCTGGAAGATCTCAAAGAAACATTCGCCAACTTGCGCCGATTCCAAATCAAGATCAACCCCGAGAAGTGCGTATTTGGAGTACCAGCCGGCCAGCTGCTAGGCTTCCTGGTCTCCGAACGCGGCATCGAGTGCAACCCCGTCAAGATCAAGGCCATCGAGAGGATGGAGATTCCCACCAAACTGCGAGATGTGCAGAAGTTCACCGGCTGCTTGGCCTCCCTGAATCGTTTTATCAGCCGGCTAGGAGAGAAGGCTCTCCCCCTGTACCGACTCATGAAGAAGTCCACTCACTTCGAGTGGAATGATCAAGCCGACCAAGCCTTCCATGAGTTGAAGAAAATGCTGACCACTCCGCCTGTCCTGGCAGCGCCGACTGAAAAGGAGCCCATGCTCCTCTACATCGCTGCGACTAGCCGAGTAGTCAGTACTGTTGTTGTGGTCCAGCGCCCGGAAGAAGGCCGAGCCCAGCTAGTCCAGAGGCCGGTGTACTACCTAAGTGAAGTGCTATCCAGCTCAAAGCAGAACTACCCGCACTACCAGAAGATGTGCTATGGGGTATACTTCGCCGCCAAGAAACTGAAGCCCTACTTCCAAGAACACCCCATCACGGTCGTGTGCACCGCCCCGCTCGCCGAGATCATAGGCAGCCGGGATGCATCCGGCCGGGTGGCTAAATGGGCTATTGCACTAGCGCCCTACACGATCTTCTACTAACCCCGCACCGCCATCAAGTCCCAAGCGTTGGCCGACTTCCTCGTCGACTGGGCCGAGACCCAGTACCTACCGCCGGCTCCCGACTCTACCCATTGGCGGATGCAATTTGACAGGTCCAAGATGCGCACCGGCTTGGGAGCCGGCATCGTCCTCACCTCTCCCAAAGGCGACAAGCTCAAGTACACACTACAGATCCACTTCGCCGCCTCCAACAACGTGGCCGAGTACGAGGCGCTCGTACATGGGCTCCGGCTAGCCAAAGAGCTCGGCATACGCCGGATCCTGTGTTACGGTGACTCAGACTTGGTGGTCCAGCAGTCGTCTGGCGACTGGGACGCCAAGGATGCGAACATGGCGAGCTATCGATTCCTCATCCAGCAGATCAGCGGATACTTCGAAGGGTGCGAGTTCCTTCACGTGCCAAGGGCCGACAACGACCAAGCAGATGCCCTAGCACGGATCGGCTCCACCCGACAAGCCATACCGACTGGCATCTCCCTCCAGCGCCTCCTCAAGCCGTCCATCAAACCGTCTCCAGAGTCGGACTCCATCTTCGTACCGCCTGCGCCAGATGCAGCCGGATCCGACTGGAGGAACCCCGCAGGCGGCACGGGGGTTTCGACAACTGGCCCGGGGACTGCCGTAGTCGCACCCGGCCCAGGGACTTCAGAACCCGGCCCGGGGATTGCAGCAGTCGGCCAGGGGACTGCAACGACACAAGAAGCGGTGGCCGACTCCAATTCCACGCCAGCCAACCCACCCACCCGAGTCATGGTGGCTACACTAACAGAAGAAGAAGTCACAGCTCCATCATGGGCCCAGCCCATCCTCAAGTTCCTAGTCAGCAGAGAGCTGTCGGATCTCAGTAAGACTAGTGCAACGACGAGCCACAGCATATGCAATAATCAACAGAGAGCTTGTGAAGTGCAGCGTCACTGGAGTCTTCCAGCGTTGTGTCGAGCCAGAAAAAGGAGTGGCAATCCTCAAGGATATCCACCAAGGCGAATGCGGCCACCACGCAGCCTCAAGATCACTTGTGGCCAAGGCATTCCGCCATGGTTTCTTCTGGCCGACTGCCTTGGAGGATGGTAAAGAAATAGTCAAGAGCTGCAGAGGATGCCAAGTTTTTAGTTCCAAGCAACACCTGCCGGCTTCTGCACTCAAGACCATTCCCCTCACCTGGCCTTTTGCCGTCTGGGGACTGGACATGGTGGGCCCTTTCAAGACAGCCCACGGCGGCTTGACGCATCTACTTGTCGTTGTGGACAAGTTCACAAAGTGGATCGAAGCAAAGCCGATCAAGAAGCTGAACGGGCCGACTGCCGTGACATTCATCACTGACATCACTACTCGGTACGGCGTGCCACACAGCATCATCACCGACAACGGCACGAACTTCGCCAAAGGAGCACTGCCACGTTTCTGCGCGACGCAGGGCATCCGACTGGACTTAGCGTCCGTTGCCCACCCGCAGTCAAACGGCCAGGTCGAGCGAGCAAATGGACTCATCCTCTCCGGCATCAAGCCCCGACTGGTTGTACCACTGGAGCGATCGGCCGGCTGCTGGCTCGATGAGCTGTCGGCTGTCCTCTGGAGTCTGCGCACTACACCCAACAAGTCAACCGGCTTTACTCCATTCTTCCTTGTATATGGTGCCGAGGCTATCATCCCAACAGACATCGAGTTCGACTCGCCTCGAATCACCATGTACACGGAGGCAGAGGCCAAGGAAGCAAGAGAAGACGGCGTCGACCTACTGGAAGAAGGCCGGCTGTTCGCACTCAGCCGGTCCGCCATCTACCAGCAAGGGCTGCGCCGCTACCACAACCGTAAGGTCAAGCCAAGATCCTTCCAAGAGGGCGACCTTGTGCTCCGGCTGATCCAGCGAACAGCCGGCCAGCACAAGCTCTCGGCCCCTTGGGAAGGCCCCTTCGTCATCAGCAAGGCACTAGGCAACGACTCCTACTACCTGATCGACGCGCAAAAACCAAGAGCACGCAAGAGAGACGACTCCGGCAAGGAGTCGGAGCGACCATGGAACGCAAACCTCCTGAGAAGATTTTACAGTTGAAAGCAGTATGTATCATGCTACCCTTTTGTATTAAGTACGAACCAATAGGCCCTTCGAACAGTACTCGGGGACTGCCTTTGTTTATCCATGAATGACGAGTGTCATACCCATGAATGTATTATTACATTTGATTTCTTGTTGGGCACCGGGTTCGACTAGTCGGCCCGGGGACTGGCCGCCTTGAGCCATATTAAAAGTTCTACCTGGAGTCAGACAAGTAGTGTGCCGGCTCCCAAGTCCCCTCTTGTTGAAAGTCGCAGCTCAAAGAAACGACTGTCCGACTAGCAAGAGGCAAGGCAGAAAGGATGCCCACACGAAAAACGGCTAAGGACCAATGAACTTATATAGCAAAAAGACGGCCTCCAACCACGCTTGCCGGCTGTCAGAACAGCCGGCTGGCCGGCTTCCTAAACACTTAGCTCTAGTCCAGCAAAGCTAGAGTACTTCCCCCCCCCCAATTGGCCAAGCACTCCTCCAGCTACAGATTGCAGAGCAACTGTTTGACTGGGGAGGCGGCAACCAAGGAAGGGCGGCAAAGGAAACAGCAGAAGGATGAAAAGCAAAGTACGAGGAAAAGCCAAATGCATGCATAAGTTATATATACATATAAAGCCCCCAACAGGCTGGCTACGGACATAAGTTCGAATACACCCCCAGTGGGTGGAATATTGCAGACTTAACAGAATATTGTTCCAAAAGTGACAAGACAGGAAAACAAAAGATGGCAGACTAGACTAGGGCGCGGTGCGGGAGCCAGGCTGGTCGGTGGAGACGGCGTCGCCGGCTGAAGGAGTGGCCGCCTAGCGGGTCTCGGCTTGGTCACCACCAGTGGCAGGTGACGCACTCGCGCGCAACGTGGTGCTGGAGGCGCGGTCAGGCTGAGGCTGGTCGGCTGCTCCACCAGCCGGCTCGGCGTCTTCACCCTCCTCCTCCTCCTCTTCGCCCTCGTCGCTGCAGTCGATCTCCTCCGCCGAGTCTTCACCGTCTGCCGGGTTCAGCCCGAACCACTCCTCCGGCTGGGCGACACCATTGTCATCTACCTCGGGGGCGAAGACGCTGGTGTCGGTGTAGTCGGCGATCGCCGAAGCCCGCCGGATGATAGCCGGCCGCACCGGCTCCAGCTCCGTGTCGGCTTGCTGCCGCCAGGTAGCCAGCTGATCCAGGCTCAGGCCGGGATACCAGGCCTTGACGAACTCCAGCGCCCGCTTGGCGCCGGACCGAGCCGCCGAGGCCTTCCAGGCTTCGAAGCGGCCGACTGCCACCTCCAGCCAGTCGGCAGTTCGACTGGGGGTGCGAGGAACCACTCGGCCGGGCCAGAGGGCGGCCAATACTTGCGCCCCGGCACGCTGAAGCCGGCGGAGCAGTCGGTGAGCCGGCTGGATGCGGGCCTGGATCGCCAAGAGCTGCTCCTCCAGCGAACGGCCGGCGGTTGGCGAAACCTCGAAGCCAGCCTGCCTTCGCGCTTGGCGGGGCCTCGATGATCTGGTTGGCGGCGGTAGAATAGCCAGGGAAATACTCTGTGCAAGAAACAAGAAGAAAAGAAGAGAAGAACACCAAGTCAGAAAACGAGCCAAAAGCGGCAGACAGCAAGAAAGGACGAAGAAGTAGGCGGCTTACCGTCAACTAGATCTTCGATCTGACCATAGCCAGAGATCAGAGTTTGCCTTGCTTCAGCCCAGCCAGCCGCCTCCATCTCGTACTCGGCCTGGAGGGCGGCTTCGCGGTCCTGCACCGCCTTTAGAGCCGCCTTGTGGCCTTCCTCCTGGTCGGCCAACTTCTTGGCCAGGCGGTCGCGTTCCTGCACCAAGGCGGCGAGCTCGGCATCCTTGGCACGAAGGGCAGTCTGAGACTCTCCCAGCTGTGCCCTCAGACCGGCGTTGGCCGCTGCAGAGACGGCAGAAAAAGAAAGAACAATAAGAGGAAGTCGTCAGGGAAGATCCGACCCGGCTGCTCAGCAGTCGGCCCGAATCTCGGGGACTACACCCAGTGGATGCGCTGACGCGCCCCCATGTGAGATAAAGAACAAAGCACGTACCCCGGCTCTCAGTAAGGTCGGCGGTCTTCTGGGTCAGCTCCCAAGCCTGGGAGTTGAAGGCGGCCGCACGAAGATTGTGGTAGTCCTGCAAGATAGACAGAAGATCGAAGTAAGAACAAGAATAACAAAGCCAAATCCACTAAGAAGTTCCAAGCCGCCTGCTCAGCAGCCGACTCGGAACTCGGGGACTACACCCAGTGGGTGCGCTGACGCGCCCCCACGGAAGAAATCAAGACCAAGAAGAAGCAAGATAAGAAGACTAACCCGGATGGCCGCCCGCGTCGCAAGGAACTCGTCGGTATACTGCCTCAGCGCCGTAGCCTGAGCCTGGAGCCGGGTCCGGACGTCCTGCGCGGCCACGTTCATCACGGCCGTCCCTTCGCCCGGCGTCCACCCCGAGGTAGCGCTGGCCACCTCCACATCCTGGGCCGACGAGCTGGAGCACGCGGCCGGCTGCGGCTCCGAAGCGGCCTTCTGTGGCTCTGACGCAGCCTTCCCCGCGCGCCGGCTCGGCGGCATCCGGACCGCCAGCTCAGTCCTTGCGGCCGGCTCGCCCCCCGCCGACTGCGCAGGCGGCAGATCTGGCCGGCCGCCTTGAGCCGCCCCAGTCGGCGGCGTCGGCACCGGTGCCCTCTCCAGGATGACGACGTCGTCGTCCCTCTCCAGCCCCGGCTGGTCGCCGCCGGCTCCTTCTGGCGAGGGCTCCGGGGCCCCAGGCGCTGCGACGCGCAGTGGGGTGACCAACAAGGCCCCCTCCACCGTCGCCGCAGCTGCAGCCTCCGCTTGGGCCTTGGTCGCGGCGTCGGCGCGCGCCTTCGTCGCCTCCTCCTCCTGCGCCGCCTGGGCGGCGGCCGCCTTCCGTGCCTCCGCCTCCCGCTCCTCCCGCGCCTCCCGCGCGTTCCGTTCTGTCGCCTCCTGAAGGTCGGCACGGGGGTCCACGCGGCGAGTGGTGCTCCCAGACCCCCTCGGCGACTCGACGACGGAGGCGGCAGCCGCCCGCTCAAGCGACAATGGAGCTCTGGTTGTTTGGAGAAAAAGACAAAGATTCAGGAACCACTAGAGAAAAGAAAGAAAAAAGAGTATACAAAAGAGTTCGAACTTACGCCGACACCGTCTGTGGTTGCTTCACTGTCTTGCGGAAGCGAGCCGCCTTCGCGGCCGCTTCCTCTCGCCTGGTCGCCGCCGCCCCGCCCCTGGGCTTCTTCGTCCGACTGCCGAACAAACCCTGGGCGGCGCGACGCTTTTGCCCGCCGCCCCGAGCAGGCGGTGCAGCGGAGGGACCCGCGCCGCGTCCAGAGGCCGGCCGGCGGCGCGGGACGACTTCGGCCTCATCGTCGTCCGGCCAGTCGTCGAAGGTGACTCCATGCCCGGAGCCGCCTGCTTCGCCGCCGGCTTGGCCACCACCCGGCTCGGTGTTGTTGTCCATAGCGGCCACCCCCAAGTCGGGGTCCTCCAGGTCGTGCTGCGTACGGTCGGGAACGAATCGGCGCTCCGCATCCGACCCGCTGGCAGGCCGAAGGAGAGGACTCTGTCGAAGACAAGCCGACTTGTCAGAGTCGGCCAAAGGAACTCGGCGACAAAGCTAAGAGAAAAAAGAAGAGACAAGGAGAACATACCGTGGGCGGCGGATTGGCTCGGCTATATGGCTCCTTGCCGAACTGCCACTCTTCGGAGAGTTTGCAGTTCGCGAGGTAGTTCACCATATAGGCAACCTCCGCGTGCGGCATGTCCTTGGTGCACATCCGGCTCGGATCGAGCTGGCCGCTGATCTGACAGATCAGATGAGGGCGGCTCTGGAGCGGAAGTACCCGGCGCGTGACGAAGGCGGCCAGCAGGTCGGGCCCCTTCAAGCCCTCCGACTGGGTCATCGCTCGCACTCGGGCGACGGCTGCAGATCCAGTCGGCGTCAGAGTCACTGCCCGGTAGGACCACTGGGGCCGCCTGCCCTCCGGTGGGCCGGCTACGTAAGCCGGCAGGTTGACGTAGTCGCCCTGCGGGGCGATGCTCCTGACGTAGAAATACGACTTTTGCCATAGCTTCACCGAATGGATCAGCGTGATGATGGGGAAGGGGTTGTCGGCAGCCACCCTCCGCCCCGCGATGAAGGCGCCAGTCTGAGCCGGCACGCCCCGCGAGCGCGTGCCCAGCTTGGACTTGAAGAACTCCCCCCAGAGCTCGAGGGTGGGGAGGACGCCGAGGTAGCCTTCGCACAGGGTGACGAAGGCAGACAGCAGTACCACCGCATTCGGGGTGAGGTGGTGCGGCTGGAGCTGGTAGAACTCGAGCCAAGAGCGGAAGAAGGCGCTCACGGGCAGGCCGATTCCGCGCAAGAAATGCGAGCGGAAGACCACCCGCTCGCCCTCCCGCGGCTCCGGCGTAAGCTCCTTCGCCGGCGCGAGACGGACTCCACCTTGTCCGCGCTGGGCAGCCGCCGCGTCTTGCGGAGGAATTCGACGTGATCTTCGTGGACGTTGGAGCCGTCCCAATCCCCGCCATATTGCTCCATGGCGGGAGGCATGGTGAAAACGAGCGCGGCGGCGGAGGAACGAGTAGTGGAAGAGCGCGGCGGCGAGGCACTGTTGCAAGAAACGGCAAGAGAAAGAAGATGGTGGAAGGGGGAGGAGCGTGCGAGAGCCTGCCGCTCTCCCTCTCCCCCTACTTATAGCCTCGCGAGGTGAAGCCGGGGAGGCCGGACGTGGGGTGGGACGTGGGATTAACTGCACCCACTCCTCCCACGCCTCGCGATTATTACGCCCTAAAGGCGTGCCGAAACTGCCGCAAGGAGACGTGCGGGCGGTTTCGGGCTGCAGAGAATCCGCGCCTGGGCCCGGGCGTGGACGTGGCGGGTTCCCGCCCTGCGGCGACGTCTCGTCGCGCGCGTGGGCTGGCAGGCTTTCTGGCCGAGAGAGGCCACGTGGTTCGCAGACGGCAAGTGGCCGGCCCGCGGCCCGGTGCACGCACTGGCGAGCTCCCGCCCTCCGACTCCGGAGTTTTCGACCAAGGCGGCGCGCCTAACCAAAGCCGGCTCCCAGCTGCCGACTTGTCAAGATAGGAAGCTGACCGAGCTTCTCAACTCCTACCCAACCTCGAAGCCCAATCAGCCTCGGGAACTACTGTCGGAGTAAATGGCCACGGGTAGCCTAACCGACTGCCCCTGGCTCTTCCAAAAAATTATCAGGCCTTTGGGCCTTCAAGCACTCCAAGCATTGGACCACCTTCCCTGGCCGGCTACCTCTGAAGCCGACTCACGGAAGGTGACCCAGCCTCAGCAACCTCCCCCCAGGATAACCACGGGGTGGCCGACTCCAGGAAGCCGGTCGTAAAGGATGCCGACTTCCTCGAAGTCGGCCCCGAAGAACGCCGACTCCAAGAAGCCGGCCAAGACCGCAACCACCAAAGCTACGCCACATAACGGTGATAAGACGGGGTGTGGCCACAGTGCGGCCCACTACCCCCGAAGCCCGAGGCAGGCATGGCCACAGGACGTCGTACGGGACGGCCATTCCCCGTCCGGCTCGGCACTGTAGCCATGCTAGCCTCGACGTCACCCACGGCAGACGCCGGTACGGCCCATGGGCGGTGGGCCCCTTCAGCCAGAGAGAGGCGCGGAGGCGGCCCGGCCTCCCCCAGTCGGCCAAGGGCGTAGCCGGCCCCCAGAAGTCGGCTACCCCCTCCCTCGAAGCATGTGCCACATTAAGGAGACAAGACGAGGTAAGGCTACAGTGAGAGCCCTCGAGGCGGCCACCTGTAGCCACGCTTACCTCAACGAAGCCCTCGTCATCAGGGGCGAGGCTACAGTAAGCAACCACCGACAAGATCCTAGGCGGTGGGGCCGGCCTGTCGACCAAGAGGCCGGCAGCCGGCGGGACCCACTAGTCGGCGGGCCCCAACAGCCGGTGGAGAAGCCGGCGAGCGTAGACACTGACGGCTGGGACTAGTGCCCAGCCGGATTACAATTGTACCCCCGGGGGGTAGGCCTATATAAACCCCCCGGGGCACCCATGCAAAGGGTTGGCTTCTTAGCATTACACAGACACCATATAGAGAGGGAAGCAAGAGCTAGCCTTGTTCTTCTTCTCCCTTGAACCCAACAGCTCTAGGAGCGATTGTAGCTACTCTTTCCGATCTAGTGATCATGCAGAGACCCCGCAGAGCAGGACTAGGGGCGTTATCTCCTCGGAGAGCCCCGAACCTGGGTAAGATTCGCCGGCGTGCATGTCTTCGCCTCATCCCATTTCCAGGCACCGGCGATGTCTTATTGGCACCCACAATGATAAGCCACCCGTTGGCATATGTCGCACCTACCACCCGACATGCTCAGAATGTCTGAGTACTACAATCGCTTGAATCAAGTGGGAGTTAATCTTCCAGATAAAATAATGATTGATAGAGTTCTCTAGTCACTATCGCCAAGTTACTGGAACTTCGTGATGAACTATAATATGCAAGGGATGACGAAAACGATTCCCGAGCTCTTCGCGATGCTAAAATCGGCGAAGGTAGAAATCAAGAAAAGCATCAAGTGTTGAACCTAAAATAAATGTTATTTGGTGTTTGCGTTGAGCATGAATATGATTGGATCATGTTTATTGCGATGTTGTTATTCATTTAAGTCAAAGAATAATTGTTATTCTGTTTACATGAATAAAACCTTCTATGGTCATACACCCAATGTAAATGGTTTATTGAATCTCGATCGTAGTGATACACATATTCATAATATTGAAGCCAAAAGATGCAAAGTTAATAATGATAGTGCAACTTATTTGTGGCACTGCCGTTTAGGTCATATTGGTGTAAAGCGCATGAAGAAACTCCATGCTGATGGGCTTTTGGAATCACTTGATTATGAATCACTTGATGCTTGCGAACCATGCCTCATGGGCAAGATGACTAAGACTCCGTTCTCCAGTACAATGGAGCGAGCAACTGACTTATTGGAAATAATACATACTGATGTGTTGGGAACGTAGCAATAATTCAAAATTTTCCTACGTGTCACCAAGATCAATCTAGGAGATGCTAGCAACGAGAGAGAGGGAGTGCATCTTCATACCCTTGAAGATCGCTAAGCGGAAGCGTTACAAGAACGCGGTTAATGGAGTCGTACTCGCGGCGATTCAAATCGCGGAAGATCCGATCTAGCGCCGAACGGACGGCGCCTCCGCGTTCAACACACGTACAGCCCGGGGACGTCTCCTCCTTCTTGATCCAGCAAGGGGAGAGGAGAAGTTGAGGAAGAACTCCAGCAGCACGACGGCGTGGTGGCAATGGAGCTCGTGGTTCTCCGGCAGAGCTTTGCTAAGCACTACGGAGGAGGAGGAGGAGGTGTATGAGGAGGGAGGGCTGCGCCAGGGAAGAGGTGCGGCTGCCCTCCCACCCCTCCACTATATATAGGGGCAAGGGGAGAGGGGGAGGCGCCCTAGGGTTACCCCTAGGGGGCGGCGGCCAAGCAGATTGGATCTCCCAAGGGAAAATCCTAGGGAGACTTGCCCCCCAAGCCAAGCAGGTGGAGGCTTGCCTCCCAAGCCAGGTGGAGGCGCCCCACCTCCCCAAGTAACGTGGGAAAGGGTGTGGGGGGCGCACCACCCCTTAGTGGGCTGGTTTGCCCCTTCCCCTTTGGCCCATGAGGCCCTCCAACACTTGCCGGGGCTCCCGAAACACCTTTCGGTCATGCTGGCCATAGCCTGGTACCCCCGGAACACTTCCGGACTCCAATACCCTTGTCCAATATATCAATCTTCACCGCCGGACCATTCCGGAACTCCTCGTGATGTCCGGAATCTCATCCGGGACTCCGAACAACCTTCGGTAACCACATACTATTTCCCATAACAACTCTAGCGTCACCGAACCTTAAGTGTGTAGACCCTACGGGTTCGGGAACCATGCAGACATGACCGAGACACCTCTCCGGCCAATAACCAATAGCGGGATCTGGATACCCATATTGGCTCCCACATGTTCCACGATGATCTCATCGGATGAACCACGATGTCGAGGATTCAATCAATCCCGTATACAATTCCCTTTGTCTATCGGCATGTTGCTTGCCCGAGATTCGATCGTCGGTATCCCAATACCTCGTTCAATCTTGTTACCAGCAAGTCTCTTTACTCGTTCCGTAATGCATGATCCTGTGGCTAACTCCTTAGTCCCATTGAGCTCATTATGATGATGCATTACCGAGTGGGCCCAGAGATACCTCTCCGTCATACGGAGTGACAAATCCGAGTCTCGATTCGTGCCAACCCAACAGACACTTTCGGAGATACCTGTAGTGCACCTTTATAGCCACCCATGAAAATACAGGCTTCACCGCAAGTCTGTATAAAACTATATGCTTTGATCAACTTATCAAAGCGTATATTCCAACTCCGAGATGCTTGCACCAGTCCATAGATGGATCGCTGGAGCTTGCACATTTTGTTAGCACCTTTAGGATTGACAAAACCTTCTGGTTGTATCATATACAACTCTTCTTTAATAAATCCATTAAGGAATGTAGTTTTGATATCCATTTGTCAGATTACACAAAATGTGGCAATTGCTAACATGATTCGGACAGACTTAAGCATCGCTACGGGTGAGAAGGTCTCATCGTAGTCAACTCCTTGAACTTGTCGAAAACCTTTCGCAACAAATCGAGCTTTGTAGACAGTAACATTACCGTTAGCGTCAGTCTTCTTCTTGAAGATCCATTTATTCTCTATGGCTTGCCGATCATCGGGCAAGTCAACCAAAGTCCATACTTTGTTCTCATACATGGATCCCATCTCAGATTTCATGGCCTCAAGCCATTTCGCAGAATCTGGGCTCATCATCGCTTCCTCATAGTTCGTAGGTTCGTCATGGTCTAGTAACATGACTTCCAGAAACGATTACCGTACCACTCTAGTGCAGACCATAGTCTGGTTGACCTACGAGGTTCGTTAGTAACTTGATCAGAAGTTTCATGATCAGCATCATTAACTTCCTCACTAATTCGTGTAGGCATCACTGGAACTGATTTCTGTGATGAGCTACTTTCCAATTCGAGAGAAGGTACAGTTACCTCATCAAGTTCTACTTTCCTCCCACTCACTTCTTTCGAGAGAAACTCCTTCTCTAGAAAGGATCCACTCTTAGCAACAAAGATCTTGCCTTCGGATCTATGATAGAAGGTGTACCCAACAGTTTCTTTTGGGTATCCTATGAAGACGCACTTCTCCGATTTGGGGTCGAGCTTATCAGGTTGAAGCTTTTTCACATAAGCATCACAGTCCCAAACTTTAAGAAACGACAGCTTAGGTTTCTTGCCAAACCACAGTTCATACGGTGTTGTCTCAACGGATTAGATGGTGCCCTATTTTAACGTGAATGCAGTTGTCTCTAATGCATAACCCCAAAATGATAGTGGTAAATTGGTAAGAGAAATCATAGATCGCACCATATCTAATAAAGTACGGTCACGATGTTCAGACACACCATTACACTGTGGTGTTCCAAGTGGCGTGAGTTGCGAAACTATTCCACATTGTTTCAAATGAAGACCAAACTCATAACTCAAATATTCACTTCCACGATCAGATCGTAGAAACTTTATTTTCTTGTTACAATGATTTTCTACTTCACTCTGAAATTCTTTGAACTTT
This sequence comes from Triticum aestivum, assembly GCF_018294505.1. Lineage (NCBI taxonomy): Eukaryota > Viridiplantae > Streptophyta > Magnoliopsida > Poales > Poaceae > Triticum > Triticum aestivum. Next base: position 131,267,850 of record NC_057799.1, read on the forward strand.
TCAAATGTTTCAGACTTATGTTTCATTAAGTAGATATACCTATATCTACTCAAATCATCTATGAAGGTCAGAAAATAATGATACCCGCCGCGAGCCTCAACACTCGTCGGACCGCATACATCATGTTGGAAATATGCCCTAGAGGCAATAATAAAATGGTTATTATTGTATTTCCTTGTTCATGATAATTGTCTATTGTTCATGCTATAATTGTATTAACTGGAAACCGTAATACATGTGTGAATACATAGACCACAACATGTCCCTACTAAGCCTCTAGTTGACTAGCTCGTTGATCAATAGATGGTTATGATTTCCTGACCATGGACATTGGATGTCATTGATAATGGGATCACATCATTAGGAGAATGATATGATGGACAAGACCCAATCCTAAGCATAGCACAAGATCGTGTAGTTCGTTTGCTAAGAGCTTTTCTAATGTCAAGTATCGTTTCCTTAGACCATGAGATTGTGCAACTCCCGGATACCGTAGGAATGCTTTGGGTGTACCAAACGTCACAACGTAATTGGGTGGCTATCATGTCTATGCTCAACGCAAACACCAAATAACAATTATTTAGGTTTAACACCAATCTCGATGGTAGAGGGAGCATGCGATGCTTGATCACATCAACCTTGGAAACACTTCCAACACATATCGTCATCTCATCTTTAGCTAGTCTCCGTTTATTCCGCAGCTTTTATTTCGAGTTACCAACACTTAGCAACCGAACCGGTATCTAATACCCTGGTGCTACTAGGAGTACTAGTAAAGTACACATTAATATAATGTATATCCAATATACTTCTGTCGACCTTGCCTACCTTCTCATCTACCAAGTATCTAGGGTAGTTCTGCTTCAGTGACCATTCCCCTCATTACAAAAGCACTTAGTCTCGGGTTTGGGTTCAACCTTGGGTTTCTTCACTAGAGCAGCAACTGATTTGCCGTTTCATGAAGTATCCCTTCTTTGCCTTGCCCTTCTTGAAACTAGTGGTTTTACTAACCATCAACAATTGATGCTCCTACTTGATTTCTACTTTCGTGGTGTCAAACATCGCGAATAGCTCAAGGATCATCATATCTATCCCTGATTTGTTATAGTTCATCACGAAGCTCTAGTAGCTTGGTGGCAGTGACTTTGGAGAACCATCACTATCTCATCCGGAAGATTAACTCCCACTCGATTCAAGCGATTGTAATACTCAGACAATCTGAGCACATGCTCAACGGTTGAGTCTTTCTCCCTTAGTTTGCAGGCTTAAGAAACTTGTCAGAGGTCTCATACCTCTTGACGTGGGCACGAGCCTAAAATCCCAATTTCAGCTCTTGGAACATCTCATATGTTCCGCGACGTTTCAAAATGTCTTTGGTGCCTCAATTCTAAACCGTTCAACATTACGCACTGAACTATCACGTAGTCATCAAAACGTGTATGTCAGATGTTCGCAACATCCACAAACGACGCTCGAGGTTCAGCACACCGAGCGGTGCATTAAGGACATAAGCCTTCTGTGCAGCAATGAGGACAATCCTCAGTTTACGGACCCAGTCCGCATAATTGCTACTATCAACTTTCAACTAAATTTTCTCTAGGAACATATCTTAAACAGTAGAACTAAATCGTAAGCTACGACATAATTTGCAAAGACCTTTTGACTATGTTCATGATAATTAAGTTCATCTAATTATTTAATGAACTCCCACTCAGATAGACATCCCTCTAGTCATCTAAGTGATACATGATCCGAGTCAACTAGGCCGTGTCCGATCATCACGTGAGACGGACTAGTCATCATCGATGAACATCTCCATGTTGATCGTATCTACTATACGACTCGTGTTCGACCTTTCGGTCTCTTGTGTTCCGAGGCCATGTGTGTACATGCTAGGCTCGTCAAGTCAACCTAAGTGTTTCACATGTGTAAATCTGGCTTACACCCGTTGTATGCGAACGTTAGAATCTATCACACCCGATCATCACGTGGTGCTTCGAAACAACGATCCTTCGCAACGGTGCACAGTTAGGGGGAACACATTCTTGAAATTTTAGAGAGTGATCGTCTTATTTATGCTACCGCCGTTCTAAGCAAATAAGATGTAAACATGACAAACATCACATGCAAATCATAAAGTGACATGATATGGCCAATATCATCTTGCGCCTTTTGATCTCCATCTTCGAGGCGCGGCATGATCACCTTCGTCACCGGCATGACACCATGATCTCCATCATCATGATCTCCATCATCGTGCCTTCATGAAGTTGTCTCGTCAACTATTACTTCTACTACTATGGCTAACGGTTAGCAATAAAGTAAAGTAATTACATGGCATTTTTCATTGACACGCAGGTCATACAATAAATTAAGACAACTCCTATGGCTCCTGCCGGTTGTCATACTCATCGACATGCAAGTCGTGATTCCTGTTACAAGAACATGATCAATCTCATACATCACATATATATAATTCATCACATCCTTTTGGCCATATCACATCACATAGCATACCCTGCAAAAACAAGTTAGACATCCTCTAATTGTTGTTGCATGTTTTACATGGCTGCTATAGGTTTCTAGCAAGAACGTTTCTTACCTACGCAAAAGCCACAACGGTGATATGTCAATTGCTATTTACCTTTCATAAGGACCCTCTTCATCGAATCCGATCCGACTAAAGTGGGAGAGACAGACACCCGCTAGCCACCTTATGCATCAAGTGCATGTCAGTCGGTGGAACCTGTCTCACGTAAGTGTGCGTGTAAGGTCGGTCCGGGCCGCTTCATCCAACAATGCCGCCGAATCAAGATAAGACTAGTAACGGTAAGCAAATTGAACAAATCATCGCCCACAACTACTTTGTGTTCTACTCGTGCATAGAATCTACGCATAGACCTAGCTCATGATGCCACTGTTGGGGAACGTAGCAATAATTCAAAATTTTCCTACGTGTCACCAAGATCAATCTAGGAGATGCTAGCAACAAGAGAGAGGGAGTGCATCTTCATACCCTTGAAGATCGCTAAGTGGAAGCGTTACAAGAACGCGGTTGATGGAGTCGTACTCGCGGCGATTCAAATCGCGGAAGATCCGATCTAGCGCCGAATGGACGGCGCCTCCGCGTTCAACACACGTACAGCCCAGGGACGTCTCCTCCTTGATCCAGCAAGGGGAGAGGAGAAGTTGAGGGAGAACTCCAGCAGCACGACGGCGTGGTGGCAATGGAGCTCGTGGTTCTCCGGCAGAGCTTTGCTAAGCACTACGGAGGAGGAGGAGGAGGTGTATGAGGAGGGAGGGCTGCGCCAGGGAAGTGGTGCGGCTGCCCTCCCACCCCTCCACTATATATAGGGGCAAGGGGAGAGGGGGAGGCGCCCTAGGGTTTCCCCTAGGGGGCGGCGGCTAAGCAGATTGGATCTCCCTAGGGAAAATCCTAGGGAGACTTGCCCCCCAAGCCAAGCAGGTGGAGGCTTGCCTCCCAAACCAGGTGGAGGCGCCCCACCTCCCCAAGTAACATGGGAAAGGGTGTGGGGGGCGCACCACCCCTTAGTGGGCTGGTTTGCTCCTTCCCCTTTGGCCCATGAGGCCCTCCAACACTTGCCGGGGCTCCCGAAACACCTTTCGGTCATGCTGGCCATAGCCTGGTACCCCAGGAACACTTCCGGACTCCAATACCCTTCGTCCAATATATCGATCTTCACCGCCGGACCATTCCGGAACTCCTTGTGATGTCCGGGATCTCATCCGGGACTCCGAACAACCTTCGGTAACCACATACTATTTCCCATAACAACTCTAGCGTCACCGAACCTTAAGTGTGTAGACCCTACGGGTTCGGGAACCATGCAGACATGACCGAGACACCTCTCCGGCCAATAACCAATAGCGGGATCTGGATACCCATATTGGATCCCACATGTTCCACGATGATCTCATCGGATGAACCATGATGTCGAGGATTCAATCAATCCCGTATACAATTCCCTTTGTCTATCGGCATGTTGCTTGCCCGAGATTCGATCGTCGGTATCCCAATACCTCATTCAATCTTGTTACCGGCAAGTCTCTTTACTCGTTCCGTAATGCATGATCCCGTGGCTAACTCCTTAGTCCCATTGAGCTCATTATGATGATGCATTACCGAGTGGGCCCAGAGATACCTCTCCGTCATACGGAGTGACAAATCCCAGTCTCGATTCGTGCCAACCCAACAGACACTTTCGGAGATACCTGTAGTGCACCTTTATAGCCACCCGGTTACGTTGTGACGTTTGGTACACCCAAAGCATTCCTATGGTATCCGGGAGTTGCACAATCTCATGGTCTAAGGAAACGATACTTGACATTAGAAAAGCTCTTAGCAAACGAACTACACGATCTTGTGCTATGCTTAGGATTGGGTCTTGTCCATCACATCATTCTCCTAATGATGTGATCCCGTTATCAATGACATCCAATGTCCATGGTCAGGAAATCATAACCATCTATTGATCAACGAGCTAGTCAACTAGAGGCTTACTAGGGACATGTTGTGGTCTATGTATTCACACATGTATTACGGTTTCCAGTTAATACAATTATAGCATGAACAATAGACAATTATCATGAACAAGGAAATATAATAATAACCATTTTATTATTGCCTCTAGGGCATATTTCCAACATGATGTATGCGGTCCGACGAGTGTTGAGGCTCGCGGCGGGTATCATTATTTTCTGACCTTCATAGATGATTTTAGTAGATATAGGTATATCTACTTAATGAAACATAAGTCTGAAACATTTGAAAATTTCAAAGAATTTCAGAGTGAAGTAGAAAATCATCGTAACAAGAAAATAAAGTTTCTACGATCTGATCGTGGAAGTGAATATTTGAGTTATGAGTTTGGTCTTCATTTGAAACAATGTGGAATAGTTTCGCAACTCACGCCACCTCGAACACCACAGTGTAATGGTGTGTCCGAACATCGTGACCGTACTTTATTAGATATGGTGCGATCTATGATTTCTCTTACCAATTTACCACTATCATTTTGGGGTTATGCATTAGAGACAGCTGCATTCACGTTAAAATAGGGCACCATCTAATCCGTTGAGACGACACCATATGAACTGTGGTTTGGCAAGAAACCTAAGCTGTCGTTTCTTAAAGTTTGGGACTGTGATGCTTATGTGAAAAAGCTTCAACCTGATAAGCTCGACCCTAAATCAGAGAAGTGCGTCTTCATAGGATACCCAAAAGAAACTGTTGGGTACACCTTCTATCACAGATCCGAAGGCAAGATCTTTGTTGCTAAGAGTGGATCCTTTCTAGAGAAGGAGTTTCTCTCGAAAGAAGTGAGTGGGAGGAAAGTAGAACTTGATGAGGTAATTGTACCTTCTCTCGAATTGGAAAGTAGCTCATCACAGAAAACAGTTCCAGTGATGCCTACACCAATTAGTGAGGAAGTTAATGATGTTGATCATGAAACTTCAGATCAAGTTACTAACGAACCTCATAGGTCAACCAGACTATGGTCTGCACCAGAGTGGTACGGTAATCGTTTCTGGAAGTCATGTTACTAGACCATGACGAACCTACGAACTATGAGGAAGCGATGATGAGCCCAGATTCCGCGAAATGGCTTGAGGCCATGAAATCTGAGATGGGATCCATGTATGAGAACAAAGTATGGACTTTGGTTGACTTGCCCGATGATCGGCAAGCCATAGAGAATAAATGGATCTTCAAGAAGAAGACTGACGCTGACGGTAATGTTACTGTCTACAAAGCTAGACTTGTTGCGAAAGGTTTTCGACAAGTTCAAGGAGTTGACTACGATGAGACCTTCTCACCCGTAGCGATGCTTAAGTCTGTCCGGATCATGTTAGCAATTGCCACATTTTGTGTAATCTGACAAATGGATATCAAAACTACATTCCTTAATGGATTTATTAAAGAAGAGTTGTATATGATACAACCAGAAGGTTTTGTCAATCCTAAAGGTGCTAACAAAATGTGCAAGCTCCAGCGATCCATCTATGGACTGGTGCAAGCATCTCGGAGTTGGAATATACGCTTTGATAAGTTGATCAAAGCATATAGTTTTATACAGACTTGCGGTGAAGCCTGTATTTACAAGAAAGTGAGTGGGAGCACTACAACCTTTCTGATAAGTAAATGTGAATGACATATTTTTGATCGGAAATAATGTAGAATTTTCTGGAAAGCATAAAGGAGTGTTTGAAAGGAGTTTTTCAAAGAAAGACCTCGGTGAAGCTGCTTACAAATTGAGCATCAAGATCTATAGAGATAGATCAAGATGCTTGATAAGTTCTTTCAATGAGTACATACCTTGAAAATATTTTGAAGTAGTTCAAAATGGAACAGTCAAAGAAGGAGTTCTTGCCTGTGTTGCAAGGTGTGAAGTTGAGTAAAGACTCAAAACCCGACCACGACAGAAAATGGAAAGAGAATGAAAGTCATTCCCTATGCCTCAGTCATAGATTCTATGAAGTATGCTATGCTGTGTACCAGACCTATTGTGTACCTCACCATGAGTTTGGCAAGAGGGTACAATAGTGATCCAGGAGACGATCACTGGACAACGGTCAAAATTATCCTTAGTGTAATAAGGAAATGTTTCTCGGTTATGGAGGTGACAAAGAGTTCATCGTAAAGAGTTACGTCGAAGCTTTGACGCCGGTCTGGATGACTCTAAGTCTTGATCTAGATACATATTGAAAGTGGGAGCAATTAGCTAGAGTAGCTCCGTGCAGAGTATTGTAGACATAGAAATTTGCAAAATACATACGGATATGAATGTTGCAGACCCGTAGACTAAAATTTCTCTCACAGGCAAAAACATGATCATACCTTATTAGTCTTGGGTGTTAATCACATAGCAATGTGAACTAGATTATTGACTCTAGTAAACCTTTTGAGTGTTGGTCACATGGCGATGTGAACTATGGGTGTTAATCACATAAAGATGTGGACTATTGATGTTAAATCACATGGCAATGTGAACTAGATTATTGACTCTAGTGCAAGTGGGAGACTAAAGGAAATATGCCCTAGAGGCAATAATAAAGTTGTTATTTATATTTCCTTATATCATGATTAATGTTTATTATTCATGCTAGAATTGTATTAACCGGAAACTTAGTACATGTGTGAATACATAGACAAACATAGTGTCACTAGTATGCCTCTACTTGACTAGCTCGTTAATCAAAGATGGTTAAGTTTCCTAACCATAGACATGAGTTGTCATTTGATGAACGGGGTCACATCATTAGAGAATGATGTGGTTGACTTGACCCATCCGTTAGCTTAGCACTATGATCGTTTAGTTTATTGCTATTGCTTTCTTCATAACTTATACATGTTCCTATGACTATGAGATTATGCAACTCCCGAATACCGGAGGAACACTTAGTGTGATATCAAATGTCACAACGTAACTGGGTGATTATAAAGATGCTCTACAGGTGTCTCCGATGGTGTTTGTTGATTTGGCATAGATCGAGATTAGGATTTGTCACTCCGATTGTCGGAGAGGTATCTCTGGGCCCTCTCGGTAATGCACATCACTATAAGCCTTGCAAGAAATGTGACTAATGAGTTAGTTACGGGATGATGCATTACGAAACGAGTAAAGAGACTTGCTGGTAACAAGATTGAACTAGGTATTGAGATACCGACGATCGAATCTCGGGCAAGTAACATACCGATGACAAAGGGAACAACGTATGTTGTTATGCGGTTTGACCGATAAAGATCTTCGTAGAATATGTGGGAACCAATATGAACATCCAGGTTCCGCTATTGGTTATTGACCGGAGATGAGTCTCGGTCATGTCTGCATAGTTCTCAAACCCGTAGGGTCCGCATGCTTAACGTTCGATGACGATCGGTATTATGAGTTTATGTGTTTTGATGTACCGAAGGTTGTTCGGAGTCACGGATGTGATCACGAACATGACGAGGAGTCTCGAAATGGTCGAGACATAAAGATTGTTATTTGGACCATGTTATTTGGACACCGGAAGTGTTCCAGATGGTTTCGGGTAAAACCGGGGTGCCAGAGGGGTTATCGGAACCCCCCGAGGGAATTAATGGGCCGCCATGGGCCTTAGTGGAGAGAGAGGAATCCAGCCAGGGCAGGCCGCACCCCCTTGGATTCCGAATAGGACAAGGGAAGGGGGGTGGCGCCCCCCTTTTCCTTCTCCCTCTCTCCCTCTCCTTCCTTCACCCTCTCTTCCCTTGTTGGAAACCTACTACGAATAGGATTCCTAGTAGGAATCCTACTTGGGGCGCGCCCCATGAGGGCCGGCCGGCCTCCCCCTTGCTCCTTTATATACGGGGGCACGGGGCACCCTAGAACACACAAGTTGATTGTTTAGCCGTGTGCGGTGCCCCCCTCCACAGATTTCCACCTCGGTCATATCGTTGCAGTGCTTAGGCGAAGCCCTGCGTCGGTAACTTCATCATCACCGTCATCACGCCGTCGTGCTGACGAAGCTCTCCCCCGACACTCAGCTGGATCTAGAGTTCGTGGGACGTCACCGAGCTGAACGTGTGCAGATCGTGGAGGTGCCGTACTTTCGGTACTAGGATCGGTCGGATCGTGAAGACGTACGACTGCATCAACCGCGTTGTCATAATGCTTCCACTTTCGGTCTATGAGGGTACGTGGACAACACTCTCCCCTCTCGTTGCTATGCATCACCTAGATGGATCTTGCGCGTGCATAGGAATTTTTTTGAAATTACTGCGTTCCCCAACAACATCTCCAAGATCCTTGCTGTAGTTGCCAGCTCGAGGTCCACCGGCTTGAGAAAGACGATCACGTCATCCGCAAAGATCGACATGCGGTGCTCAAGTCCCACGCGCACCAGCGGGGTCAGTATGCCAGACTCTGAGGCCATCTTGAAGAGACGACACAATGGCTCCATAATAAGGATGAATAGCATCGGCGATAACGGTCCACCCTGGCGAGGTCCGCAACAGTTGTAGATCAGGGCCCCGGGCACCCCATTCACCATGATACGAGTAGTCGAAGTAGAGAGGAGCCCCACAATCCATGATAGCTACCGTTCGCCAAAACCCATGCACTGAAGAACTTTGAGAAGAAAGGGCCACTGTATCATATCGAAGGCTTTTGATATGTCTAATTTCACCATCACCGCCAGCTGCTTCAAGGCGTGAAGGCGCCGAGCCGTACATTGGGCAAGCATGAAGTTATCATGAAGGAATCGCCCCTTGACGAAGGCACTCTGATGCTAGCCCATTAAGTACGGTAAATATCCAGTAAGACGACACGCCAACACCTTGTCGAATATTTTTACCGCTCCATGCACCAAGCTTACCAAATGGTAATCCTTCAACTCCTCGGCGCCTTCCTTTTTGGGCAACAGAGCCACCAGTGCTTTATTAAGTGAGGCTAAACCTCGCATGTCCCTATGGTAAAAGGCTGAGAGGGCTTTCATGAAATCTTCCTTGATGATATTCTAGCAAGATGCATAGAATCTGGTCGTAAATCTGTCCGGCCCGGGCGCCTTGTCAAAAGGCATGGTTTTGGTCACTTTGATTACTTCTTCCTCCATGAATGGCTCCTCCAAGTGATGCAAATCCAAGAAGGGTAGACTTAGCTCTTCCAAATCAATCGCATGCTGGCGACCCGTCATGGAACCAAACAGGGCCCCATAGTAGGCGTCCACAACCTCAACAATACTTTCATGACCCGAAACGACGTCGTTATTATGCCGGAGCGACATGATCACATTCTTCCGTTGCCTATGCTTAGCATGGCGATGGAAGAAATCTGTATTGGCACCCCCCCTCCTTCAGGTGCAGCAGCCTTGAGCGTTGTCTTGCGATCGACCGCTGGATGGAGGAAAGTCCTAGAAGTTTCTTCTTTAGAAGCTTACGGAGCTCAAACTCCGCTCGACTCAGCTCCTTGGATTCCATGGCCACGTCAAGGCGTAGGATCAGCTCCAAAGAAATGGCGATCTACATGCGTATACTACCAATCCACTTGTCGCTCCATCTTTGTAGATGTTTTGCGGTGGCCCGCAGTTTATTGTTCAACACCATATAGGGATTGCCCTCCGATGGTATGGCGTGCCACGCCTCTTGCACCGTTTGCATGAAACCTGGGGCCTTGGGCCAGAAAGCTTCAAACTTGAAGCGCTTCCCGAATTGGAAGTCAGCATGCAAATCCACCAAAAGCGGACAGTGGTCCGAGACCGCCGAGCTCAACACCGTTAGGAAGCAAGAAGGGTATAGATCCTCCCAACAATTTGTCCCGAACACATGATCAATCCTTTCCAACGTGGCCCTGGACCGCTCATTAGACCACGTATAGCGTCTCCCGTTCAAATATATCTCCTTTAGCTCCAACCGATTAAGCTTGGATCGGAAACGGCTAATCATACGGCGGTTGACGGAATCGTTATTCTTATCCTCCGGGTTGACTAGGAGATTAAAGTCACCGGCCATCATCCACGGGCCAGCCAAAAGCTCCCGAACCTCCACCAATTCACGCATGAATTCTACCTTGGCTGCATCCTCCGAGGACGGCCCGTAAACCACCAAGCTGGTGCCCCCAAGGGCTGCACAAGGGCGGACAAAGTGTTCTCTGAGGAGGTATTATAAGCACGACTAGCCAATGGGGTTGTGCTCCCATATGGGTATTCCTCCGCATCAATAATCTCAATCCAACATCTGCAACCTCTTTGAATTCCCAAAACACGAGAATAGAAAATGTTGACAACTAGATGACATGACATGGAAATCAGGAGTCGAGCTCCACACCCCCTTTAGCCGCTGGCACTGCCGCGCAATTCCTTTGCCCTGCGCTCGCCGCCACAGTGGCAGAAGGTTAGGGCGACCCTGGACCTCAATATCTAGTCCAAGTCTCGTAGTTTTGAGTTCTTTGTCGTTGGTGTAATTGTGGCTGTGGGGGCGAAGCGAGATAATTCTTCCCGGATTTTCCCATGCGATGCCCTTTCTTGTTGTTATTAGCTTTTTCCATGACCACGGAGGGGATGTTGTTTGGCATGCTTTTGTTTTGTAGTTCCATCTTCGTATGATGAAGCCTAACACAAATATTACTCTATTGAAGAACTTGTGAGGTTTCTACCCCCCTCTTCCGTTTGGTCGGAGTTGTGATTATCTTCTAGCTCTCCTTGTTTTAGCTTCTTCTGGGTGACGGTCTTTCAAGTTTGCAACCACGACGCGTGCTGGTCTAAATCGTCAACTTCTTAACTGTCACTTCTGCAAGCTCCCCGGTTTCAACAAGGTTGAGATGGAGGCCCAAAGACCGCAATGAGCTTTGCTCACGGCGCCCCTTCGATGGATGCAGAAAGAAAATGGTGATTTTTGTAAGGACTTGACTGCAATTTCTCAAGCTTGTAAATGAGGTTTTTGTAAGGGCTGGTTTTTTTTAGTATGAAATCTTTGACCATTTTGGAAAAACCTTTTACTTTTCTACTTTTGAGTAAAGTGTACATGCCGTTTAAGCCTTTCTGACGCGTGCATGAATTATTTACAGCCACCAACATTTACCGGAGGTGCGTATATATAGATTACAATCATACAAACAGTAGGACATAGAAAAAGGATCGAAGTATACTCTGGACTGGACACCGCACGGGGAGTCGTGCCCTGAGAACCGGAAGCCCGAAACGTGTCAGGCAGACGCCCCTACGCGGCCTCGACACGTCACACATCCCCAAGTACCACCACTACCAACCGCGGTCCCAACCGAGCCGCGCCGAGCCGCGCGCCGCCCGATACCGGCTCGGCTTGTCGGGATCCAACACGTGTACCCGCTGTCCGACACGTGGCCGGCCTCCATGCGCTCGTAGTCCCATCCAACTAGCCCCCCCTGTTCCCGTCTCCAAACAATTTCGGTTTAATGGAGGGAGCAGTCTAACAACGAAGGAGATTAGAGCGACACGCACGCAGCGCAGGCCTCCTTCTCTTCTCCTCTCCTCTCCTCTCCATTCCCATCCACCTCCCCCCCTCTCCCCTCTCCCGCTCGAGGATCCCACGCGCGTCGGAGGGATCTGATTGCCGCCGATTGTGCTGGCTCTGCTTCCCCGGCGCTCGTCGATTGTTCGTCCGTAGGCGCTGTGATGTTCTTCCCTCTGGGTTTGGAGACCGAGAATTGCCCGGCGCGGGACGGATTCGCGGCAATGGCGAGGTGTTCCTGAGAATTTGGCCTTCTTGGAGCTTGGGGAAGGGAAGGATTGGCGTCCGCTTCGCGGCGGGGAATTGCTTGCTCTCTCTCTCGTTCTCTGTGCCGGGCATGGCGTCGAGGGACTTCTTGGGCAGGTTCGGCGGGGAGAAGGGCGCGTCGTCGGACAAGGCGGGGGGCGGCGCCGGCGAGCCGGACGAGGTGGTCGAGCTTAGCCTGGGCCTGTCCCTGGGCGGCTGCTTCGGCGCCAACTCCGGCCGGGACGCCAAGAAGCCGCGGCTGGTGCGCTCCTCCTCCCTCGCCGCCATGTGCTCGCTCCCGGGCACCAGCGACGACATCGCCGCCGCGACGCCCCCGCCGGCGCCGCTGATGCGCACCAGCTCGCTCCCCACCGAGACCGAGGAGGAGCGGTGGCGCCGGCGCGAGATGCAGAGCCTCAAGCGCCTCCAGGCCAAGCGCAAGCGCCTCGAGCGCCGCACCTCCATGAACTCCGGCAAGTCCGGCGGCAGCAGCAGCCGGGACGACGCCCAGGAGCCGCTCTACCCCAGCGCGTTCCAGCTCCGCCGCTCCGTCGTCGACCAGGGGAACGCTTCCTCAAGCATGCCGGAGCAAGGTATACACATGCTTTCACCAGCTTCCCTGCTACTCCAACTATTTGCTACAATCAGTTTGCAATTCCCACTGTTTTATTGCGCTTCCGTGCTTGAATTATTCATTCAGCTGCCTGTTAAGCTCTCGGCGATCCATGCAGGTCGGTGTCATGCCGAGCTTACCGTGGTTCTTTTGGTAGGAGATGCATGGGCAGAGGGGGGATCTAACATGTCGAGTGTTCTTTGCCATGGATCTTGCTTTGGTCTTGTGATTTACTGGGATCGATTCGTTAGAACGCTAGTTGAGCCGATGCTTCTTTTTCGCCAAATTGGCTGACAGCTGCCCGCCATGGAAATGGGGAATTCTTTTCTGCACAATCTGATGATACTTCTACGTACGCATGGGATTTGTTGTGTTCTTTTCGGGGCGTTTGTTTTGGGTGATGTCATTTCTGGGATTATTTCGAGCCGTGCTGTTGCTCCTAGGGTCTGAAGAGATGCCTTCTACGGCATGTTTCTAAGCAGTTTCTAAGCTTTTATTCACTACTACTCCCAAGTTAGTAGAAAGTTGAGTCATCTATTTTGGAACGGAGGGATTAATAGTTACGTAGCCTCAGGGTATGATTATTCAGACTAATCATTATCCGAGCAGCTACCAAATATATACGATTTGAATTGTCTACCTGAAAAACTGGAAAGCACTGACGATTAGTAAACGGAAAAGAACACATTGGGATATGCATCTTTATTGACATGTTGGAATATGAAAATGTGACATCTTCTCCTCTGCATTGGTGCAGGTAGCGGTGATGGCGCTGAGGCGAAGAGCACATCGAGCATGGAGATATCTTCTGATAATAATAACCAGAACAAATCCCTCCCGCCGCCGGCACCATCTACGGCCGGGAAGCTGCCGAACGGCATCGTCAAGGAGCAACCGCCGTTGCGGACCCTCAGGTCGCTGACGATGCGCACGACGAGCACCGGCGACCTGCGGAAGAGCATGATGGAGGACATGCCGATGGTCTCCTCCAAGGTGGACGGCCCCAACGGCAAGAAGATCGACGGCTTCCTCTACAAGTACAGGAAAGGGGAGGAGGTGAGGATAGTGTGCGTCTGCCACGGCAACTTCCTCACGCCGGCGGAGTTCGTGAAGCACGCCGGCGGCGGCGACGTCACGAATCCGCTCAGGCACATCGTCGTCAACCCCTCGCCGTCGGTCTTCTTGTAATGCCGGAATGTACGTAGGGGGAGAGATGCTCTTTTCCTCTCTTTCCTTTTTTACTCTGAATTTTTAGCTATCATTACAGTGTATTATGTTTAGCGCCCTGCCTTTCCATTGAGTGGAGAGGAGTGCAGGGCTTGCCTGAGGTGTTTACTGTAAGTTAAGGGAGTGAACTAATTTGAGAGAATTATCAGCTTCACAGTGTCCACAATGGATATGCTGCTTCAGTCGATGCGCGTGGCCTCGCGGTAACTGTAAATGTGCAAGGTTTAGGAGAGAAGTCGATTTTGCCATGTTCAGTTACCCCTTACTCTGAACGCGTATCAACTCCAACACCATCCGTTTTCACATATTCGGAAGCTATTGCGCTTTGGAGATCTCGGCCAAGTTGGTGTAACTGGTTGGTAACGAAGAGTTTTCATGAATATGTTGTGGTTTGCAAGGAACAAAAATGTACAGTACTGTAGAAATCTCCAATGTTTCTCTATTCAATGACTTCTTTTCAAGAGCTTGGACCTAGATCCACCCCCAGTTCCTCTCTTTCCCCTCTTCTTTTAGACCATGATGATGGCCATGAGGAGGCACCGATGAGAATTGTGGTGATCCATATGTCCGTTCCTTCCTACTTGAACCATTGCATGGCTTGGATCCGGTCGCCTATGCTCCCTTCCCCCCTTTGATTTTTTTTTTCAAAAGGACCCCCTGCCGAACGCTATTGACAAAAAGGACTAGCCGCGGATAAAATTGTCAAAAAGGACCCCCTCACTAGTGGCGCCAGGCGCGGCAGGCGACACGTGGCACCTGCCGCCACGTCAGGAGGCGGCGGGCCCTGCCGCCACGGCAGGAGGCGGCCGGCAAGGGTATAACGGGTTTTCCCACAGTGCATGGTTGGGACGGAACGGGCGAGGACAGGTGGGCCCGGCCGCCACCGTGCGAGGCGGCCACTGTTGCCGGTGTCGCTCGCAGGCCGATAGGCCGTGCTGCTCGCGGGCCCAGCCTGTGGGCCATGCCGCCACTGCAGCAGGCGGCATCCCTGTTGCTGCACGCGCGACAACGACGCAGGCGGTGCTGATTCCCGTGCTGATGGCGCAGATTTTTACCGGCGCTGATTTCCCATGGTTCCTTGTTTTGCTTTCTGCCACAAGTTTCTACAGTTGTGGTCCTGGGAATACCTCCCTGTAGGACGACCTCGTATAGTAAAACCTGTACACCCATACGACTTTAGCGAGGGTGGCAGTGCAACTATGGCCACCAGGTGGACAAAGGCACGGAAACGTTGGTCTCCAGATATTGCGAAAAATTGTTACCCTATATACCACCAGCAGTTTGAGATACTTGATGAGACAGAAGTCACATGGAACCCGTGGACTCAGGACCAGATACAAATGGTCTTTGATGTTCGACCCATCACACCAGGCATCTTGAGTGATAGTGCATTCTGACTGACTCGCTGCAACTTATTGTTCCTGTGGTGTGTTGAGCCTTATAACCCAGAGCGTGTAATGAGACAGTTCGGTCTCTATCAAGAAATTCCACCACCTTTTTCAAGACGTATCGATGAGGAAACCCATAAGTAAAATGTGACCTCCCTAAATAGTTAGTGTCTTTTTTAATTTACTAAACTCACACTTTGTTACATAATTTACAAGTTTATACGATTAGAGGGAACACAACATTCAATGGGTACACAAGTGGGAAAATGAAGCGCTAGCAGATATAGTGCATCAACTTAGGTATATTTTATTTACATTATTTTATTACGATGATTATACGATGCGTGAAGATGCTTTGCTTTCATCACAACGGTTTATGTAATTATTTAATTTTGCAGACCGTACGATGAAAGTACAGATCAAGCGTACAAGCAGTGGTACTGCATCAACGCACGTGCTAGCCTGGCCAGTCAGCCATCTACTATACCAACACATCTCACATCTCACACAGGAGGAGCAGGCGCGGAGACATATTGAGCTGCATGCAGCTTACTATCGTGACCAGATGGTAATCACTTGTAACTTTTTTAGGTCCATCATTTCATAATCATTTCATAATGATTTGAACCAAATAACATCCAAATATTGTTCAGCTTGAAAGTTGCAACGAAGTAGGGCAGATGGCTGAGGAAAGCATGCCGGCCCAGGGCCCAGCTCGCAAGTCATTCCAGAAACGTTTTCGACAATACATGGCAACAAAGTTCAGATGCGGTAGAGGCGACGACGTTGTCACTGGAGCGTACAACATGCCGGTAGTGAGGTCAGCCAGACCGAGTGCGGCGCCGTCGTCCAGACCGAGCGAGGCGCGCACGAGCCATGGGCAGTGGGGGGAGGGTCCGAGTACTAGAACGACATTGCCACGACATGACTCATCTTTGCCACTGCATCGCTCTTCTTCGGTGCAGCTTCGTCAGGGGCAGACATCTCAGGACCATGGCACGGGCTTGGATTCGATGCCCGAGCAGACTCTTTCTCCTAACCCAATATGCGTACACAGGATATGACGCATACACCCAAGGTGAGGGATCTCAGTTGTATCTCTCCACGCGAGGGATCTCCATGCCCGAGGAGACTCATGTACCAGATTTAAACCAGTACGACGTACAATGGCCAGACAGTACAGGCAAGGGATCTGATCAGGTAGTCATGTTTACATTTTAATGCATTTACAGTGATATCATATATTATCCTCTAACAGTTTGTTTACAATGTTTCTATGTGCAGGCCATACCTGATGTTATTGGGGCGATGAGGACACCCAACGTGGCCTCAACACAGGCGTCCGGGGAGCATCACGTGATCATGGCAACACGGTTGCATCATTAGTTACAGAGTTCTTCGGAGGGGACGTTATTGGCCCATCTTTTATCCCCGCGGAGTCACAACCATACGCCTACAATTACGCTTCAGGTTCGCAACAAGGATTCCCGACTCCACCACCTACGCAGGAGTCGCAGACACGTGAAGCCGAACTGGAGTACGGTCGCGGTCTTCGTGTAACTCGGCCACCTAATCGCTTGTCGCTTTTCCGGTCGTAAGGAAAGGTCAGGTGGTCGTCGTAAACTAGGGTGATTCATCTATCCACGTGCGCGACCCATTGTATCTACATATGTCAGTATCAGACTTTTCGATTTAAACATCTATGTATGCTGAAATAAAAATGCACCAGTCAGGAACAATTTTTCCCGCCTATATCTCCCGCCATACTATCCCGCTTCACTCTTCGGCTTATGTTAGGCCCAAATGATTTTTTTTTAAATTTGGCTGATGAATACTGTGCAACCATTGCCCATCTTAGACAATGAAAAAAAAATATTTTCGCGCAACCCTTTCCCCTTATTATCCCGCCAATGCTTTCCCTCCATATGTTCCCGCCACCTGTTTCCCGCCAACCCCTTCCCACCATATCTTCCCGCCACCCGTTTCCCGCCAACCCCTTCCCACCATATGTTCCCGCCAACCCTTTCCCGCCATACCGCAGTCGTTCTTTCCCGCCATTTTCTCCTCTCTACCTATAAAACCCCCCCTTCAGACGGAGGTGGATAAGCATTCGAGTGTAGTGTAGTCGAGATGTCCCATTATCCTTTCGATTGTAGTTTTCACCCTGGGATGAGCAGGACTCTTCTGAGGCTAGCTACCGATTTCAGGATGGACAATAGGATAGTTCCATGGGACGAACTCACCGGTAGTGACACCATAATGAATGAGTTAGCTCACGAATTACGTAGGTCTGGGTGGCCTGAAAGGACCTATGAGGAGGTACGTAAAGAACTTCTTAGGTTGCATGCAAGGTGGAAGAAGGTAGTGGAGCCGAAGAGTGAAACTTTCAGAAGGACTGCAGAAAAGCATCCATTTTTATGGACTGAGGAGAGCGAGGACGAAGATGATATCTTCATGCCGCCGCTTCCGGGTTCTGCATCGTCAAAGGGCAAGAGTTCTGCATCGTCCAAGGGAAAGAGTACTGCATCCTCGAAGGGCAAGAGTTCTGCATCGTCCAAGGGTAAGAGTTCTGCATCCTCAAAGGGCAAGAGTTCTGCATCGACGGAGGATGACGATGATGCCTTCATGTAGTTTTTAAGCTGTATTCCAGTTCTACCGTTTAATTCAGATGTACTTGCATTATTAGTTTGTACTCTCTTATTGTAGGGCATTATGTTCTATCTTAATTTCATTTTGTAGTTGTTGCACGATGTTCGATGATTAGTGGAGGGAAAGAAAACGCCACTACTTTATTCTAAAACTATATATTTTTTCCATCACGACACGGTACAACTGAAAATAAGATACATCGTAGAATTGAAATAAAGCTACATTGAACTACTGAAATAAAGCTACATTAAACTGCAGAATTAAAGATACAAATGATTGCGAAATTTAAAATACTACCACGGGAATCTACTGAGTCCAGCGTGGATATTTTCCTTTTCCATCGCCAGCTTCTTCTGCTGCCTTGGCCTGACGAGCCCTTTCTTTCTTTCTCTGCCTCTCCGCCTCACGAGCCTCCTTTCGCTGTCGTTCCTGCTCCTCCATGCGACGAGCCTCTTCCCTGTTTTTCTTTCCTAAATCCTAAAAAACGGTGTTGCTCCGCATAGTATTCTTTTAACTCTCTCTCTTGCTCTGCTTTCTCCCTAGCTTCCGCCTTCTCGCGTCGCTCTTCCGCATAGAAACTATTCCACGCATGGTGACTTCTTTCACGAATCTCAGTCACTGCCCAAGCCGGCATCTCCGTGTCAATCCAACGATAGTACATGCACAGAGGCGGAGGAGACTACAACAAGAAACAAGAATGTTATTAAAGAATCTATCAAAATACCAACAATATCTATTCGTGATGGTTAAAGCATACCGGAGGCTTGTCGTACTCTGAAATAGCTACGGGTGGATCTTCCTCATAATTGGCGCACATGAAAAACTTCATGCCCAACCAATCTGAAAAATCCGTAACCTCCTTCACCTTGCAAAGATCGCCACACCAACACCGCAGGACTGCCACCCCCGGAGGCAAACTTGCATTCTTCATTTTCCTCGGCCTAATGCTTTGATCCGAGCAAGGCAAACTCATACCGACTGAAAAAATGTGTTACACACTTTGCGCAGTGGCGATTACGAGGATGGCTGGACGAGAGCCTCGGTGTCTCCATTTATAGACTCAGACGATAAATGATGGCGAGAAAATAAACGCGAACAGACGAAATTAGGCGGGAAATTTTAGGATCCCTGTAGTGTCGGCACAACAGGTTCCCGCAGCGAGTGACTGATTACCGCAGTGCCATCGCATCTGCTCAAGCAATAGCCAGAGCAATTCTCGCAGTGCCGTCGCATCCTATGAGGCAAAAGTAGCAAAATCAGGACTGATTCCCGGGCGAAAGAACCAAAAGCAGCCATCAACGTCCATATTCCCGCGCGTGGGAATCACCGCCATCAGCGTCCTGTCGCGCCTGGGAATCAGGGTCGTCAGTGTGGTCGCTGTCACGCCAGAGAGGCCGCCTGGAGTAGTGGCGGTGTGGCCCACCGGCTGGGCCCGCAAGCAGCAGGTTTTGTCGGCCCGCGAGCGACATGCGCAGCGCCCGCCGCCTCACATGGTGGCGGCATGGCCCACCTGGCCTCGCCCGTTACGTCGCGGCTGCTGCGCTGTGCATAACCCGTTACAACCCGCGCGGCCGCCTCCTGCTGTGGCGGCAGGGCCCGCCGCCTCCTGGCTTGGTGGCAGGTGCCACGTGTCGCCTGCCGCGCCTGCCACCACTAGTGAGGGGGTCCTTTTTGGCAATGTTTTCGACATGTGGTCTTTTTTGGCAATTCTGTTGGCCAGGGGGTCCTTTTGGACAAAAAATCCCCCCCTCCTCATGTCCTCACAAACAAACTCCTTGTAATCTACCGCGTTTTGGGGATCTTGACCAAATTGGTATAACTGGTAAACGGTAATGAAGAGTTTTCATGAATTTATGTTGTGCTTTGCAAGGACAAAATGCACAGTAGTAGCAATCTGTCATTTGCTTTGTGCTCTCTCTTCTTCCTTATGCTCCTCCATCGCTCCCTTTCCTTTCTTGTCCCGTAGAGGGGCGGAGTGGGTTTCCCTTGAGGGACTAATGTGTTTGCCAGCACACACAAGAAGTAAGTCCCTGAGGAGTTAAGAGAAGTGTGCTAGAGTTATAGAGGAGATTGTTATTTGTGTGGGAGATGACCCCTAAAATGGAATCGAAGAGCAATTGTTTCGTTGAGTCGTAAGAGAAACAATTGACTGGTGCGAGAAGAATAAAGTCATTGTGAATACAGAGTTGTTTTCTAGTTTCATTTTTCTCTATTTAGTGAGAGGGCAAACTGTACTATGGGGGGGGGTCCAAATGTAGTTGAGATTTAGGTCTTCGATGTGTGCTCAATCATAAACCTATTTCTTCGAGTGAAGACAAGAGAAATCTCTTCATGATAAGTGATTTTTCTCTGAGTCCGAGAAAAAGTTCTTCGGGACTTAGAGAAAAAAATCACTAACAGTTGAATCGGCTTGACTTGTTACTAAAGTAAGTCACCACGTGAATTTGAAATCCGACCTTAATGCCACATGTCGGTTGGCCATTAGGTGGCGTGTGTCCCTATTGGTCATTTCACACCTCGGGATAGCTCCAAAATAAATAGCCGCCGACCTCATCTTGCAACAGTTGATTGCGTTGTTTGATTTGACAAGAGTTTGTCTGAGCAACCCACTCTTTGAGAGAATTGAGAAATGAAGGAAATATGCCCTAGAGGCAATAATAAAATTGTTATTTTATATTTCCTTATTCATGATGAAGGTTTATTATTCATGCTAGAATTGTATTGATCGGAAACTTAAATACATGTGTGAATACATAAACAAGTACCGTGTCCCTAGTAAGCCTCTACTAGACTAGCTCGTTGATCAAAGATGGTTAAGGTTTCATAACCATGGACATGTGTTGTCATTTGATAACGAGATCACATCATTAGGAGAATGATATGATGGACAAGACCCATCCGTTAGCTTAGCATATTGATCGTTCGGTTTATTGCTATTGCTTTCTTCATGTCAAATACATATTCCTTCGACTATGAGATTATGCAACTCCCGGATACCGTAGGAATACCTTGTGTGCTATCAAACGTCACAACGTAACTGGGTGATCATAAAGATGCTCTAGTATCTCCGAAGGTGTTTGTTGAGTTGGCATAGATCGAGATTAGGATTTGTCACTCCGAGTATCGGAGATGTGTCTCTGGGCCCTCTCGGTAATACACATCATAAGAAGCCCTGCAAGAAAAGTGACTAATGAGTTAGTTGCATGATGATGTATTACGGAACGAGTAAAGAGACTTGCCGGTAACGAGATTGAACTAGGTATGAAGATGCCGACGATCGAATCTCGGGCAAGTAACATACCGATGGACAAAGGGAATTACGTATGTTGTCATAACGGTTCGACCGATAAAGATCTTCTTAGAATATGTATGAGCCAATATGGGCATCCAGGTTCCGCTATTGTTTATTGACCAGAGAGGTGTCTCGGTCATGTCTACATAGTTCTCGAACCTGTAGGGTCCGCACGCTTAATGTTCGTTGACGATATAGTGTTATATGAGTTATATGATTTGGTGACCGAATGTTGTTCGGAGTCCCGGATGAGATCACGGACATGATGAGGAGTATCGAAATGGTCGAGAGGTAAAGATTGATATATAGGACGATGGTATTCGGACACCGTAAGGGTTTCGGGATGCACCGGATAGCCATCAGGTCACCGAAAGGGGTTCCGGACACCCCCGGTACCGGTAGGTGTTATGGGCCTAATGGAATAAGGGGGGGGGGACAGACCAGCCCCTGGTGCGCCCCTTCTTTGGACAACAGGCCCTAAGGGAAGGAAAGGAGGGAGGGCTAGCCCCTCCTGCCTTTTCCTCTCATGGGAGAAAGGAAGGGGGGGGGGCGCCACCCTCCCCTCCCTTTCCCCCGCACCTATATAAGGCAGGGGGCACGGCTTGGGAGGGACTCCAAGTAGGATTCCTCCTACTTGGGCACCTCCTTTGGCTGCTCCCCCTCCCTCCCACCTATATATATATATATATATATATATATATATATATATATATATATATATATATATATATATATATATATATATATATATATAGGGGGGCGCCTAGCACAAACAAACAGACAATTGCCTAGCCGTGTGTGGCGCCCCCCTCCACCGTTTATACCCCCGGTCATATTTTCGTAGTGCTTAGGCGAAGCCCTGCGGAGATCACTTCACCATCACCGTCACGACGCCATCGTGCCGCCGGAACTCATCCACTACCTTGCCGTCTTGCTGGATCAAGAAGGCGGAGGACGTCACCGAGCTGAACATGTGCAGAACGCGGAGGTGTCGTACGTTCGGTACTTGATCGGGTGGAGCGCGAAGAAGTTCGACTACATCAACCGCGTCGTTAAACGCTTCCGCTTACGGTCTACGAGGGTACGTAGACACACTCTCCCCCCTCATTGCTATGCATCTCCATGAATAAATCTTGCGTGTGCGTAGAATTTTTTTTGTTTTCCATGCAACGATTCCCAACAAGAAAATCCTAGAGAGAAAACCCTAGAGCCTAAAATATGTGAAGTGATTGAGCATTGTGGAGAACTAGATTGAAAAGCTTGTGCCTATTACTCTTTTGGACTGCATATCCACTAGACGGTTAGGTGTCGGTCCGAGCAACCAAGAGTCATTGTGGTTTTCCAAGGACAAGTATGTGAAAGTTTGGAGACTTCCTTGAAGAATCTACCAAAAGTAAATCAATCTGAGTTTGAGGAACTTCAGGTCGAGGAGAATAGGACAGATAGAGATGTTCTCCCGTGTTGAATCACAAGTACCTCTAACCAGAAGTAGCACTTTGGCATAAGTGTGAACTGGTCGAACAAATTACTTGTCACCATTGAGCACCACTGATTTCGTCTCTACTTGCATTGCTTTTAGTATTTTTCCTCTCTTTGTATTTTCCTTTGACTCCGAGTTTCCCTCGGTGTCCAGTTCTTCGCAACTGATATGCATTCATCTCTTTGATATTCATCATGTTTACTCTAGAGTTATATCTTGCAACTCCCGTATGCTTGTACATTTGCTAGTTTCATTTTACTCTAGTAAAATATGTCTCTATCATCACTACTATTAGTTTTATCTCTGTAGTTCTGCTTAGTTTTCTCACTAAGCCTGTTAATGTTGTAATTTAATATGTGCATTGTTTCTACCTTAGTTAATTATTCCGTTGTGCTTCTTCGAGAGAATTCATTTCTTCCGAAGAATTTTTAAAATCTCCTACTCATCCCCCTCGGGTCAATTTCTGATCCTACAGTAAGCTTATAGTTGGATCAGATATCGACCAAAAGGGGGGTTGAATGGGAGATTCAACAAATACATTGAAAAAACAAGTTTTGAAGTAAAACAGTGTATGCAGAACAATTACTAAACATAATAGAGAGTAGGCAAAAACTGGACGGGGAGATAATATAGAGAAACAACTAGAAAAACAAAGGTAAATCTAAGTAGTTGTGCATACGAGGGTAAAGATAACATAGGCATCAGAATGACTAAGTTCTCATAAATGTCTCCGTAACATCCATAGAGAAAACACCGCAGAAAGTTGGCCCGAGCGCGCCCGCGGCCCATGCGTCATGGACCCCCTGAGAAAATCGGCGTGGTGTGGAGCGCCTGGGAATATCTGGCGATGGGGAGGGCGTCAGGTAGGCATCGGCACGAGACGCACATGGATCGGACGACGGGGACACTCGCTAGTGAGGATGCCCCTAGGAGGCGGGTACTCCAACATCCTTTATAGGAGTAATATCTAGTCACGACTTGAGCTACTTTGGCATCTCGCAATTATGTATTCACTACTATTTGTCCAAATAGCACGGGCTGGCCAAAAGTGTTTATCACTAACGCGCCAGCAACTCATGAGTGTCACTTGGTCAGTGGTGATTTTATCATCACAGACCGCGCGACTGGTAAGTGGTAGTTTTGAAGAGGGCGGCTAAGAAGTTCTGTGTTCATAACTTTTTGGTAAGACAATTTGGGGCGCACTGCTAGCACTGCAACCCCAAGATGTACTACAGCACAAAGTTATATACATATGCACAATATGTAAGCATATCCTGCAAAATTGCATTACATTTCATACATACATTGTTATATGTCCAAATATCTGGGGACATATTCAACTAGGTGCGCTAAGTTAATTTGATTTTTGGGGAGAAGAGCATTGACGACGATCCAATGGGGTGAAGAATCTTGTCGTCGAAGAATCAACACCGGCGTTGCAAGGGGAGTATATCAGTGCCAACAAATTTGACGCTACAAATATTTACCTTCCAATGAGTCTTTGAACTCACTAGAAAAGACCCTTAACTTCTCCCATTCGAGATCCTGAGATCAAACAATACTCCCTTCTTTTTCTATAGCGCACCTAAAATAGAGCGCCACCACTGATGTGTCATTTTAGGTGCACTACACGAATCACTCTTTAACACTTCAAAGAGTGATTTGTGCAGTCCATTAATAGGCCACAACAACAACGATGTGTATCCATCCTCTCTTCATCTAAAATTGTAGCGACCAGACCTCAAACAGTCTAGTCTCCGTGCATTAGTGTCATCTCTGGATCGGTAATGCTGACACGCACAGTACTTGAAGGATTTATAACAGAGTAGCAATCACACACTTATTACATCGAATAGTTCAAGAGAGAACTTATTACAATAAATACGGCTTAAGGCCATCTAAAACGATAACAGCGGAAGGCTTGGAAGATAAAGTGAGTCCATCAACTCCAAAGGCATCACTGAGTATAAGACCACGACCTAAGGCTCCTTAATCATCGCCTGAAAAGTCTGCAACATGATACGTTGCAGCCCGAAAACGGGTCAGCACATGGAATATGCTGGCAAAGTAACAGATAGAGAGTAATGAACAGAATAATGCTATCACTACATGCATATTTGGCCGGTGGAAAGCTCTATGGTTACAGTTTTGCAAAAAGCCAAATTTTCCCTACCACAAAGGAATAAATTTTATTTAACTATCATGGTGGTTGTTAAACATTGAGAAGGTACCTCTAACTCAATCCCAATTAAGAACGTGATTAACCCAATCAAATTAAATTAAGTAACATGATGATGAGATTCACATGATAATCCAAGAACTAGATACTCAAGATGTCCATAACCAGGGACACGGCTAACCATGATTAGATTGTACACTCTGCAGAGGTTTGCGCACTTTTCCCCACAAGACTCGATCGCCTCCGCTTGATTTCTCGCACTACATGGTGTTTGAGAAACGGATGACCGAGACACAGTCTTTCAGAAACAATACTCTTTACTCTGGGGGGACAGTTACACCTACTTTCCCCTACATCTGCTAGCCCACCTCTTCAAGAGGTCATGTAACCTACTCAACTATGCTAGAGCCCATAATAGCTTGTGGCTCCACACGGAAGTTTCTAGCATGAATAATCTCATGATCCCTTTGAACCTGGGTGGTGGTCCTTAGGATAATCTCACGGGTACTCCGGGATATCCAAAAATACAGGCAACACTGGATTCTCCAGGTGCCTCAATCCACCCAGATGTAAATTAAAATAGCCACCTTAAGTTGAACCATTAATTAACAATCTCACATCTGTCATGGAGAACTCTCAAACCCAATCCACGTCTACGAGCATAGCATAGCAATATAAGCAAACGTAAAAGTAACTCCCAATGGTTTGATAATAAACAGGGCAATAGGTACTACCTCATCTACTTCCCAAAACCCACATATTAAACAGTTCCTAGCCATGCAATAGTTTGAGGGTTGATCTAATGCAATAAAACTGGGTGGTAAAGAGGTATGATCAAAGTTTTACTTGCCTTGCTGATGATCCGTGAAACCTAGAGACTCGTAGTAGCACGCTTCGCACTCCGGGTACTCTATCGCAAACAAACAATACATACATAAGCAATCAAACAAGGGTGCATGGGTAAAACTCAAAATAAGAGATATAAGCAGAAAGTTCAACTTAAGAACTCCGGTTTGCAAAAAGAATCAAATCGAACGAAGCAACGAAACTCAAACGGCGAAAGAAACAAGCTTCGTTTACTAATCTGGACCTAAGTCAAATTTTATAGTAGCAAAAACTTGTTTGAGTTGGATAAACAAAAAGAGGGTTTCGAGACGAAATTCTAGGCGCTTGAATCTCCTGATTCCGATAAACGAGCGAAAAGTTATACTAAAACGAAAAACAGATCTGAAATCGCGATCGAAAAATAATCGCGGAAAATCCGAGAAAAAGAAAACTGACGAACAGGCTAACGAACGAACGTTCGCTGTCTGCGGTTAAACGACGGAAACCGTTCATTAAAACGAACGTACGGACGAACGTCCGCAAAATAGACTAAACCGAAAAAAATAAAACCGATCTATTAAAAAAACCAGGGTTTTTCTAAAAAAACACGCACCGTTTTCCCGAGAAAACCAGCGGCGGCGAGGCGGTCAACCTCGGGAGGCGGGACGGCGGCTCCGGCGTCGGGCGGGGTCGGCGGCGGATCGGGGCGACGGCGGCTCCGGGCGGCGGGGCGGCGACGCGGAACTGGCGGCGGCGGGGCGGTTCGGCGGCGGCGGCGCGGAACCGGCGGCGGCGGGGCGGTTCGGCGGCGGCGGCGCTAGGGTTTCGCGGGGGCGGGCGGCTTGGGCTGGCGGGGCGGCCTCGCGGCTTATAAAGGCCGGCCGGGCTAGAGTCCTAGCCGGACACGGCCCGGTAGGTCGGTTCGTTTTTTTATATATAAATTGGACGTGCAGAAGAAGAAAGAAAAGAAATACTAAATGGACTCCAACAATCCCGAAATAAATTTTCCCCGTCCTCTAAAAATAAGCCGGACAAGATGAACATTTATTTGGGCCTAAAATGCAATTTTGAAAAACGCGTATTTTTCCTCGGCAAATAAAATAGAAATAAAATCCGAATAAAATCAAATATTTGTTTTTAATATTTTTCCTCCAATATTTCATTATTTGTGGAGAAGTCATTTTATCCCCTCTCATATAATTTTAAATATGAAACATTTTTCGGAGAGAAAAGTAATTAAAACAAATGATCCTATTCTCAAAATTTGAGAAAACCCAAATATGAAAATAACGAAATCCCCAACTCTCTCCGTGGGTCCTTGAGTTGCGTAGAATTTCTAGGATCGCAAAACAAATGCAATAAAATATGTTATGCATGATGGTCTAATGTATAACTATCCAAATTGAAATTTTGGGATGTTACAAACCTACCCCCCTTAAGATGAATCTCGCCCTCGAGATTCAGGTTGGCTAGAAAATAGGTAAGATTGGTCCTTCCGTAGATCTTCCTCTCGCTCCCAGGTGGCTTCATCCTCGGTATGGTGACTCCACTGAACTTTGCAAAACTTGATAACCTTGCTGCGGGTGACTCGGCTGACATATTCGAGAATCTTGACTGGTTTCTCCTCATAGGTCAAATCACTATCCAGCTGAATCGCTTCCAGTGGCACTGCATCTCTCAGTGGTATCTCAGCCATCTCCGCGTGGCACTTCTTCAACTGAGAAACATGGAACACATCGTGAACTCCTGACAATCCTTCGGGCAATTCCAACTTGTAAGCAACTTCTCCCATATGCTCCAAAACTTTGTATGGTCCTACAAAACGTGGCGCTAACTTTCCCTCAACTCCAAAGCGCTTCACTCCTCGAAGTGGTGATACTCGAAGATAAACTCTGTCTCTGACTTCGTAAACTGTCTCCTTGCGTTTAGAATCCACATAACTCTTCTGCCTGTACTGGGCTACCTTGAGCCTATCGCGAATCAACTTCACATTCTGTTCAGACTCTTTAATCAAATCTGGTCCAAACAACTGGCGGTCTCCAACTTCGTCCCATAACAATGGTGTCCTGCACCTCCTTCCGTACAGAGCTTCGAAAGGGGCCATCTTCAAACTGGATTGATAACTGTTGTTGTAAGAGAACTCTGCATATGGCAAATTGTCGTCCCAACTAGATCCATAATCTAGCGCACAAGCTCTCAGCATGTACTCCAAAATCTGATTGACTCTCTCGGTCTGTCAATCTGTCTGTGGATGAAAAGCGGTACTGAACTCTAGCCTGGTACCCAAAGTTTCGTGCAACTGATTCCAAAACTTTGAAGTAAACTGGGTTCCTCTATCTGAGACAATGGTCCTCGGAACTCCATGTAGACATACGATCCTGGTCATGTATATCTTTGCCAACTTAGCACTGGTATAAGTGGTCTTTACTGGGATGAAATGAGCTACCTTCGTCAAACGATCGACTACAACCTATATCGAGTCATAGCCTGAACGAGTCCTGGGCAATCCCGTGATAAAATCCATGCCTAGCTTATCCCACTTCCATTCGGGTATTGACAATGGTTGTAGCAATCCTGCTGGCTTCTGATGCTCTGCCTTCACTCTCTGACATACATCACAAACTGTTACATACTCCGCAATATCCTTCTTCATTCCGGTCCACCAGAAACTGTCCTCTAAATCCAGGTACATCTTGGTATTTCATGGGTGAATCGAATATGGTGAATCATGGGCCTCTTGCAAGATCAACTTCCTGATCTCCGGATCATTGGGCACATAAACGCGGTCCTCAAACCATAAGGTATCGTGCTCATCCTCACGAAATCCCTTGGCTTTTCCTTTACTCATCCTTTCCTTTATCTCAACAATTTCCTTGTCTGTCTTCTGAGCTTCTCTAATCTTATCCATCAAAGTAGACTGAATCTCCAATGCTGCTACAAAGCCTCTTGGAACTATTTCCAAACATAGTTCACGAAGATCTTCGGCTAACTCCTTGGGTAACTCTCCGGTCATGAGTGTGTTGACATGGCTCTTGCGGCTCAACGCATTAGCTACTACGTTAGCCTTTCCTGGGTGATAATGCAATCTCATATCATAATCCTTAATGTGCTCCAACCATCTCCTTTGCCTGAGATTCAACCCCTTCTGCGTGAAAATGTACTTCAAACTCTTGTGATCCGTGTACACCTCACAATGGTTTCCGATGAGGAAATGTCTCCATGTCTTCAACGCATGCACTACGACTGCTAGCTCCAAATCATGTGTAGCATAATTTAACTCATGGGGTTTAAGCTGTTGTGAGGCATATGAAACAACTCTTCCCTCCTGCATAAGTACGGCTCCAAGTCCTCGACGAGAAGCGTCGCAATGTACTTCATAATCCTTGCGTTGATCTGGCAGAATCAACACTGGCGCTGTTACCAAACGTTTCTTCAACTCCTGGAAACTAGCCTCACATTCCTCAGTCCAAGTGAATTTGGTGTCCTTCTTCAACAACTCGGTCATAGGTTTTGCAATCTTCGAGAAATTCTCAATAAATCTCCGGTAGTATCCTGCGAGTCTAAGAAAACTCCGGATCTCTCCAACTGTCGTGGGTGACTCCCAATTTGTCACAGTGTTAACCTTGGTGGGATCTACTGCTATTCCTTCTCCGGATATAACATGTCCAAGGAATCCAACTTCCTTTAACCAAAACTCGCACTTGCTGAACTTGGCATATAACTGATGTTCTCTGAGCTTTCCAAGTACCAAACGCAAATGCTCCTTATGCTCTTCTTCATTCTTCGAATAGACCAGAATATCATCAATGAACACTACGACGAACTTATCCAAAAACTCCATAAACACTTTGTTCATCATGTTCATGAAATAGGCGGGTGCGTTAGTCAGGCCAAATGACATAACGGTGTACTCATATAGCCCATACCTTGTGGTAAAAGCTGTCTTGGGTATATCCTGCTCTCGAATCTTCAACTGGTGGTATCCTGATCGCAAATCAATCTTGGAAAATACTTTAGCTCCTTGTAGTCGGTCAAACATATCATTGATCATCGGCAGTGGGTACTTGTTCTTGATTGTTACTTCATTCAATCCACGATAATCAACAACCATCCTCAACGATCCATCTTTCTTCTCCACTAGAAGTACGGGTGATCCCCAAGGTGACGAACTTGGGCGAATATATCCTTTATCCAGTAACTCCTTAATCTGCTTCTTAATTTCTTCCAAATCCTTAGCGGGCATCCTGTACGGTCTCTTAGATATTGGCCCTATGCCTGGCAAAAGCTCAATCAAAAACTCGATGTCTCTATCCGGTGGCATGCCTGGCAACTCCTCTGGAAATACGTCAGGGAAATCCTTCACCACTGGCACTTCCTCCTGTACAACTCCTGATAAGGAATTCACTTGAGTCCTCTTCGGCACATGCCGGGATACATACTTAATCCTTCTTCCTTCTGGGGTAGTAAGCAAGATCGTCTTACTGGCGCAATCGATGTTTCCTCCATACATCGATAGCCAATCCATTCCCAAAATCACATCCAAACCTTGCGACTCCAAAACTATTAGGTCTGAGGGGAAAACATGCCTACCTATGGCCAATGGTATCTGAAAACATCCTTGGCTTGCCATATACTCTGCTCCTGGCAAGGTTACTAACATAGGTGTTCTAAGAACTTTGGTGGGTAACTTATACTTATCCACAAATCCCCTTGATATGTATGAATGCGATGCACCAGTATCAAAAAGAACGATTGCAGTAAATGACTTAACCAAAAACTTACCTATTATTGCATCAGGCTGGGCTTCTACCTCCTCCATGTTAACGTGGTTCACCTGTCCTCTGTTGAACGGGTTCGGCTTCTTCCCCGAGCTTCCATTGCCATTTCCATTCTTTGCTTCCGGACATTCAGTTGCATAATGTCCAGTCTTCTGGCACTTGAAACAAGTAATATGGCTCAGATCCCTCTTGGCTGGGGTTGATGGGTTGGTACGGTTTTGTCCGTTGCTTCCTCTGTTCCCATTGCCATTCTTGGGGCCACTATGATTGTGCGAGCTCCCTCCATTGTGATTGTGACCTCCATGGTTATGCTGAAGGTGTCCTCCCGAGTTCGGGGTAAAACGAGGCTTCTGGTGAGCTCCTGTACTGTACTTTCCTTATCCATACTTCCTCTTACGACTCTCAATCTGCTGCTGCTTCCCTTCAATCACGAGAGCTCTGTCTACCAACTCCTGGTAGTTGTTAAAAGTTGCCACCATCAACGGCATGCTCAACTCATCATTCAGTCCTTCCAGAAACTTCTCCTGCTTAGTTGCATCCGTAGCAACGTCATCTGGGGCATAACGTGCTAACTTACTGAAATCCTCCACGTATTGGCCAACGGTACGTCCTCCTTGGCGTAAGTTGCGAAACTCACGCTTCTTCATGGCCATAGCTCCTGCTGAAACATGGCAGTATGGAAAGCTTGCTGAAACTGGTCCCATGTGACAGTGTCAATGGGGTGAGTGGCTGTGTAATTCTCCCACCATGATGCTGCGGGTTCATCAAGCTGATGTGCGGCAAAACGCACTCTCTCCGCATCTGTGCATCCTGCAGTGGTCAGCTCCCTTCCAACCTTGCGGAGCCAATCATCTGCCACAATCGGCTCGGTGCTACTGGAGAACACCGGTGGATTCAGCCTAAGAAAACGGGCTAAGTGATCAACAGGTGGTGGTGGTGGTGGGTTGTTGTTGTTGTTGCCTTGGTTCTTAACTAGTGCTTGCATCAGGGCATTCTGCTGCTGAATCAATTGAGTGATCTCCGGTGGGAAAACAAATCTGGTGTCGCGTCTCGGAGGCATCTGATGGGTTTAGAGAAGATGAGAAAATAGGACAGAATGAGATCTAGGGAGAAAACACTACCCATATGCACATGAGACAAACACAATCATATCACTTCAATCAATTCAAACAAGGCATACAATCGATCTAACTATCGTTACAAAGTTCTTGGACTATACTATATACATGGTGGAATACTACTACTAATTTGGTGGTCTACTAGAAAAATTGCTCCGTCGAAGACTCCATGATATCTGCTCCGGCTTCATCCTCCCAATCATCATCACTGGGGTCCGAGTCGGTGTCGTCGATGATGATGTAGTTCTCCGGGCAAGTAGAATCGTCATCTTCTCCTCCTGGTGTTGGGTCTCTCATGAATACTCCGATCTTCTTTATCAGGTCGTCATTCTTCCCCACTAGTGCGACGATTTCCTCCATATAATCCTCACGTGTAGCCTTGAGTTCTTCCTCCAGCTCCGTGATCCTTGTCTTTGCCTTCTTCAGATCTATCATGTCTGCGCACATCTGGTTCTCCTGACGATGAATGTGCTGGTTTAACTCCTGAATGAAAGCTGCAATAGATCTATCCTTCCTGGTACTGATCATCTCCCATTGCTCATCTCGGCGCCCACAAATCTGATAGATAGTATCCTTGAGATCATTGTGGTACACTTCTCCAATGCGTCCCATGGTGATGTGGGCTGCCATGCTCTTTCCTAGACTCCAGGTTGGTGCATCAAAGGAAAACTCTATGGGCTCAGTGACTGGCATGAACGTCCTTCCTGGAACTTGAACTTGAATCATCCAACGCTCCTCTTCTGGTAGTGTGGCGTTGTAGGTCCCGATGAAGCTTGGTATTTCGATGTTCAGGTACTTAGTAACTTCCTTCAAGTGTCGTCCAAAAGGTGTATCCTCATCCGGTTGGGCGAACTTGTTCCTTGCATCCGTCATCCTAAAAGAGTGGAAGAAAGGAGAGGAGTCAGAAATGAGAAGAGAGTAGTGATCTAGGGCTTTAGCTTAGTGGTCGTGTCCTACAGTCAGCGTGTGCTCTGATACCATCTTTGTAGCGACCAGACCTCAAAAAGTCTAGTCTCCGTGCATCAGTGTCATCCCTGGATCGGTAATGCTGACACGCACAGTACTTGAAGGATTTATAACAGAGTAGCAATCACAAACTTATTACATCGAATAGTTCAAGAGAGAACTTATTACAATAAATACGGTTTAAGGCCATCTAAAACGATAACAGCGGAAGGCTTGGAAGATAAAGTGAGTCCATCAACTCCAACGACATCACTGAGTATAAGACCACGACCTAAGGCTCCTTACTCGTCGTCTGAAAAGTCTGCAACATGATACGTTGCAGCCCGAAAATGGGTCAACACATGGAATATGCTGGCAAAGTAACACATAGAGAGTAATGAACAGAATAATGCTATCACTACATGCATATTTGGCCGGTGGAAAGCTCTATGTTTACAGTTTTGCGAAAAGCCAATTTTTCCCTACCACAAAGGAATAAATTTTATTTAACTATCATGGTGGTGTTTAAACATTGAGAAGGTACCTCCAACTCAATCCCAATTAAGAACGTGATTAACCCAATCAAATTAAATTAAGTAACATGATGATGAGATTCACATGATAATCCAAGAACTAGATACTCAAGATGTCCATAATCGGGGACACGACTAACCATGATTATATTGTACACTCTGCAGAGGTTTGCGCACTTTTTCCCACAAGACTCGATCGCCTCCGCTTGATTTCTCGCACTACATGGTGTTTGAGAAACGGATGACCGAGACACAGTCTTTCAGAAACAATACTCTTTACTCCGGGTGGACAGTTACACCTACTTTCCCCTACATCTGCTAGCCCACCTCTTCAAGAGGTCATGTAACCTACTCAACTATGCTAGAGCCCATAATAGCTTGTGGCTGCACACGAGAGTTTCTAGCATGAATAATCTCATGATCCATTTGAACCTGGGTGGCGGTCCTTAGGATAATCTCATGGGTACTCCGGGATATCCAAAAATACAGGCAATACTGGATTCTCCAGGTGCCTCAATCCACCCAGATGTAAAATAAAATAGCCACCTTAAGTTGAACCATTAATTAACAATCTCACATCTGTCATGGAGAACTCTCAAACCCAATCCACGTCTACGAGCATAGCATAGCAATATAAGCAAACGTAGAAGTAACTCCTAATGGTTTGATAATAAACAGTGCAATAGGTACTACCTCATCTACTTCCCAAAACCCACATATTAAACAGTTCCTAACCATGCAATAGTTTGAGGGTTGATCTAATGCAATAAAACTGGGTGGTAAAGAGGTATGATCAAACTGGCGGGGCTCCGGGCGGCGGCGGGGCGACGGATCGGGGCGGCGGCGGCTCCGGGCGGCGGGGCGGTTCGGCGGCGGCGGCGCTAGGGTTTCGCGGGGGCGGGCGGCTTGGGCTGGCGGGGCGGCCTCGCGGCTTATAAAGGCCGGCCAGGCCAGAGTCCTAGCCGGACACGGCCCGGTAGGTCGGTTCGTTTTTTTTATAAATCGAACATGCAGAAGAAGAAAGAAAAGAAATACTAAATGGACTTAAAAAATCCCGAAATAAATTTTCCCCATCCTCTAAAAATAAGCCGGACAAGATGAACATTTATTTGGGCCTAAAATGCAATTTGGAAAACGCGTATTTTTCCTAGGCAAATAAAATAGAAATAAAATCCGAATAAAATCAAATATTTGTTTTTAATATTTTTCCTCCAATATTTCATTATTTATGGAGAAGTGATTTTATCCCCTCTCATATAATTTTAAATATGAAACATTTTTCGGAGAGAAAAATAATTAAAAAAATGATCATATTTTCAAAATTTGAGAAAACCCAAATATGAAAATAACGAAATCCCCAACTCTCTCCGTGGGTCCTTGAGTTGCGTAGAATTTCTAGGATCGCAAAACAAAATGCAATAAAATATGTTATGCATGATGATCTAATGTATAACTTTCCAAATTGAAAATTTGGGATGTTACAAAAATAAGCAACATATTAATTTTCTAAACTTAATATCATACATATATAAGCATTGCTAAGTTAATAACCAACGAACAATAACATGCATACGCATGGTGGAATTAACATGCATACACATGGTGTTGAATGAATATGTGCACATATGAAAGGTAAGCATGAAAGATAGTCCCTCCATAATTTTTTACTTCGTTACTTTTTAAATCAAACTGGATCAACACTTGAGTAGAAGTTGCTACAACATGGATCTTAAACCTGGCATACTACTATAGCAAAATGTCCTAACATAGTATTGTAGAAAACTCATAACACATAGCACTTAATTAAATCAAAACTTTGAGTATAACACTTGATTAGATCTTCAACTATGATTGATAGAAAGGAAAGAAGCTCACCACCGTGTCACCGCCGCGGCTGAAGATGTTGGCACCAATGTCTGGAATACAACCGCACTAACTGGCGCGGTCAACCCCCATCACGGCGGCATCACCGACGACACGATGCACAACCCGAGGGCAGTGCTGAATCGAGGGCGGAGCGGCACTGACCCATCTGGATGGAGAGGAGGGGTAGATGGAGCACTAGGACGGCGGGGAACGATGTGGTAGGGTGGGCGGCGGTCGGCTAACTCATGATAGGTTAAGTGTGTGAGTAGCTACGCTGTTATAAAGTCATGGGGGCTTCATCACTAACCGGTCGTCTTAGATGGCTTATTAGTGATAATGTCCCAACACTGACTGGTTGCCAGATAAGACCGGAGAGAGAGAGGGAGAGGCGATCTGATGGTAAGATGAAAACATATCGTTTAGATAAAGGTACATCAGTCGTAGGATAAGGGAAGGGACCTATGAAATGCAACATTTCATGGTCGGACAAAAGAAAAACCCACAATTTGTTGACTAAAATCAATCATACCAAACTTTTACCATGATAAAAAAAACTCTTCACAAGCAAAACAAAATGTGTTTCCTTGCTGCTTCCATTCACTTTTCTTGCTAATATATTAATGAAATGTAAGCAATGAAAATGCAGAATAATTTTTTCCCTATATGGACGAGGGGGGGGGGGGGGGGGGGGGGTTATAGAATCCCCCCCCCCCCCCCCCCCCCCCCCGCCCCCGTCTTATGCCAAAATCTAAACCGTTGGGTCTCTTCTTTTTCATTGGATTTTTAAGATAGTGGACCGTTCATGCCGAGGGGTGTTGTTGAGACTCAAACTGTTGGTTGATGTCCCTTTTTTCTACTCCCTCCGTTTCAAAATAAATGTCGCTGATTTAGTACAACTTCGGGTATCTTATCAATATGTAGTCTGCCTATACGTAGCTTCACCTATGAAATCTTGTTTGTCATGTTTGCCAAAAAAACTTGTATTTTATCATTGCAATCCACTATATTTTGTTACACAAATAAGATAAGTAGTACCAACCAACATGCACATATTGATGTAATAAACATACCCCTAGCATTTTGGTGACATCTGGACCCGCCCTAGTTCAGAATTAGGTTTTATCGTATTTTCTCCTCCGGCGCAACTAACACGCGCGACGTGCCATCTCAACCATTGTTTTTTGATGGACGTACCATCTCCACACTGGCTGGTGCAAAGCGCCCGTATCTCAAACCATTTCCTCGACACTGTCGTGTCCTATATTCCTACGCCAAAAGTGGACGCATCAGCCTTACAACACACCATTGCCTAAAAGGTGTACCTTCAATGGTTGTCAACCAGAGCCGGACGCATGGCGACACGTCCATCCGGTTACCAGAAGAAGCGTCGACAGGGCGAGGCGGCGAGGCGACCGCATCCCGCACCCGGCTCGGGTGATCGGTCTGTGGAGCGCCTCGTCGCACCGTGGAAAGCGATCCATGGCGTTCCTGTTTCCGCTGAACTCGAGCGAAGGCCGCGACGTGTGTTTCGGGCACCGGACCTCAGAGGATGCAGCCACGCTCGGTGGCTTCAGGGGGACCTCAGAGGAGAGTGCTAGTACAGTGCACGACAGGCTCAGAGGGCAGCCCCCACGGCACCAACTACGGGTGCTACCTAGCAGCTGCACGTATTGGTGCTACTGTACGAGTACGACAGTACGTGCAGTGCTTGCGAATAGTATCATTGGTTTCTCTCTCAATCATTTTGCTCTTTGAAGTCGTGTGCCTTGACGATTCCATTAACTATAGGTAAACACCGTCACAGCACAACTACAAAAAAAAGTGCACCCTGACGGACCTGACTCACACACACCGCCGAGGCGAGGAGAGGATGTTGTCGAGGTTGCCATCACTTCTCTTCGAGCTAGCGAATCCGACTTCATTATGGACTACCCGTTAATGCCCCTCCGAACAAACGGCAGACGAGAACCAAGTAAGCCCATGCCAAATAGCCGACTAAATGCGTCAAGGACCGAGTAACTCTGATTCTGCCAACGAGCCTCACACCGACCTAATCCAACACACCAATCGAAGAGCGCGGCCAGCCAAACCACCTTTAGACTAGTCGTAGTGGGGAGTAACTCAGACTACTAACATGCACATGTTACTAGTCTATGTTACTACCTTCATAGTGGAAAGTAACATGTGTGTGGTATCATGCAAGCCATCATTTATTAAGATGTAGACTCATTTTGTTTTGGGATGCACTATGTTACAGTAACATATTATGTTACTTCAAACACCTCTTTTCTCTTAACTACATGCCACATAAGCAAACTTTTCTTGAGATGTGTTATGTTACTTGCTAAGTTACACTAGTCATCGTTGCCACAATGATCCCGAGACACAACTTTGACTTTTTCACATCAAAGTGAGAAACATCATAGACACACCTAAAAGGAAAAATATCCTAATACATCTGGTTGTAGATGAACATGATAAAAAATTACGGGAAAAAATAGCAATTCAGGAAAAAGTCAAAAATCTTGCGAACTTTTTCGAACATAGTTGACCTAGTGTCGTACTTGTATTTTAAAATTTTGACAAAGAAAACTCCTGCAAAATATCTAAGCGAAAAAGAAATCCAAGACAATATAGAGTGAATAGTACCTCTAACACAATTCTGATTTTGTTTTTTCGTCAACAATACCACGAAAGTCATTTCTTCGCTAATTTTTTTACACAAGTGTAACCCTCGAGCAAATTTGTTGCCAAAATCATTCATGATTTTTCGACCATTTATGCAATTGCTATCTTTTTTAAAAACAGGTGCTCCTGTCCGCCGGCTTCATTCGTTCCCCGCACATTGAAACGACGATATTAAAAGGACAAGCCGTGACCCTGCTTGGCACACAGGCCTTGTCGTTGCCACACAAATCACATTGCCACCAAGCGGACAACCACCAACTACCGGTCTCCTCAGCCAGTCAAATTCAAAGACGGAGCCACCAAGGAGGGAACGATGCAAGAGGCGTGATCCCGGACCTTGGATGTGGGGTTTCCTTTCGAACATGCATGGGAGGAGAGGCACGACACAACGATGCCTTCAAGAAGGACACGAAGGACAAAGACGTCGCCGTTGCCAGCTCATGTCATAGACTGGAGGCATGGCTCTCACCCATTGGTGCACACTCCACCATCGAAACCGGATGACCAACCAAGCCTCCACCAATGCACTGCCAACCCAGGCACCACCCGGAGCCAACGACGCCATCGTCCCGCAAGCCACTAATCACGCCACAAAATGGCATGACCACCACAGCACCTCCCGTCACGTCAATCGAAACCACCACCACCACCACCCGGTCACAACTCTGTTCACAAGGCAACCACGTCCATGAATCACACACACCTCATCGGCAAGAACCGGCGACAGGAAGCCCGGGGCCGCCGCTCTGGCGTCCTCCACTCCCATCAATGAATCTTGGCATGAGACATCATCTGTGCACTGGATCTAAGGACCCATAGCAATAACCACACACCCTCAGACAGAAGCCACCGCGCTCCGCCGTTTCCAGTAGTAGCAATCACCTGCGTTGCCCAACGGGAAGACCGTCGTCGCGAGCGCGGCAACTAAGACTCACCGTGCAACCGCCATTGAAACACCCCTTCACGCCGTCACACCCACCAGCGCCACCGCGCACATCCGGCTCTAGTGTCACGCCCACACCCCTCAAGGCGTCAAGGATCCATGGCTATCAACGCCCACGTGTCATCGCCCTAGCGCCACCACGCAGACCGGAGCTCCGGTCCTTCATGCCCATGAGCCTTGACACCCTTGCATAATCGCGCCTCCACACCATCCATGGGAGGTCGCAACCGAGCATATCACCCCGCTGCGAGCCACCGTCGGATTTGCCCGGTGGCGTGAGCCGACAACGGCGATGGGGGAAGGAATAAAGGGTGGCGCCAGCGGCAGGAGCTAGGTTCCCACCCGAGTCACTCCAGCGAGCAACGCGGTTCTCTCAATCATCATCCTCGAAAGAAAATTTTATGGCCAATAGTGTACTTGTTCTTTTCGTTTTTCTATGGCCTACATGGGTTGCCTGTTGCAACGTATTTCAAGCGCGCACACACACTATCCACTATAGAAGACTATAATTTTTGTAGCTCACATCAAAATCTATTTCATCATAAAAATTTAAAGACACGTAGTGTACATCTTTGTGTACACATGTATTTTTTAAGATCTTTTGAACCTAAAAGGTTGATATTTGGTTCTTATTTTTCAAAATTCAGGACCACTGGAGCCCAAGAGCCAAAAGGTACACCAAATCGTTTGAAGTGCATCTCAATATTTCCTCCATGTATCCAAAAAGCAAACCACGAAAAATGAAACCCACACTACCACTAGTAGAAAACATGGCTTTGGTCCAGGCCGGGTAAGCCCATTATTCCCGGTTCACTCACGAACCGGTATCAAAGGGGGCATCGGTCCTGGTTCGTGAGGCCGGGGGCCGGTCGGGCCTCGTGGGGCATTGGTCCCGGTTCCAGACACGAACCGGGACCAATGGGCCTTGCTCCTGACCCACAATCATTGGTCCCGGTTCGTGGATGGAACCGGGACCAAAGGGGGTCCTTTAGTCCTAGTTCCAGCCACGAACTGAGACCAATGAGATGCCTATATATACCCCCTTGCCCGCGAGCAGAGCAGTGGTGTGCTCTGTTTTTTTGGCCAGCCGTGGGAGAGCTTTGTGGTGTTCTAGCTCACCTCCTATGCACATGAGGTGTTCGATGAAATGCCCGAACCACACTTAAGCTTTCTCCTCTCGAAGCTCCTTGTCCAAGCTCCATTTTCCTCAAGATTTGTCTAGGTTTGGCGGTCCGTCATGTCCCGTCCCCGTCCTCACCGTCGTTGATCACCCGCGCCGATCTCGTCGCCGGCACCACCGTGGTGAGCCTCTTGATCTTATCTTCTTTCTAAAAGAAAAAGGTTCTTACTTGTATGATTTAGGTAGATACTTGTGTAATTTTCTTACTTTTATTATTGTTTGTTATTATATAGTGCGATGGTTTTGGTATCCGCTTCCGTCGGCCCTCGTCCTGTCTATGGTTCGGATGTTGTATATATTATCTTTTATAACTATTTGGTTCATTTAGTGTTTATGACAATTATGCCAACCAACGTGACATATTTTTTTTATCTAGGAGGTATGTGAACCGGAAATTCCAACCGACCCTATTGTCGAGAGGTTAAATTTAGTTGAAGAAGAAAACAATTACTTGAAGGAAAAATTGAAAAAAATTGAGGAGGAGAAGATGATATTGGAGTTGCATGTTGCGGATGTCGTCGATGATCACAAGATCAAGATGGATGCAATGCGCTTGAAGATTAGAAAGATTAGAAAATATGCCATTCATACCGAGGCTTGGTATCATTATGCCATTGGATCGATTGTTACCTTAGTTGCGATTATGATCACATTTGTTGTTGCATTGAAATGTTTTAGCTAGTTTCAATGTATGGTTTAATTAGATGCTCTGGAGAGCTATATGTTGTTCAATAACTATGTATGTACTTTGGTTTTAATGTGATGATGAACTTCTATTAATTTGGTCACTTATGTATTCATGATGTTCCGTAATGGTTTTTGACACACTTAATTATATATAATGCATGCAGATGAACCGACAATGGATGTACGGTAACAGACTCACCTCCGAGTACATTAAGGGCGTGCATAATTTTCTCGAAGTGGCTGAGGCAAACAAACAGAATGGTTTTATGTGTTGTCCATGCCCTATATGTGGGAATACGAAGTCTTACTCTGAACAGAAAATCCTTCACAGCCACCTGCTTTATAAGGGTTTCATGCCACACTATAATGTTTAGACCAAGCACGGAGAAAGAGGGGTTATGATGGAAGGCAACGAAGAAGAAGAGGATGATGACAACTATGTGCCCCCTGAATACGGTGATGCTGCAACTGGGGAAGCTGAAGATCAAGAGAAACCAGACGATGTGCCTGATGATGATCCTCGTCGGGTCATCGTTGATGCAAAGAGACAGTGCGAAAGTGAAAAGGAGAAGCTGAAGTTCGATCGCATGTTAGAGGATCACAAAAAAGGGTTGTACTCCAATTGCGAATATGGCAACACAAAGCTCGGTACCACACTGAAATTGCTGTAGTGGAAGACAGTGAATGGTGTATCTGACAAAGGATTTGAGAAGCTAATGAAAATATTGAAGAAGAAGCTTCCAAAGGATAACGAATTGCCCGACAGTACGTACGTAGCAAAGAAGGTTGTATGCCCTCTAGGATTGGAGGTGCAGAAGATACATGCATGCCCTAATGACTGCATCCTCTACCGCGGTGCGTATGAGGATTTGAACGCATGCCCGGTATGCGGTGCATTGTGGTATAAGATCAGACGAGATGACCCTGGTGATGTTGACGGCGAGCGCCCCAGGAAGAGGGTTCTGAAGGAAATATGCCCTAGAGGCAATAATAAAGTTATTATTTATTTCCTTATATCATGATAAATGTTTATTATTCATGCTAGAATTGTATTAACCGGAAACATAATACATGTGTGAATACGTAGACAAACATAGTGTCACTAGTATGCCTCTACTTGACTAGCTCGTTGATCAAAGATGGTTGAGTTTCCTAGCCATAGACATGAGTTGTCATTTGATTAATGGGATCACATCATTAGGAGAATGATGTGATTGACTTGACCCATTTCGTTAGCTTAGCACTTGATCGTTTAGTTTACTGCTATTGCTTTCTTCATGACTTATACATGTTCCTATGACTATGAGATTATGCAACTCCCGATTACCGGAGGAACACTTTGTGTGCTACCAAATATCACAACGTAACTGGGTGATTATAAAGGTGCTCTACAGGTGTCTCCGATGGTACTTGTTGAGTTGGCATAGATCAAGATTATGATTTGTCACTCCGATTGTCGGAGAGGTATCTCTGGGCCCTCTCAGTAATGCACATCACTATAAGCCTTGCAAGCAATGTGACTAATGAGTTAGTTGCGGGATGATACATTACGGAACGAGTAAAGAGACTTGCCGGTAATGAGATTGAGCTAGGTATTAAGATACCGACGATCGAATCTAGGGCAAGTAACATACCGATGACAAAGGGAACAACGTATGTTGTTGTGCGGTTTGACCGATAAAGATCTTCGTAGAATATGTGGGAGCCAATATGAACATCCAGGTTCCGCTATTGGTTATTGACCGGAAACGTGTCTCGGTCATGTCTACATAGTTCTCGAACCCGTAGGGTCTGCACGCTTAAAGTTCTATGACGATCGGTATTATGAGTTTATGTGATTTGATGTACGAAAGGTAGTTCGGAGTCTCGGATGAGATCGGGGACATGACGAGGAGTCTCAAAATGGTAGAGACGTAAAGATCGATATATTGGATGCCTATATTCGGACATCGGAAAGGTTCCGAGTGATTCGGGTATTTTTCGGAGTACCGGAGGAGTTACGAGAATACAGGAGTACATATGGGCCTTAATGGGCTTTAAGGGAAAAAGAGGAGAAGCCACGAGGGCTGCCCCCCCATGGGCCTAGTCCGAATTGGACTAGGGGAGGGGCTCCTTCTCCTTCCCCTCTCCTTCCTTCCCCCTCCTAGTGGGACTAGGAAAGGGGAGTCCTACTCCCACTAGGAGGAGGACTCCTCCTCCTGGCGCGCCCTGTGAGGGCCGGCCGGCCTCCCCCTTGCTCCTTTATATACGGGGGCAAGGGGGCACCCCAAGACACACAAGTTGATCTCTCCCAGCCGTGTGCGGTGCCCCCTCCACCATAATCCACCTCGATCATATCGTAGTGGTGCTTAGGTGAAGCCCTGCGTCGGTAGCAACATCATCACCGTCATCACGCCGTCGTGCTGACGGAACTCTCCCGCAAAGCTCTGCTGGATCGGAGTTCATGGGACGTCATCAAGCTGAACGTGTGCTGAACTCGGAGGTGCCATGCATTCGGTACTTGGATCGGTCGGATCGTGAAAACGTACGACTACATCAATCGCGTTGTGCTAACGCTTCCGCTTTGGTCTACGAGGGTACGTGGACAACACTATCCCCTCTCGTTGCTATGCATCACCATGATCTTGCGTGTGCATAGGATTTTTTTTGAAATTCCTACGTTCCCCAACAGTGGTATCCGAGCCAGGTTTATGCGTAGATGTTATATGCACGAGTAGAACGCAAGTGAGTTGTGGGCGATACAAGTCATACTGCTTACCAGCATGTCATACTTTGGTTCGGCGGTATTGTTGGATGAAGCGGCCCGGACCGACATTACGCGTACGCTTACGCGAGACTGGTTCTACCGACATGCTTTGCACACAGGTGGCTGGCAGGTGTCAGTTTCTCCAACTTTAGTTGAACCGAGTGTGGCTACGCCCGGTCCTTGAGAAGGTTAAAACAGCACTAACTTGACGAACTATCGTTGTGGTTTTGATGCGTAGGTAAGAACGGTTCTTGCTCAGCACGTAGCAGCCACGTAAAACTTGCAACAACAAAGTAGAGGACGTCTAACTTGTTTTTGTAGGGCATGTTGTGATGTGATATGGTCAAGACATGATGTTATATTTTATTGTATGAGATGATCATGTTTTGTTAAAGTTATCAGCAACTGGCAAAAGCCTTATGGTTGTCTCTTTATTGCATAAGATGCAAGTGCCATGTAATTGTTGGAAATATGCCCAAGAGGCAATAATAAAATGGTTATTATTATATTTCCTTGTTCATGATAATTTTCTATTGTTCATGCTATAATTGTGTTATCCGGAAATCGTAATACATGTGTGAACACATAGACCATAACATGTCCCTAGTGAGCCTCTAGTTGACTAGCTCGTTGATCAATAGATGGTTATGGTTTCCTGACCATGGACATTGGATGTCATTGATAACGGGATCACATCATTAGGAGCATGATGTGATGGACAAGACCCAATCCTAAGCATAACACTAGATCGTGTAGTTCGTTTGCTAAAGCTTTTCTAATGTCAAGTATCATTTCCTTAGACCATGAGATCGTGCAACTCCCAGATGCCGTAGGAATGCTTTGGGTGTACCAAATGTCACAACATAACTGGGTGGCTATAAAGGTGCACTACAGGTGTCTCCGAAAGTGTCT
Source organism: Triticum aestivum (assembly GCF_018294505.1). Taxonomy (NCBI): domain Eukaryota; kingdom Viridiplantae; phylum Streptophyta; class Magnoliopsida; order Poales; family Poaceae; genus Triticum; species Triticum aestivum. Next base: position 131,312,110 of record NC_057799.1, read on the forward strand.
GTTGGGTTGGCACGGATTGAGACTGGGATTTGTCACTCCGTATGACGGAGAGGTATCTCTGGGCCCACTCGGTAATGCATCATCATAATGAGCTCAATGTGACTAAGTAGTTAGTCACGGGATCATGCATTACGGAACGAGTAAAGTGACTTGCCGCTAACGAGATTGAACGAGGTATTGGGATACCGACGATCGAATCTCGGGCAAGTAACGTACCGATTGACAAACGGAATTGTATACGGGATTGCTTCAATCCTCGACATCGTGGTTCATCCGATGAGATCATCGTGGAACATATGGGAGCCAACATGGGTATCTAGATCCCGCTGTTGGTTATTGGCTAGAGAGGTGTCTCGGTCATGTCTGCATGATTCTCGAACCCAGAGGGTCTACACACTTAAGGTTCGATGACGCTAGGGTTATAAGGAAGGTTTGTATGTGATTACCGAATGTTGTTCGGAGTCCCGGATGAGATCCCTGACGTCACGAGGAGTTCCGGAATGGTCCGGAGGTGAAGATTTATATATGGGAAGTCATCATACGGTCACCGGAAATATTCGGGGGTATACCGGTATTGTACCGGGACCACCGGAGGGGTTCCGGGGGTCCACCGGGAGGGTCCACCTGCCCCGGAGGGCCTTATGGGCTGTAGGTGGAAGGGAACCAGCCCTAAGTGGGCTGGGCGCCAATCCCCCTAGGTCCCATGCGCCTAGGGTTTGGGGGAACCCTAAAGGGGGGCGCCCCCCTTGCTTGGGGGGCAAGCTCCCTCCCCCTTGGCCGCCGCCCCCCTCTAGATCTCATCTAGAGGGGCCGGCCCCTTCCCCCTTCTCCCTATAAATAGAGGGGTGAGGGGAGGGCTGCAGCACCACATCCAAGGCGCAGCCCCTCCCCTCCCCAACACCTCTCCTCCTCCGCGTGTGCTTGGCGAAGCCCTGCCGGAGAACTGTCACTCCACCACCACCACGCCGTCGTGCTGCTGTTGGAGCCTTCTTCCTCAACCTCTCCCTCCTCCTTGCTGAATCAAGGCGCGGGAGACGTCACCGGGCTGCACGTGTGTTGAACGCGGAGGCACCGTTGTTCGGTGCTTGGATCGGATTCTGCCACGATCTGAATCGCTACATGTACGACTCCCTCATCCGCGTTCTTGCAACGCTTCCGTCTCGCGATCTTCAATGGTATGAAGATGCACTCTCCTCTCTCTCGTTGCTAGTTACTCCATAGATTGATCTTGGTGATGCGTAGAAATTTTTTAATTTCTGCTACGATCCCCAACAGTGGTATCAGAGCTAGGTCTATGCGTAGTTTCTATGCACGAGTAGAACACAAGTTTTTGTGGGCGTCGATTTTGTCAGTTTACTTGCCGTTACTAGTCTTATCTTGAATTCGGCGGCATCGTGGGATGAAGCGGCCCGGACCGACCTTACACGTACGCTTACGTGAGACAGGTTCCACCGACTGACATGCACTAGTTGCATAAGGTGGCTAGCGGGTGTCTGTCTCTCCCACTTTAGTCGGATCGGATTTGATGAAAAGGGTCCTTATGAAGGGTAAATAGAAATTGGCATGTCACGTTGTGGTTTTGGCGTAGGTAAGAAACGTTCTTGCTAGAAACCTATAGCAGCCACGTAAAAGTTTGCAACAACAATTAGAGGACGTCTAACTTGTTTTTGCAGCATGTGTAATGTGATGTGATATGGCCGGAAGAATGTGATGAATGATATATGTGATGTATGAGATTGATCATGTTCTTGTAATAGGAATCACGACTTGCATGTCGATGAGTATGACAACCGGCAGGAGCCATAGGAGTTGTCTTAATTTATTTATGACCTGCGTGTCAACTGAAACGTCATGTAATTACTTTACTTTATTGCTAACCGTTAGCCATAGTAGTAGAAGTAATAGTTGGCGAGACAACTTCATGAAGACACGATGATGGAGATCATGATGATGGAGATCATGGTGTCATCCCGGTGAAGATGATGAACATGGCGCCCCGAAGATGGAGATCAAAAGGAGCAAAATGATATTGGCCATATCATGTCACTATTTGATTGCATGTGATGTTTATCATGTTTTACATTTTATTTGCTTAGAACGACGGTAGCATAAATAAGATGATCCCTCGCTAAAATTTCAAGAAAGTGTTTCCCCTAACTGTGCACCGTTGCGAAGGTTCGTTGTTCCAAAGCACCATGTGATGATCGGGTGTGATAGGTTCTAACGTTCGCATACAACGGGTGTAAGCCAGATTTACACACGCAATACACTTAGGTTGACTTGACGAGCCTAGCATGTACAGACATGGCCTCGGAACACAAGAGACCAAAAGGTCGAACATGAGTCGTATAGCAGATACGATCAACATGAAGATGTTCACCGATGATGACTAGTCCGTCTCTCGTGATGATCGGACACGGCCTAGTTGACTCGGATCATGTATCACTTAGATGACTAGAGGGATGTCTGTCTGAGTGGGAGTTCATTAATAATTTGATTAGATGAACTTAATTATCATGAACTTAGTCTAAAATCTTTACAATATGTCTTGTAGATCAAATGGCCCATGCTAATGTCAACCTCAACTTCAACGTGTTCCTAGAGAAAACCAAGCTGAAAGACGATGGTAGCAACTATACGGACTGGGTCCGGAACTTGAGGATCATCCTCATAGCTGCCAAGAAAGCATATGTCCTTGAAGCACCGCTAGGTGAAGCACCCGTCCCAGCAAACCAAGACGTTATGAACGCCTGGCAAACACGTGTTGATGATTACTCCCTGGTTCAGTGCGGCATGCTTTACAGCTTAGAACCGGGGCTCCAAAAGCGTTTCGAGCAGCACGGAGCATATGAGATGTTCCAAGAGCTGAAAATGGTTTTTCAAGCTCATGCCCGGGTCGAGAGATATGAAGTCTCCGGCAAGTTCTACAGTTGTAAGATGGAGGAGAATAGTTCCGTCAGCGAACACATACTCAAAATGTCTGGGTTGCACAACCACTTGTCTCGGCTGGGAGTTAATCTCTCGGATGACGCGGTCGTTGACAGAATACTTCAGTCGCTCCCACCTAGCTACAAGAGCTTTGTGATGAACTTCAATATGCAGGGGATGGAAAAGACCATTCCTGAGGTATATTCAATGCTGAAATCAGCGAAGGTGGAGATCAAAAAGGAACATCAAGTGTTGATGGTGAATAAAACCACTAAGTTCAAGAAAGGCAAGGGTAAGAAGAACTTCAAGAAAGACGGCAAGGGAGTTGCCGCGCCCGGTAAGCAAGCTGTCGGGAAGAAGACAAAGAATGGACCCAAGCCTGAGACTGAGTGCTTTTATTGCAAGGGAAATGGTCACTGGAAGCGGAACTGCCCCAAGTACTTAGCGGATAAGAAGGCCGGCAATACCAAAGGTATATGTGATATACATGTTATTGATGTGTACCTAACCAGCGCTCGTAGTAGCTCCTGGGTATTTGATACCAGTGCGGTTGCTCATATTTGTAACTCAAAGCAGGAGCTGCAGAATAAGCGGAGACTGGCAAAGGACGAGGTGACGATGCGCGTCGGGAATGGTTCCAAGGTCGATGTGATCGCCGTCGGCACGCTACCTCTACATTTACCTATGGGATTAGTTTTAAACCTCAATAATTGTTATTTAGTGCCAGCTTTGAGCATGAACATTGTATCTGGATCTCGTTTAATGCGAGATGGCTACTCATTTAAATCCGAGAATAATGGTTGTTCTATTTATATGAGAGATATGTTTTATGGTCATGCCCCGCTGGTCAATGGTTTATTCTTAATGAATCTCGAACGTTATGTTACACATATTCATAGTGTGAATGCCAAGAAATGTAAGGTTGATAATGATAGTCCCACATACTTGTGGCACTGCCGCCTTGGTCACATTGGTGTCAAACGCATGAAGAAACTCCATGCAGATGGACTTTTGGAGTCTCTTGATTATGAATCATTTGACATGTGCGAACCATGCCTCATGGGCAAAATGACCAAGACTCCGTTCTCCGGAACAATGGAGCGAGCAACCAACTTATTGGAAATCATACATACTGATGTGTGCGGTCCAATGAGCGTTGAGGCTCGCGGTGGCTATCGTTATGTTCTCACCCTCACTGATGACTTGAGTAGATATGGGTATGTCTACTTAATGAAACACAAGTCTGACACCTTTGAAAAGTTCAAGGAATTTCAGAGTGAGGTTGAGAATCAACGTGACAGGAAAATAAAGTTCTTACGATCAGATCGTGGAGGGGAATATTTGAGTCACGAATTTGGCACACACTTAAGGAAATGTGGAATTGTTTCACAACTCACGCCGCCTGGAACACCTCAGCGTAATGGTGTGTTCGAACGTCGTAATAACACTCTATTGGATATGGTGCGATCTATGATGTCTCTTACCGATCTACCGCTATCATTCTGGGGTTATGCTTTAGAGACTGCCGCATTCACTTTAAATAGGGCTCCGTCGAAATCCGTTGAGACGACACCTTATGAATTATGGTTTGGAAAGAAACCTAAGTTGTCGTTTCTTAAAGTTTGGGGATGCGATGCTTATGTCAAGAAACTTCAACCTGAAAAGCTCGAACCCAAGTCGGAAAAATGCATCTTCATAGGATACCCTAAGGAAACCATTGTGTATACCTTCTACCTCAGATCCGAAGGCAAGATCTTCGTTGCCAAGAACGGGTCCTTTCTAGAGAAGGAGTTTCTCTCGAAAGAAGTAAGTGGGAGGAAAGTGGAACTTGATGAGATCACCCCTCTCGAACCAGAAAGTAGCGCATCACAAGAAAATGTTTCTGTGGTGCCTGCACCGACTAGAGAGGAAGTTAATGATGACGATCATGATCAAGTTACCACTGAACTTCGTAGGTCCACAAGGACACGTTCCGCACCAGAGTGGTACGGCAACCCTGTCATGAAAATCATGTTGTTGGACAACGGTGAACCTTCGAACTATGAAGAAGCAATGGCGGGCCCAGATTCCAACAAATGGCTTGAAGCCATGCAATCCGAGATAGGATCCATGTATGAAAACAAAGTACGGACTTTGACAGACTTGCCCGACGATCGGCGAGCGATAGAAAATAAATGGATCTTTAAGAAGAAGACGGACGCGGATGGAAATGTTACCATCTATAAAGCTCGACTTGTCGCTAAGGGTTATCGACAAGTTCAAGGAGTTGACTACGATGAGACCTTCTCACCCGTAGCGAAGCTGAAGTCCGTCCGAATGATGTTAGCAATTGCCGCATTCTACAATTATGAGATATGGCAAATGGACGTCAAAACGGCATTCCTTAACGGCTTCCTTAAGGAAGAATTGTATATGATGCAGCCGGAAGGTTTTGTCGATCCTAAGAATGCTGACAAGGTATGCAAGATCCAGCGCTCAATCTATGGGCTGGTGCAGGCATCTCAGAGTTGGAACATTCGCTTTGATGAGATGATCAAAGCGTTTGGGTTTACACAGACTTATGGAGAAGCCTGTGTTTACAAGAAAGTGAGTGGGAGCTCTGTAGCATTTCTCATATTATATGTGGATGACATACTATTGATGGGAAATGATATAGAATTCTTGGAAAGTATAAAGGCCTACTTGAATAAGTGTTTTTCAATGAAGGACCTTGGAGAAGCTGCTTACATATTAGGCATCAAGATCTATAGAGATAGATCGAGACGCCTCATAGGTCTTTCACAAAGCACATACCTTGACAAGATATTGAAGAAGTTCAATATGGATCAGTCCAAGAAGGGGTTCTTGCCTGTATTGCAAGGAGTGAGATTGAGCACGGCTCAATGCCCGACCACGGCAGAAGATAAAGAAAAGATGAGTGTCATCCCCTATGCCTCGGCCATAGGGTCTATTATGTATGCCATGCTGTGTACCAGACCTGATGTAAACCTTGCCGTAAGTTTGGTAGGAAGGTACCAAAGTAATCCCGGCATGGAACACTGGACAGTGGTCAAGAACATCCTGAAGTACCTAAAAAGGACTAAGGATATGTTTCTCGTTTATGGAGGTGACGAAGAGCTCGTCGTAAAGGGTTACGTCGATGCTAGCTTCGACACAGATCTGGATGAATCTAAGTCACAAACCGGATACGTGTATATTTTGAATGGTGGAGCAGTCATCCGGTGCAGTTGCAAGCAAAGCGTCGTGGCGGGATCTACAGGTGAAGCAGAGTACATGGCAGCCTCGGAGGCAGCACATGAAGCAATCTGGATGAAGGAGTTCATTGCCGACCTAGGAGTTATTCCCAATGCATCGGGGCCGATGACTCTCTTCTGTGACAACACTGGAGCTATTGCCCTTGCCAAGGAGCCCGGGTTTCACAAGAAGACCAGGCACATCAAGCGTCGCTTCAACTCCATTCGTGAAAATGTTCAAAAAGGAGACATAGATATTTGTAAAGTGCATACAGATTTGAATGTCGCAGATCCGTTGACTAAACCTCTTCCACGGGCGAAACATGATCAGCACCAGAACTCTATGGGTGTACGATTCATCACAATGTAACTAGATTATTGACTCTAGTGCAAGTGGGAGACTGTTGGAAATATGCCCTAGAGGCAATAATAAAATGGTTATTATTATATTTCCTTGTTCATGATAATTGTCTATTGTTCATGCTATAATTGTGTTATCCGGAAATCGTAATACATGTGTGAACATATAGACCATAACATGTCCCTAGTGAGCCTCTAGTTGACTAGCTCGTTGATCAATAGATGGTTACGGTTTCCTGACCATGGACATTGGATGTCATTGATAACGGGATCACATCATTAGGAGAATGATGTGATGGACAAGACCCAATCCTAAGCATAGCACTAGATCGTGTAGTTCGTTTGCTAAAGCTTTTCTAATGTCAAGTATCATTTCCTTAGACCATGAGATCGTGCAACTCCCGGATGCCGTAGGAATGCTTTGGGTGTACCAAACGTCACAACGTAACTGGGTGGCTATAAAGGTGCACTACAGGTGTCTCCGAAAGTGTCTGTTGGGTTGGCACGGATCGAGACTGGGATTTGTCACTCCGTATGACGGAGAGGTATCTCTGGGCCCACTCGGTAATGCATCATCATAATGAGCTCAATCTGACTAAGTAGTTAGTCACGGGATCATACATTACGGAACGAGTAAAGTGACTTGCCGGTAACGAGATTGAACGAGGTATTGGGATACCGACGGTCGAATCTCAGGCAAGTAACGTACCGATTGACAAAGGGAATTGTATACGGGATTGCTTGAATCCTCGACATCGTGGTTCATCTGATGAGATAATCGTGGAACATGTGGGAGCCAACATGGGTATCCAGATCCCGCTGTTGGTTATTGGCTAGAGAGGTGTCTCGGTCATGTCTGCATGATTCCCGAACCCGTAGGGTCTACACACTTAAGGTTCGATGATGCTAGGGTTATAAGGAAGGTTTGTATGTGATTACCGAATGTTGTTCGGAGTCCCGGATGAGATCTCGGATGTCACGAGGAGTTCCGGAATGGTTCGGAGGTGAAGATTTATATATGGGAAGTCATCATACGGTCACCGGAAATATTCGGGGGTATACCGGTATTGTACCGGGACCACCGGAGGGGTTCCGGGGGTCCACCGGGAGGGTCCACCTGCCCCGGAGGGCCTTATGGGCTATAGGTGGAGGGGAACCAGCCCTAAGTGGGCTGGGCGCCAACCCCCCCAGGGCCCATGCGCCTAGGGTTTGGGGGAACCCTAAAGGGGGCGCCCCCCTTGCTTGGGGGGCAAGCTCCCTCCCCCTTGGCCGCCGCCCCCCTCTAGATCTCATCTAGACGGGCCGGCCCCCTTCCCCCTTCTCCCTATAAATAGAGGGGTGAGGGGAGGGCTGCAGCACCACATCCAAGGCGCAGCCCCTCCCCTCCCCAACACCTCTCCTCCTCCGCGTGTGCTTGGCGAAGCCCTGCCGGAGAACTGTCACTCCACCACCACCACGCCGTCGTGCTGCTGTTGGAGCCTTCTTCCTCAACCTATCCCTCCTCCTTGCTCGATCAAGGCGCGGGAGACGTCACCGGGCTGCACGTGTGTTGAACGCGGAGGCACCGTTGTTCGGTGCTTGGATCGGATTCTGCCGCGATCTGAATGGCTACGTGTACGACTCCCTCATCCGCGTTCTTGCAACACTTCCGTCTCGCGATCTTCAATGGTATGAAGATGCACTCTCCTCTCTCTCGTTGCTAGTTACTCCATAGATTGATCATGGTGATGCGTAGAATTTTTTTAATTTCTGCTACGATCCCCAACAGTAATTGCTTTACTTTATCGCTATGCGATAGCAATAGTTGCAAAAGCAATAGCTGGTGAGACGACCATGTGACGACACGTTGATATAAGATCAAGATGATGGAGATCATGGTGTCATGCCGGTAACAATGAAAATCATGACAGTGCTTTGGAGATGGAGATCAAAGGCACAAGATGATGATGGCCATATCATATCACTTATATTGATTGCGTGTGATGTTTATCCTTTATGCATCTTATTCTGCTTTGTTTGATGGTAGCATTATAAGATGATCTCTCACTAAATTTCAAGGTAAAAGTGTTCTCCCTGAGTATGCACCATTGCCAATGTTCGTCGTGCCGAGACACCACATGATGATCGGGTGTGATAAGCTCAACGTTCATCTACAACGGGTGTAAGACAGTTTTACACACGCAGAATACTCGGGTTAAACTTGACGAGCCTAGCATATGCAGATATGGCCTCGGAACACTGAGACCGAAAGGTCGAGCGTGAATCATATAGTAGATATGATCAACATAGTGATGTTCACCATTGAAAACTACTCCATTTCACGTGATGATCGGTTATGGTTTAGTTGATATGGCTCACGTGATCACTTAGATGATTAGAGGGATGTCTATCTAAGTGGGAGTTCTTAAGTAATATGATTAATTGAACTTTAAATTTATCATGAACTTATCCTGGTAGTATTAGCATATCTATGTTGTAGACCAATAGCTCGCATTAAGCTCCCCGTTTATTTTGATATGTTCCTAGAGAAAAAACTATGTTGAAAGATGTTAGTAGCTATGATGCGGACTTGGTCCGTGATCTGAGGATTATCCTCATTGCTGCACAGAAGAATTATGTCCTTGATGCACCGCTAGGTGACGGACCTATTACAGGAGCATATGCAGACGTTATGAATGCTTGGCAAAGCTCGGTATGATGACTACTTGATAGTTTAGTGCACCATGCTTAACGACTTAGAATCGGGACTTCAAAGACGTTTTGAACGTCATGGACCATATGAGATGTTCTAGGAGTTGAAGTTAATATTTCAAGCAAATACTCAAGTTGAGAGATATGAAGTCTCCAACAAGTTCTATAGCTAAAAGATGGAGGCGAATAGTTCAAGCAGTGAGCATGTGCTCACATTGTCTGGGTACTACAATCGCTTGAATCAAGTGGGAGTTAATCTTCCAGATAAAATAGTGATTGACAGAATTCTCTAATCACCATCACCAAGTTAGTAGAACTTCGTGATGAACTATAGTATGCAAGGGATGACGAAAACAATTCCCAAGCTCTTCGCGATGCTTAAATTAGTGAAGGTAGAAATCAAGAAAAACATCAAGTGTTGATGGTTGACAAGACCACTAGTTTCAAGAAAAAGGGCAAAGGGAAGAAGGGGAACTTCAAGAAAAACGGCAAGCAAGTTGCTGCTCAAGTGAAGAAGCCCAAGTCTGGACCTATGCCTGAGACTAAGGGCTTCTACTTCAAAGAGACTGGTCACTGGAAGCGGAACTACCCCAAGTATTTGGCGGATAAGAAGGATGGCAAAGTAAACAAAAGTATATTTGATATACATGTTATTGATGTGTACTTTACTAGTGTTTATAGCAACCCCTCAGTATTTGATACTAGTTCAGTTCCTAAGAGTAGTAACTCGAAACTGGAGTTGCAGAATGAACAAAAACTAGTTAAGGGCGAGGTGACGATGTGTGTTGGAAGTAGTTCCAAGATTGATATGATCATCATCGCACACTCCCTATACTTTCAGGATTAGTGTTGAACCTAAATAAGTGTTATTTGGTGTTTGCATTGAGCATGAATATGATTTGATCATGTTTATTGCAATACGGTTATTCATTTAAGTTAGAGAATAATTGTTGTTCTGTTTATATGAATAAAACATTCTATGGTCATTCACCCAATGAAAATGGTTTGTTGGATCTCGTGATACACATATTCATAATATTGAAGCCAAAAGATGCAAAGTTAATAATGACAGTGCAACTTGTTTGTGGCACTTCCATTTAGGTCATATTGGTGTAAAGCGCATGGAGAAACTCCATGCCGATGGACTTTTGGAATCACTTGATTATGAATCATTTGATGCTTGCGAACCATGCCTCATGGGCAAGATGACTAAGACTCCGTTCTCTGAAACAATGGAGCGAGCAACTGACTTATTGGAAATAATACATACCGATGTATGCTGTCCGATGAGTGTTAAGGCTCACGGCAAGTATCATTATTTTCTGACCTTCACACATGATTTGAGAAGATATGGGTATATCTACTTAATAAAACACAAGTTTGAAACATTTGAAAAGTTCAAAGTATTTCAGAGCAAAGTGAAGAATCATTGTAACAAGAAAATAAAGTTTCTACAATCTGATCGCGGAGGCAAATATTTGAGTTACAAGTTTGGCCTTCATTTAAAACTATGCGGAATAGTTTCGCAACTCACGCCACCTCGAACACCATAGCGTAATGGTGTGTCCGAACGTCGTAACCGTACTTTACTAGATATGGTACGGTCTATGATATCTCTTACCGATTTACCACTATCGTTTTGGGGTTATGCATTAGAGACAGCTGCATTCACATTAAATAGGGCACCATCTAAATCCATTGAGACGACACCATATGAATTGTGGTTTGGCAAGAAACCAAAGTTGTCGTTTCTTAAAGTTTGGGGTTGCGATGCTTATGTGAAAAAGTTTCATCCTGATAAGCTCGAACCCAAATCGGAGAAATGTGTCTTCATAGGATACCCAAAGGAGACAGTTGGGTACACCTTCTATCACACATCCAAAGGCAAGGCATTCGTTGCTAAAAATGGATCCTTTCTGGAGAAGGAGTTCTCTCTCGAAAGAAGTGAGTGGGAGGAAAGTAGAACTTGATGAGGTAATTGTACCTTCTCTCGAATTAAAAAGTAGCTCATCACTGAAATCAGCTCTAGTGATGCCTACACGAATTAGTGAGGAAGTTAATGATGATAATCATGAATCTTTAGATCAAGTTACTACCGAACCTCGTAGGTCAACCAGAGTGAGATCCACAGCAGAGTGGTACGGTAATCCTGTTCTGGAGGTCATGTTACTTGACCTTGACGAACCTACGAACTATGAGGAAGCGATGATTAGCCCAGATTCCGCGAAATGGCTTGAGGCCATGAAATCTGAGATGGGATCCATGTATGAGAACAAACTGTGGACTTTGGTTGACTTGCCCGATGATCGGCAAGCCATAGAAAATAAATGGATCTTTAAGAGGAAGACGGACACTGATAGAAGTGTTACTATCTATAAAGCTAGAATTGTCGAAAAAGGTTTTTGACAAAGTTCAAAGTGTTGACTACGATGAGATTTTCTTACTCGTTGCGATGCTTAAGTCTGTCCGAATCATGTTAGCAAATTGCCGCATTTTATGAAATCTGGCAAATGGATAACAAAACTGTAATCCTTAATGGATTTATTAAAGAAGAGTTGTATATGATGCAACTAGAAGGTTTTGTCAATCCTAAAGGTGCTAATAAAATGTGCAAGCTCCGGCGATCCATCTATGGACTGGCGCAAGCATCTCAGAGTTGGAATATACGCTTTGATGAGTTGATCAAAGCATATAGTTTTATACAGACTTGCGGTGAAGCATGTATTTACAACAAAGTGAGTGGGAGCACTACAACTTTTTGATAATTATATGTGAATGACATATTGTTGATCAGAAATAATGTAGAATTTTCTGGAAAGCATAAAGGAGTATTTAAAAGGAGTTTTTCAAAGAAAGACCTCGGTGAAGCTGCTTACATATTGGAGCATCAAGATCTATAGAGATAGATCAAGACGCTTGACAAGTTCTTTCAATGAGTACATACCTTGACAAGATTTTGAAGTAGTTCAAAATGGAACAGTCAAAGAACGAGTTCTTGCCTGTGTTACAAGGTGTGAAATTGAGTAAGACTCAAAGCCCGACCACGGCAGAAGATAGAAAGAGAATGAAAGTCATTCCCTATGCCTCAGCCATATATTCTATAAAGTATGCCATGCTGTGTACCAGATCTATTGTATACCCTACACTGTTTTCGGCAAGGGAGTACAATAGTGATCTAGGAGTAGATCACTAGACAACGGTCAAAAATTATCCTTAGTGGAATAAGGATTTGTTTCTCGATTATGGATGTGACAAAAGGTTCATCGTAAAGGGTTACGTCCATACAAGTTTTTACACTGATCCAGATTGTCGGATGTGGGGTTCCGGCAAACCCTTAAGGTTCGAACACTGGGGTGCGCGCGAAGTCTTTCCCTCCTACCGATCTACGCCCTAGCTCGCTAAGATCTCGCGGACAAACTCGCAACACAGGAAGACACGAGGTTTATACTGGTTCGGGCCACCGTTGTAGTGTAATACCCTACTCCAGTGTGGTGGTGGTGGATTGACTCTTGGGCTGATGATGAACAGTACAAGGGAAGAAGAGCCTCCTGAGGTTGAGGTGTTTCTTGTGCTTGTGTGTTGAGGATGATCTGAACCAGTTCGAGATCAGTTGCCTCCTACTTTGGTGGCTACTCCTATTTATAGAGGCCCTGGTCCTCTTCCCAAATATCGAGCGGAAAGGGAGCCAACAACGGCGGGCAAATTTGAAGGGGGACAGCTAGTACAAGCTATCCTGACAAAAGCGGTCTTCGCCTGCGAAAAGCTCTGGGGTGACGTCGTCTTGGGCTCCACAATGACCTCCGCCTTGCCATCCTCCTGGTCTTGGTCTCGTTGCACCAATATGGCAACCTTTGCCTGATGCCTCGGTACTCTTCTCCTGCGCTGGCCTCCTGAGCACCAAAGAGGAAATAGGGACGCTGCGCGCGCTGGCGCCCGCCTGGCACCATTCGTCATGGCTCACATCACGGGAGCCTTGTGAGGTTTGCCTCGCCTTGATATCTCCATTCCTCATGAGCCTGCCCGGCTAGGCCACTCCAGAGGAGGTCTTGCATCGTCGGCCTCGCGAGGCTTGAACCCTCGCGAGGGTCTTGGATGCCTTGTTGATGAAGATGGGCCGTACGGCATGTTGCTTAGCCACGCTGTGGGCCGCAGGCAGGCAAGTCTGGGGACCCCCGTTCCCAGAACGGCGACAGTAGCCCCCGGGCCCAAGGGGCGCTAGGGCTTGGCTTCGCGGCGAAGCCAAGGGTCAAGTTCGGAGCACCGCGAGCCCCAAAAGCCTGCAACTTTGGTTGACGTGTGGCGGTTGATTGGACGTGGGCGTCTCTGCTTCCCCACGCTGCCTTCAAATCCGCCTGGCTATGCGGCCCCTACGGCCTACACAGTTATTCCTCCGCCTCCTGCGCCTTGCTTCCCCAATTCCCCTACTTCTTTGTGGCTCTGCTTCTCTTCTCCAACCTGACTTGCGCTCCGCCTGCTGCATCGCCATGGCGCCGGAACAAGCTGAGAAGGGGAAGAGACCTCTGTCTCTGCCAGCTGCGCCTCCGTCCTTTGCGCCGGTGCTCGGCCGCTCTTGGGTGCTCAACGACGAGGCCATGGACAAGGTGCGCCCGATGCTTTCTTCCAGCTTCAATGAGTGGGGGGAGACGGTGGCTTGGCCCGCGTCTCGCACTCGCATGGCTCAGACGACCACCGAGGTCCCAATCTTCATAGATGACCTCTGGGCTGGCCTGATTCCTCCCTTCTCCACCTTCTTCAATGTGGTGCTTGAGCATTATCAGATCCACATGCTGCATCTCGACCCTCAGTCTGTGACTCTTCTTGCTGTCTTACGCCTTCGTGTGCGAAGCCATGGTGGGCATCACTCCTTCGGTGGCCCTCCTCCATCACTTCTTCTCATTGCATCTGGCTGACCCTTAGCAATGCTTGGGGTGCGTGAGCTTCCAGGCCATGGCTGCGACGGCGGGCGAGGGGATCGACTTCGAGCTTCCTCCATCCACGAGCGAATTCCGGATACGATGGGTGTTCGTCGATGCCGGTGTGCTCAGTCCTCTGCTTCAGGCTCCGTCGGGGCCCGCTGTTCCAAACTCCGGTTGGAGCCATCAGCGGCTCGCGAGCCCCGGCCTTGCCCACGTCTGGCTTAGGTTGAGGTTGCTAAAAGATCGCGCGTAACTGCACCGATGGTGGTGAAGGAATTCGTCCAACGCCGGGTCGCTCTGCTTCGGCGCCATTCTCGCCCAATGTGGACCTTGCTCAGCAGCCAGGACCACATGATGTTTCAGCAGTCCGGGCTCCTCCTCGGGACGCGGCGAACAGTGTTTAAGGTCCTGACGGGTGTCTTTCTGCCGGCCGAACTGCTTGGGAAGAACTGTTTGCTGTACCGCTGCAAGAACAAGGATGAATTTGTAAAGAATATGCCTCTCTTCGATGAATGGGGGCCGCGGCCGAACAGCCTGGAGGGGCCTCGCGAGAACCCCGTCATCGTGGTTCCCTTCCTTGCCCCTGATGCTGAGCTCGCCCCAAGTGATGGTGCAGGTGGGCGAGCTCCGGCGGAGGCCGGTGGCTCGAGTGCTGAGGAGCACGTGCTGAGTGGTGATCCTGGGGCATCGTCCTCAGGAGCCTGCCACTCCCCTCTTGAGGCGTCGGTTGCTGAGGAGACGCTGCATGCGACTCCCGAGGCCAAGGCTCCAGGAGCCTCGAGAGGTCGTGGTGAAACGGTGCCCCGCTGTTTGCCGCGACTGGGCACCCCTGAAGATATTCTTCCGAGCTCTTCTTTGACCCCGCTGCGCACCGGCCATCACGTCCAGCGTTTCGGCCGTCTTTATGTGGACTTCGAGGAGCTCCGCAAGAGGAAAGGATCTCCCAGCGGCAGCAACATCTTTGGACCGCTGAAGCGGAGGAAGTACATCGCCGTTGACGTGTAAGTATCGTACCGTTGTGGCTCCTTGTGTGCCGTTTTTCATCTCCTGACGTCAGTTCTTCAGGGCTCCTTCCGTCGAGGCGGCTGCACCTCCTGAGGAATAGCCTCCTTCTTCCTTAACTCTTCCGCCGGCCACGAGCGCTCTGAGTCCGCTGGTTGCCCCTGGAGCAGGGCTGGTCGAAGGGGCACTCCTGCCTTCCTGGCGCGCTGAACCTGCGGCCTCGTCGCCCCTCCCCCTTGGTCTGGCGTGGAGCTTGGCAGGCGTGCCCAAGACTCCTCCGCTGGTCTTTGACGACAACTTTTTGGCTTCGATCCTCGGCTCCTCTTCGAGCAGCGAGCCCCAGCCGGCTTGGGCTTCTCGCGAGGATGGGCTGATGTCGGGTGTGGCGCCAGCCCCCAGGCCCCTGCCGAGGGGTGGCGTGCCGCTTGGCGCCCCGCCCGCAGCCCCCGAGGTGGAGGACGAAGAGGGTTGGGCTTTCGAGCTTGAGCGCGGGCGGAGCGTGGTTCGCCATGAGCTCTTCCAGGAGGCGATGAACGCGATGAGCCGACTTGGTGAAGAGCTCGCGAGTGTCGATTCGCGTCTTGAGGCTGAAGGTCTCCGGTTGGCGGAGGAGCGGCGCAAGCTGAAGGTGGCCATCAACCTCGGCCGCTATCAGCGTGACCTTGAGAAAGCGAAGGCCAAGGCGTCTCTCAAGGTTTCCCACGAAGCCCGCTCACGAGCCTTGGAAGAGGCTCACGAGGCTGATCACCGCCGCGAGGCTGCGGAGAAGCGCGCGTGGGAGCTCTAGGCCTGTAGCGCGTCTCTTGAGCAGTAGGTGGAGGCGCGCAGGGCCGCTCTTGCATCGCTGAGGGGGACGCCCGCGGAGGAAGAGGAGGTCCGGAAGCGTGAGGAGGCGCTGGCCCTGGAGGCCATGGAGCATAGCCGCGAGCTCGAGCAACTGGAGACGAGGGAGCGTCAAGTTGCCCAAGCAGAAGACGCCGTCGGGGCTCGCGAGGCTGGAGTTGAGGAGGAGGTGAACCACCGCGTGGCCGAGGTTCACGCGGACCTAGAGGGCAGGTACGACCTGAAGCTGAAGCTCGCGGGCGTGGAAGATGAGGGCAGGGCCGCTGCCCTCAGGCCCAGGTTGGACGAGGCTGAAAGGCGCGCGGAAGCCACGGCCGCCACCTTGGTCACGGCGCAGTCGGACTTGGCCTCCGCCCGCGCCGAACTGCGTTCCCTCCGGAGGCGGGTTGATGACGCAGAGGCCGACGCGAGGCAAAACACGGAGGAGGTGCTCCAACGTCGAACGCTGGAGCGCAAGCATGCCCCTATGCTTCAGGATCTCCGGAACAGGGCCAATATCGCCCTGGGCCATATCTGCGACGTGGAGGCACCGACCCCTCACTCAAATGACTATGCCAGCCACCTGACCTTCTTCACCGAGGTGGTGACGCGCCTGGAGGCTCGATCTTCCAGAGCTCGCCAGCTTGTGGAGGAAAGGGGGCGTGACCTGCTCGAGCGCGCTTTCTCCCGTGTCTTTAGCCACCTCCTGAATGCCGACCCCAACTTTGAATTTGACGCCGCCATCGCCCCCGTACCCACGGCTGTCCGGGGCGACCTAGCGCGCTGGGTTGAGGACAATGTGGACGCATTGGTCAGGGCCTTCGCTCGGTGGTGGTCGTCGCAGAAGAAGGCGACGTGGTCGACGATGGCGATGGGGGCGTCGCCGATGGCGGCGATGATGCCGATGAAGACGACGACGACGCGAGTGACGCGTCTGCGGGTGACGCAGCGAGCGACATTTCTGGCTGATCCCTTGTTCTCCTGTCATTTCTTCCTGCGCAAAAACTCGGGTGTGGCCCTTGGAAACTTGTAAGAGCATTTTGAGAGGGGAGCCCCTCATGTAAGCAAATTGCAGCTTTTACTTTCCCATGCGATGTGAGTTTGTGTCCTCATGAACTTGTGAATCCTGATGCGAGTTTTCTGCCTTGGTTTACCTTAGTCAGCGCCAGCTTTGAGCTGGGCTGCGGAGCTCGTCGCCCCGTCGGAAGGGGCCCCACGAGAGGTGAGCACCAGTTGCAGTGTTAGCACGCGCTTGGCGTGCGCGTGCTTCGCGCAGTCCCGCTCGCGAGGAGCTCATGAGGGAAAGGCGACGGACATGAGTCCCAGACAAAACGAGATCCAGAAGGCAAGAAATTGCTCAAACGAGAAAAGGCTCCCCCCGCGCGCATCAAGAAAACTCATCTTCAACTCAAATCCAGATCCAGAAAGCAAAGCTACAGAAAGAGAGAGATCCAAAGCAAAAGGCCGCGTCCGGCACCTAGTCTAGTCTTCTGGTCTTCAAGTCTTCTCACCAGCGCGGAACTAAGTGTTGCCACTAGGCATGGGAGGGAGCCCCAGGGCCTGAGGCCGGCACCCCTGAGACTCCGGGGCATGTACAGCCCCAACTCATTATTACGTGAGAGTGTCACGGGCGGCGAGCTTCACATGCACTGGGCCTTCTTCACAGGTACCTGCCTTGCTTCATATCGCCAGACGAGGGCCCCGCCTTGCGCCACCCTCGACCTCCTCTGGGCCAACCAGTCACCAGGACGACACAGGGGAGGGGAAGAGGACGCCAGCGGTTCCCTCGGCGACCACAGGTCCTCTGCCGGGGGAAGGGTTGTCGAGGCCTCCCCGGCAGAGGGCCTACCTCCGGATGTCGTCAGGCATCGCGGGCCGGGGGGAGGGGCCTTGCTCCTGGCTCGCTCTCGGTGGCCCCCAGCGTGTCTCCCTTGTTGGAACAGGTGCCGCCGTGCATGGTCGTCGATCGACGCTGCAACCTGATTCATCTGTGGTCCATGGTTAGCATAAGCCTGTTCCTGAGAGACTAGCGGTACCCTGTAGTTGCCGTTGCCGGCGCGATCGTTGTGGTTCTCCGTTGGTTCTTGGAAGGCTTCGGCTCCTAGCGCCCCCTCTCCCCAATCTTCTCCAATGAATGAGCCGAGGTCGTCCTCTGGTGCGTACCCTTGGTCCATCATGCGGGGCACGCAGGCTTCCGGGGCCGTCACCCCGAACACCTCGCCATGGTGCCCCACGCTCCATGTTGCTCCGCCCATGATGGCATCCTGGGGATGACAATACGGCATCCGGCTGGGACCATGGGGGGCGACGCTTGCGCTCGTGCTTGTCGAGAGCGGCATGGGGGAGTTGGAGCCCCCTACGCCGCCGGCCGTGCTGATGTTGATGAAGCCCCCGGGCGTAGTTGATGGCGCGCGGATGTGGTGAGGTTCGCCGCGCGGCCCTGAAGTGGCTCTGGGAGGAAGTCGATAGCAGAAGGGTGGTGCTCCCGACGCCGCTGCGTCCAGAAGCTCGGCAACACGCTCCAGCAGCGTATCCCGGCCGCTTTCCATCAGCCTGCATCGCAGTAGCTCCCTTGCCACCGTGAGTGCCGCACGCATGTTTGCTTGCTCCTGCCGTGAGTGCGGCGCCGTTGCTGCGACATGACTCGCCGCTCTTGCCGCGGCTCGTACTTGTCGCGGGGTGAGGGTGGATGACGCCTGGCCGCGCTGTCCGCGCCCGGCGGAGTTTGGCGGCGCCCGTGCCACTTGGAGTGCGGGATCAAGACCTTCATGGGCAGGCGGCGCTGCCCGGGCCGGCCAGGCTACCCAGCGGTCGGAGCCGGCCCTTGAGTCGCCAGACATCATGGCCGGGGAGCGTCGGAGAGCTGGCTGGCGGAGAAGAAGCTCCGGCGCACCCCTACCTGGCGCGCCAAATGTCGGATGTGGGGTTTCGGCAAACCCTTAAGGTTCGAACACTGGGGTGCGCGAGAAGTCTTTCCCTCCTACCGATCTACGCCCTAGCTCGCTAAGATCTCGCGGACGAACTCGACGAACTCGCAACACAGGAAGACATGAGGTTTATACTGGTTCGGGCCACCGTTGTGGTGTAATACCCTACTCTAGTGTGGTGATGGTGCATTGCCTCTTGGGCTGATGAACGGTACAAGGGAAGAACAACCTCCTGAGGTTGAGGTGTTCTTGTGTGCTGAGGATGATCTGAACCAGTTCGAGATCAGTTGCCTCCTACTGTGGTGGCTAGTCCTATTTATAGAGGCCCTGGTCCTCTTCCCAAATATCGAGCGGGAAGGGAGCCAACAACGGCGGGCAAATTTGAAGGGGGACAGCTAGTACAAGCTATCCTGACAAAAGCGATATTCGCCTGCGAAAAGCTCTAGGGTGACGCCATCTTGGGCTCCATGATGACCTCCGCCTTGCCGTCCTCCTGGTCTTGGTCTCGTTGCACCAATATGGCAACCTTTGCCTGATGCCTCGGTACTCTTCGCTTGCGCTGGCCTCCTGAGCACCAAAGAGGAAATAGGGACGCTGCGCGCGCTGGCGCCCGCCTGGCACCGTTCGTCATGGCTCACATCACGGGAGCCTCGTGAGGTTTGCCTCGCCTTGATATCTCCGTTCCTCATGAGCCTGCCCGGCTAGGCCACTCCAGAGGAGGTCTTGCATCGTCGGCCTCGCGAGGCTTGGACCCTCGCGAGGGTCTTGGATGCCTTGTTGATGAAGATGGGCCGTACGGCCTGCTGCTTAGCCACGCTGTGGGCCGCAGGCAGGCAAGTCTGGGGACCCCCATTCCCAGAACGCCGACACAGATAACTCTAGATCTCAATCTGGATACATATTGAAAGTGGGAGCAATTAGCTAGAGTAGCTCCGTGCAGAGCATTGTTGACATAGATATTTGCAAAATGCATACGGATCTGAATGTGGCAGACCCGTTGACTAAACTTCTCTCACAAGCAAAACATGATCACACCTTAGTACTCTTTGGGAGTTAATCACATGGCGATGTGAACTAGATTACTGAATCTAGTAAACCCTTTGAGTGTTGGTCACATGGCGATGTGAACTATGGGTGTTAATCACATGGTGATATATTGGTGTTAAATCACTTGGCGATGTGAACTAGATTATTGACTCTAGTGCAAGTGGGAGACTGAAGGAAATATGGCCTAGAGGCAATAATAAAGTTATTATTTATTTCCTTATATCATGATAAATGTTTATTATTCATGCTAGAATTGAATTAACCGGAAACATAATACATGTGTGAATACATAGACAAACATAGTGTCACTAGTATGCCTCTATTTGACTAGCTCGTTGATCAAAGATGGTTGAGTTTCCTAGCCATAGACATGAGTTGTCATTTGATTAACGGGATCACATCATTAGGAGAATGATGTGATTGACTTGACTCATTTCGTTAGCTTAGCACTTGATCGTTTAGTTTACTGCTATTGCTTTCTTCATGACTTATACATGTTCCTATGACTATGAGATTATGCAACTCCCGATTACCGGAGGAACACTTTGTGTGCTACCAAATTTCACAACGTAACTGGGTGATTATAAAGGTGATCTACAGGTGTCTCCGATGGTACTTGTTGAGTTGGCATAGATCAAGATTAGGATTTGTCACTCCGATTGTCGGAGAGGTATCTCTGGGCCCTCTCGGTAATGCACATCACTATAAGCCTTGCAAGCAATGTGACTAACGAGTTAGTTGCAGGATGATACATTACGGAACGAGTAAAGAGACTTGCCGGTAACGAGATTGAGCTAGGTATTAAGATACCGACGATCGAATCTCGGGCAAGTAACATACCGATGACAAAGGGAACAACGTATGTTGTTGTGTGGTTTGACCGATAAAGATATTCGTAGAATATGTAGGAGCCAATATGAACATCCAGGTTCCGCTATTGGTTATTGACCGGAAACGTGTCTCGGTCATGTCTACATAGTTCTCGAACCCGTAGGGTCCGCACGCTTAAAGTTCTGTGACGATCGGTATTATGAGTTTATGTGATTTGATGTACCGAAGGTAGTTCGGAGTCCCGTATGAGATCGGGGATATGACGAGGAGTCTTGAAATGGTCAAGACGTAAAGATCGATATATTGGATGACTATATTCGGACATCGGAAAGGTTCCGAGTGATTCAGGTATTTTTCAGAGTACCGGAGGAGTTACGGGAATACGGGAGTACATATGGGCCTTAATGGGCTTTAAGGGAAAAAATGGAGAAGCCACGAGGGCTGGCCACGCACCCCCCATGGGCCTAGTCCGAATTGGACTAGGGGAGGGGCTGCGCCCCCTCTTTCCTTCTCCTCCCCCTCTCCTTCCTTCCCCCTCCTAGTGGGACTAGGAAAGGGGAGTCCTACTCCCTCTAGGAGGAGGACTCCTCCTCCTAGCGCGTCCTGCGAGGTCCGGCCGGCCTCCCCCTTGCTCCTTTATATACGGGGGCAAGGGGGCACCCAAAGACAAACAAGTTGATCTCTCCCAGCCGTGTGCGGTGCCCCCTCCACCATAATCCACCTCGATCATATCGTAGCGGTGCTTAGGCGAAGCCCTGCGTCGGTAGCAACATCATCACCGTCATCACACCGTCGTGCTGACGGAACTCTCCCGCAAAGCTCTGCTGGATCGGAGTTCGTGGGACGTCATCGAGCTGAACGTGTGCTGAACTCGGAGGTGCCATGCGTTCGGTACTTGGATCGGTCGGATCGTGAAAACGTACGACTACATCAACCGCGTTGTGCTAACGCTTCCGCTTTCGGTCTACGAGGGTACGTGGACAACATTCTCCCCTCTCGTTGCTATGCATCACCATGATCTTGCGTGTGCGTAGGATTTTTTTTGAAATTACACTCTCCCCTTGCGTGTACGTGGACGGGTCACAGTGGAGAAAAATTGAGAGAAAGTACTGGAAGGACTTTGCAGGTGACGCAAGGAACGTATGGTTTGGTTTAAGCGCGGATGGCATTAATCCTTTTGTGGAGCAGAGCAGCAATCACAGCACCTGGCCCGTGACTCTATGTATCTATAACCTTCCTCCTTGGCTGTGCATGAAGCGGAAATTCATTATGATGCCAGTTCTCATCCAAGGCTCTAAGCAACCCGGCAACGATATTGATGTGTAGCTAAGGCCATTAGTTGAAGAACTTTTGTATGAATTTCAGCAAAGGCCTTCCAAATAGAGATATTCGGAAGGCTCTTGCTGAACTTCGTACCAAAACACTAATTATCCTATCTGGGACTCCGTTCCAAACAATTTTGGAGAGCTTCGTACCATTATGCGCCTGTTACTTCCGGCTAATGATGAAGCCATAGTTTCCTTAAATCCTTTGACACTAGACAACGTGACATATAGAAGGATAGATGAGATCAGGAAAATATGGACCATCCAGAATGGCTCCATTTTGTTAAATCCCTTGTTTGACATTCATGAGAGAGGCGGTCCGGACGTCGGACATTCATGAGAGAACTCCGGTAACTCTTCAACATGAGGGGGGACGTCGATCAACCCCCTCTTGCCTGACCAAACCCTAGAAGCGTCGAGGCCACCCCAAACTCTAGAAGCGTTTCCGAGGCCACCCCAAACCCTAGAAGCATCGAGGCCACCAAAATTTACCAAGTGAAAAGAGCGTTGTCGCCGAGGCCACCCCAAACCCTAGAAGCGTTGTCGACGCCACCCCAAACCATAGAAGCGTTGAGGCCACTAATTAATATTCCTTGTTGTGATTTGCTAGCTAGGTCTATGTTTGCCACTAATATATCCATCTCTCATGTTTGTATATTAATTGCCATGTTGTAATATTTGCAGAAATTATGGATCAAAGAGACTTAGAACAAGAAGAGTTGTTGGGGGACATAATCCGCGACGGACGTGATGTCTTGTTGTTTCTCGACGACACGGATGGTCTGGAAGGAGAGGATGAAGGCTCCGGTGATCAAATAATGGAGGAGGAAAGACATGATCATGATGGCTCCGGTGACCAAATGCCGGTGGAAGAAGGAGACCGTGATGACGGCTCGAGTGACCGAACGGAGGAGGGAACTGTTGCAAAGTCCGGCGAGGTATATATATTAATTAAGCCTGTGCTGACTAGCTAATTGATGCATTAATTGTTTTGGTATGTACATATATTAACTCTTCTTTCTTCTTTTATAGCCCTCCGGATCAAGCCAAACTTCGTAACGAGATGAGGCCCGAAGAAAAGGTTGCGCCAGGATGAAAGGTTCACGATCACAGCAATCACGGACGATGGCCAACTGATTGAACCCAGGCGGACCAAGGATTCATTTTCTGCTCAGTGCGGAGCTATTGTTAGGGACATCATCCCGATCAGCATCCAACTATGGAATAAGCCTAAGAACGAAGACCCTCAAGTTTCTTATGTCATCGATAGACAGAAAGATGATCTTTGGACCTCGCTGAAGGAAAATTTCACCCTACCGCCAGAGGAGGATCCGAACAAGCCAGTTATAGAGCCACTGGTCAAGGCGTGTGCTCTTAAGAAGATGGCAGATCTATTCAGGAGTGGAAGAATGAGTTGAAATCAACGTTTGTCGACAAAGGGAAGACTCCAGAATTCACCGGACGATTTGAGAAGATAAGAGATCACTGGCCCGCATTTGTGGCCTACAAGACATCGGACAAGAGTAAGAAAATGTCAGAGACGAACAAGTTAATGTTGCAAAGAAGTTGTATCACCATCGCACGGGGTCAGGTGGCTACCTCAATGCCCGGCCGTTGTGGGACAAAGCTGAGAATGACCTGATTGCTAAAGGGGTCGAACCAGAGACATTGAACTGGCCAGACCGTTCAAGGACTTGCTTCTTTGGGCTTGGGGGAACTTTGGACCCTGAAACTGGGAAGTGCATTTGGACGGACGAGCAACTTGCAATACCCATCAAGAAGCTTCATAAGTATATCGCCGCAGCGCAGCAAGGGACGTTCATTCCCGACAGAGAGAAGGACGAGCTGACTGAGGCCCTCGGGAATCCTGAGCACCCTGGACGAACACGAGGCACGCCAGGCTCTGTTGCGTGGAAGGTTGGGTTTCCCAGCGCAGGCGGTTACAAAACCCGGGAGAGGAAGAGGAAACAGGAGCTGAGCGAAATGCAGAAGCTCAATGCAAGAGTACTAAAGCTAGAGGAACAAGTTGAGAGCTAGCGAGCTACCGACCAACCATCTCAGCGGCACGAAGCTACCCCAAAAGCTACCGCGCCATCTCAGTTGAGAAGTAGCATGGCTTCCACGGAGCTCGTTCAGCAACCTGACTTCACGACTCCTAGCTACCCCGTGGATGCTATCACGGAGGCTCAACATTGCCAGCTTATGACGAAATGCCAAAACCTCACCTTGAAGGCGGCTGTCGGCTCTGTTACACCTCCTCAACCCGACGGAACTTTTCACTGCCGTCCGATTCCACATGGCTATGCTGTTGTGTCGGTGGATAAAGTAATGGAGGGATTTGAGGAGCTTGAGCTTGACCACCCTACGGGTGAAGGGGAGACTCAGCTGAGTTATGCTCTGAGGACTACAAGTCTATGGCAGAAGGAGTACATCAAGCTTCCGAACTGGACACCTCCGCCTCCTCCTCCGGCGAGTCAGGGCACTCCGCCTCCTCCTCCGGTGAGTGATCAGGGCACTCCGCCTCCTTCTCCGGCTCATCCGGCGCGTGAGGGCACTCCTTCGCCTCCTCCGGCGCATCAGAGCAGTCCGCCTCCTCCTCTGCCTCGTCAGCAACGGCGGAAGATAGATGCCGCCGCTCCGGCTCCTCCGGCGCGTCGGAGCACTACGCCTCCTTCTCCGCCTCGTAAGCAACGGCGAAAGAGAGACACCGCCGCTCTGGTGGCTAGCAGTACAAGCAGAGGTGGAAGGCAATTCAGATATGGTCCATCTCTCAAGCCTCTAGAAAATTTACCATATGAGAGGACCGAGAAGGAAAACGAGGACATCTGTCGTGCCCAAGTGAGGGACCATTTTGCAAAGAAACCTCCACCTCCGAAGGAGAAGATAGATTCAGTGAAAGCGAAGCGCACTATCGATGCCCTGAAGCGACCACCACCACCTCCGCCGGATTCCAACTATTTCCGCGCTCTTCAAAGGACATATCAAGATGCGAGGCGGTCGGGAACTACTTCCAGTGATCAAATGTTATCAGAATGAAGAAGTGGGAAAAAATTCCCCAGCTCGGCGAACAGGCGAACCAATCGTGTCCCCCGCTCAGGGTGTCTAGCGATATCGTCGCTAATCTGCTGGGGATGGTGCCCGGTACCAATCCTGCTAATTACCTGAGAGATGATGTGGTGTTTGAAACAATGGAGGTGGAAGAATTCAGATACCAGTACGGGAAGCCTCTCGTCAAACCTGATCATCCTCCTCTAACAACGATGATGCGAAGATTCCATGAATGGTACATGGAAACCTGCAGCGAGTCTGGGAAGGATACTTTGACGCTGAGAATTAAAGATGAGCACGACCTCGTTGGAATGGATCAGTTGTCTATTGCATTTGACGAGTTATTCCAGTTATACAATCAAAAGGCCCTCGACAAAACATTCTTGACTTGCTACTGTCTGTAAGTACTACTTCTGTAATTAAGTCTATATATATAGCTCAGCTCTTTCATTGCATGTATATAATTATTCTCACTATATTATGCAGATTGAAGATCGGCGAATGCAGAAAAGCACAAATCTATGACATTGGGTTCATTAACCCAAATGCCATACATGAATGGACGGTTAAAAAGAATGTCAAAGAAATCAAGGATAACTTGCTACAATCGTTGCTAAAAAA
The DNA here is from genome assembly GCF_018294505.1 of Triticum aestivum. Taxonomy (NCBI): domain Eukaryota; kingdom Viridiplantae; phylum Streptophyta; class Magnoliopsida; order Poales; family Poaceae; genus Triticum; species Triticum aestivum. The sequence continues at coordinate 131,337,861 of NC_057799.1, forward strand.
TCAAAACAAAGATAAAATACTCTTTCCTTACAACTTCAAGTGAGTGTTACTTGTTGGGGAATGTAGCATGCAATTTCAAAAAAATTCCTACGATCACGCAAGATCTATCTAGGAGATGCATAGAAACGAGAGGGGAGAGTGTGTCCACGTACCCTTGTAGACCGAAAGCGGAAGCGTTAGCTTAACACGGTTGATGTAGTCGAACGTCTTCGCGATCCAACCGATCAAGCACCGAACGTACGGCACCTCCGAGTTTTGCACACGCTCAGCTCAATGACGTCCGTCGAACTCTTGATCCAGCAAAGTGTCGAGGGAGAGTTTCGTCAGCACGACGGCGTGGTGACGGTGATGGTGATGTGATTCGCGCAGGGCTTCACCTAAGCACTACGGCGCTATGACCGGAGGAGTAAACTGTGGAGGGGGCACCGCACACGGCTAAGTGAACAATTGATGTGCTTTGGGGTTCCCCCTGCCCCCGTATATAAAGGAGGGAGAGGGGAGGAGGCCAGCCTAGGGCGCGCCAAGTGGGGAGGAATCCCACTTGGACTCCTAGTCCTATTCGCCCCCTTCCTTCTTTCAGAGGAGGGAAGGGGGAAGGAGAGGGGGAGGGAGAAGGAAAGGGGTCCGCGCCCACTCCCCTTGTCCAATTTGGACTCCCCATGGTGGGGGTGCACCACCCCCTTGTGGGCTGCCCTCTCTCTCCCCTATGGCCAATGAGGCCCATTACTTTCCCCGGGGGGTTAGGGTAACCTCTCGGTACTCCGATAAATACCCGAAACACTCCGGAACCATTCCGGTGTCCGAATATTATCGTCCAATATATCAATCTTTACCTCTCGACCATTTCAAGACTCCTCGTAATGTCCATGATCTTATCCGAGGCTCCGAACAATCTTCAGTTACTAAAACACATACCTCATAATACAAATCGTCATTGAACGTTAAGCGTGCAGACCCTACGGGTTCGAGAACTATGTAGACATGACCGAGACACATCTCCGATCAATCACCAACAACGGAACCTGCATGCTCATATTGGTTCCTACATATTCTATGAAGATCTTTATCGGTCAAACCGCAATGACAACATACGTCATTCCCTTTGTCATCGGTATGTTACTTGCCCGAGATTCGATCGTCGGTATCTTCATACCTAGTTCAATCTCGTTACCGGCAAGTCTCTTTACTCGTTCTGTAATGCATCATCTCGCAACTAACTCATTATTCACATTGCTTGCAAGGCTTATCATGATGTGCATTACCGAGAGGGCCAACCCAACATCCCTCTCCGATACTCGGAGTGACAAATCCTAATCTCGATCTATGCCAACCCAACAAACACCTTTGGAGATACCTATAGAGCATCTTTATAATCACCAAGTTACGTTGTGATGTTTGATAGCACAAAAGGTATTCCTCTGGTATCCGGGAGTTGCATAATCTCATAGTCAAAGGAATATGTATAAGTCATGATGGAAGCAATAGCAATAAAACTTAACAATCATTATGCTAAGCTAATGGATGGGTCTTGTCCATCACATCATTTTCCTAATGATGTGATCCCGTTCATCAAATGACAACACATGTCTATGGTTAGGAAACTCAACCATCTTTCATTAACGAGCTAGTCTAGTAGAGGCTTACTAGGGACACGGTGTTTTGTATGTATCCACACATTTATCAAGTTTCCGGTTAATACAATTCTAGCATGAATAATAAACATTTATCTTGATATAAGGAAATATAAAATAACAACTTTATTATTGCCTCTAGGGCATATTTCCTTCAGTCTCCCACTTGCACTAGAGTCAATAATCTAGTTCACATTGCCATGTGATTTAACACCAATAGTTCACATCACCATGTGATTAAAACCCATAGTTCACATCGCCATGTGACCAACACTCAAAGGGTTTACTAGAGTCAGTAATCTAGTTCACATCGCCATGTGATTAACACCCAAAGAGTACTAAGGTGTGATCATGTTTTGCTTGTGAGAGAGGTTTAGTCAACGGGTCTGCCACATTCAGATCCGTATGTATTTTGCAAATTTCTATGTCTAGAATGCTCTGCAATGAGCAACTCTAGCTAACTGCTCCCACTTTCCATATGTATCCAGATTGAGACTCAGAGTCATCTGGATTAGTGTCAAAGCTTGCATCGACATAACCCTTTACGGTGAACTCTTTGTCACTTCCATAATCGAGAAAAAATTTCCTTAGTCCTCTTTAGGTACCTAAGGATAATTTTGACCGCTGTCCAATGATCTACTCCTAGATCACTATTGTATCCCCTTGCCAAACTCATGGCAAGGTACAGAATAGGTCTGGTATACAGCATGGCATACTTTATAGAACCTATAGCTGAGGAATAGGGAATGACTTTCGTGGTCGGGTTTTTGAGTCTTACTGAAAGTGCACCTATCCCTGGGTGGTTTTGCTAATTCCTAACAACATATAGCTCATTGAGCTAATGCTATCTCAAGATAAATATTTCAGGAAAGCTCAATAATTGGCATGGCATGGATTAGAAAGTGGACCCCTCAAAATGCTAAGGACAAAAGATTGGCTCAAGCTCAAAGCACAAGACTCTACATTTTACTTTTAGTGATCCAAGATCACATTGAGTCCATAGGAAAAGCCAATACTATTAAAAGGGGGTGAGGTGTTGCTTAATGAGTTACTTGCTCAAAATGCTTAGTGATATGCTCCAAAAACCCTCAACTACTTTATCGTATCCACATATGTCCCAAACCAAAAGTCAAACTCGGCCCCACCGAAACTTTCTATCCGGCGCCACCGAGTTCACTTGACATAGCCACTGCCACAAACCCTAGTCACTTCGGTCTCACCGACAGGGATCTCGGTCTCATCGAGATGGGATTGCAACCTCTCTGTTTCCCTTCGTAACATTCCGGTCCAACCGAGATGAGCGATCGGTCCCACCGAGATTGCAATGCAAACTCTCTGTTTCCCTTTCGTAACGTTTCGGTCCAACCGAGATGAGCGAATCGGTCCCACCGAGTTTGTCTGACCAACTCTCTGTTTGTCTATTACCAAAATCGGTCCCACCGAGTTTGTGTAATCGGTCTCACCAAGATTACGTTATGCCCTAACACTAATGGAATTGGTCCCACCGAGATGACATGTCGGTCCCACCGAAAATCCTAACGTTCACATTTTGAACTAGACCGGTCTGACCGAGTTTCAGGATTCGGTCCCACCGAGTTTGGTGATTTGTGTGTAACGGTTAGATTTTGTGTGGAGGCTATATATACCCCTCCACCCACTCTTCATTCGTGGAGAGAGCCATCAGAACATGCCTACACTTCCAACATACATTTTTTGAGAGAGAACCACCTACACTTGTGTTGAGGTTAAGATACTCCATCCCAACCACATAAATCTTGATCTCTAGCCTTCCCCAAGTTGCTTTCCACTCAAATCATCTTTCTACCAAATCCAATCCTATGAGAGAGAGTTGAGTGTTGGGGAGACTATCATTTGGAGCACAAGAGCAAGGAGTTCATCATCAACACACCATCTATTACCTTTTGGAGTGTGGTGTCTCCTAGATTGGCTAGGTGTCACTTGGGAGCCTCCGTCAAGATTGTGGAGTTGAACCAAGGAGTTTGTACGGGCAAGGAGATCGCCTACTTCGTGAGGATCTACCCTAGTGAGGCAAGTCCTTCGTGGGCGATGGCCATGGTGGGATAGATAAGGTTGCTTCTTCGTGGACCCTTCATGGGTGGAGCCCTCCATGGACTCACGCAACCGTTACCCTTCGTGGGTTGAAGTCTCCATCATCGTGGATGTACGATAGCACCACCTATCGGAACCACGGATAAAAATCTCTGTGTCTACATTGCGTTTGCTCCCTCCAAACTCCTCCCTTTACCTTCATATGCAATTGTTTTACATTCCGCTGCTATACTCTTAGAGTTGCATGTGTAGGTTGATTACTTGATTTGTGCTAAGTTGCTAAAATCTACCAAAACTTAAAATTGGGAAAAGGCTAGCTTTTACTTGGTCAAGTAGTCTAATCACCCCCTCTAGACATACTTTCGATCCTACAAGTGGTATCAGAGCTTTGGTCTCCATTTGCTTTGATTTCCATAGCTTTTGGTGCTCATAGCCTTGGTTTCACAACCTAGGAGAGTATGGCGTCTAGTGAGGGAAATTACCACCGTAGAGGTCTTTACTTTGATGGTACGAATTTTGCTAGTTGGAAGCATAAGATGAAAATGCATATTCTTGGACATAACCCCGCCGTTTGGGCTATTGTGTGTATTGGCTTGCAAGGTGAATTCTTTGATGGGAGAGAACCGAACCGTGAAGCTACCACAGAAGAGTTGAAGATGCTGCAATACAATGCTCAAGCTTGTGATATTCTCTTCAACGGATTGTGCCCCGAAGAATTCGACAAAATCAGCCGCCTTGAGAATGCAAAGGAAATTTGGGATACTTTGATTGATATGCACGAAGGTACCGACTCCGTCAAGGAATCCAAATTGGATGTACTTCAAAGTCAACTTGACAAGTTCAAAATGAAAGATGGTGAATGTGTCGCTGAAATGTACTCTAGGCTTGCTCTCATCACAAATGAGATTGCCGGCTTAGGAAGTGAAGAGATTACCGATAGATTCATCATCAAGAAGATCCTAAGAGCCTTGGATGGAAAATATGATACCGTGTGCACATTGATCCAAATGATGCTCAATTACAAAGATCTCAAGCCAACGGAAGTCATTGGAAGAATTGTTGCTCATGTGATGTCACTTAAGGATAAGGAAGAGCTCCACAACAAGTCAAGTGGTGCTTACAAAGCCTCGTGTGAAGCTCCCACATCATCAAGTGAGAAACAAACCTTCAATGAAGAGTTGAGCCTAATGGTGAAGAACTTCAACAAGTTCTACAAGAGTAGAAGCAAGGAAAGAAGCTCCAAGTCAAGATCCTACAATGACAAGAGATCTTCAAGTCGTGAACGAAATTGCTACAATTGTGGAAGACCCGGACACTACTCCAATGAGTGTACGGCTCCCTACAAAAGAAGATAAGATTCTCCCAAGAGAAGGAGTAGAAGAGAAGAATCACCACCAAGAGAGAGAAGGAGTAGAGATGATCGTTATGAACGGAGACCCTCTCGGAGAAGCAAGGATTCGGAAAGGAAGGACAAATCATCAAAGAGCTACACAAAACGAAGACATCAAGCTCATGTTGGTGAATGGGTATCCGGCTCCGACTCCGACCATCACTCCGAAAGAAGTTATCACTCCGACTCCGAATATACTCAAGATGAAGGTGTTGCCGGTCTAGCACTCGTGTCAACCGAATCCTACGACATATTTGACTCACCAAATGAAGGAATTGGAAGACGCTTCATGGCTAAAGGTCCAAAGGTAACACACCCCGAGTATGTTGATTTTAATAGTGATGAAGATGATTTGCTAGGAGATGATGATTTATTTGTTGACAACTCTAGTTATGAAAACTATGATGAACTTGCTATTAATCATGATAATCAAGATAAAACAAATGATGATGATATGAAGGAGATTGAGCATCTAACTAAAGAAGTAAACACTCTTAAGTTAGCTCATGAAACTACCTTGGAAGATCATCGAGAACTTTTAAAGACTCATGAGAAGCTACGCTTTGAAAAGCTTAATCTTGAGCAAGAGCATGAGTTCTTAAAAGCAATCAATGATGATCTTCGCAAGAAAAGTTCTTCTTACATTGCCAAGCGTTTACTCTTGTCTACTTACATGCCACAAGTTAAATCTAGCAACAAGAGTAAGAAAGATTCTTCATCTAGTAGTAACAACAATCATGCTAAATCCAATGTTGTTGCTTCTAGTAGTTCTCTTGATTCCACTAATGATTCTCTTAGCCAAGTTACACTTGAGCAAGAAAATAGCTTATTAAAGGGAATTATAGAGAAAGGTGTTTACAAGAGTCTTGCCGGGAGTAAGCAATTTGAGGAAATTGTACGCAAGCAAGGAAGACACTGGAACAATCAAGGTGTTGGTTTTGAACGAAAGTTCAATGCCAATGGAGTTGAGTGGGAAGAAGATCAATACCCCAAGACGAAGTTTGTTCCTCAACAAGAGAAGTATGACCCTACTTCCTTCCAAGGAACACAAGCTCAAGATGACCTTCCACCACAAGACCACAAGCTAAAAGGCAAGGACAAGCTTCAAGAGGAGATTGATGCATTCGAAGAAGCACCTAAGGCATTGGTCAAGTGGGTTCCCAAGACTACATCAAGTTCCACTTCATCAAGTACGACTACAACTCCAAGGATTCCCATCAAGATGGTGTGGATCCCTAAGAAGAAGAACTAGAGAGTTCTTGAGGGTGAGTCCACCAACATACTTCACTCTTATCATTTTGGCAAGGACAAGTGCAAACAACTTCCATAACTTGCACTAGTTCAAGGAGTCACAAACCCTCTTGTTGGTAAGACAAGGGACAAGGTAACCTAATGCTTTTATGGACATCATCCTATGTGAACATCACTCTATGTCTATGGATATCCTTGTTTGTTCCTTGTGGGACTAACCCATGTAGGTATTGAAAGTGCAACTCACTCCAAAGGATTGCTCCGAATGATCTACATCAACAATGAGCATCTACATCTTCAACACCTACATGAAGTCATCATCGACAAAACCCAAGGTTAGTTCATCCCTCTTAGGGGGGATATCACATCTAGGGGAGCTTTACTCTAATCAATTGAGCTAAAGCAACTCTAATGATGTGAGCACAACAATGCTTTATGTAAAAGTGGCAACCCCACTTGTGCTTAAACGATGAGTATGACCTATGATCAAATGTTCTCATTTGACTCCTAAGTCAATATACTCATATATAGATGACCTAGTCATCGCCAAATTGCTTGATAGATGCTAGAGTGATTGTGCATGCTTTGTCACATATTTCATTTGTCACTTTATTGTGTGAGCATGTTGGATGCATATTTTACTCATTCGAGGACATCCATTTGTTGCTTTGATTGTTTGGCTTTTTCTCTTTTGCCAAATGGATGGACAAGAATGCCTAAGAACTCCCTCTAGCTATCTATGCTTTTCTCGTCTCAAACTCTATTCATGCTACATCACAAAGTTTGATCAAATCAGATTCGAATCACTCTGTGTGAGGAGCACTCGGAGTCCCCGATCCGTCATAGACTTAAACTTCCAAAACCTCTTTGTGCATTTTGGTATGACCGAGTCATCCACTTCGGTCACACCGAGATCACTAAGTTGATCTAGGTTTTCAATCTCGGTGCAACCGATTTGAACTTTTCGGTCACATCGAGTTGTAGTAACCGCTTGCGATTCTGCATCTCGGTGCCACCGAGTTGTTCCACTCGGTCACACCAATAGGGTCGGGATATATAAACCCACGGGTGAGATTTTGGAAATTTCTCCGAAACCTCTCAGCCCGCGCGTATCCTGCTCTGCCGCCTCGGGTCTCCGGATCGTCTTCTCGCCACCAGCGACCTCCCGCCGCTGGTCTCCATCGTTGTCAACGGAATTCTGCCCCTCCGTTGCCGCCGTAGCGAACTCCGCCGAACTAGGGTACGAGTTCGATCCTTTGTGCTATTCTTTTACCTCTGATTCGTAGCACATGGCTCTGCCATGATCATCACCACATATGCAAACACTCTATCCATTGAAATCATCCCTTAGGTTAGGTTTGATTTGAAAATTTAGGGTTAGGTCTCCGCAGAACTCATCTCGGACCGACCGAGTTGTAGAAATCGGTCTCACCGATTTGGCTTAGGCCATTGCACTTACACTTTCGGTCTGACCGAAAACTGCGAATCGGTGTGACGGAGTTCGATTCTTTGTGAAACCCTAGCAGTCTGGGTGCCACCGAACTATGACTCGGTCTGACCGAGTTCACTAGTTTAGGTTCCAGAAGCTGCTTCGATATCACCGAGTTTACAAATCGGTAGCTCCGAAATGATTTCTGTGAAGAACTAAAACTAAGTTTTTTTAAGTCATTTGTTTTGCAAAATCTCTGCACTTTGTGATGCTCATCCACTCTACCTCATCTATATCTATTCACAGGGTCTACTACTAGTAAGTTTGCAGAGATGTCTGATCAAAGTGATAGTCAGAACAGGTCAGAGGAACAGGTGCAGATGAGTGAGGGCTCAGATCCCTCTAGCACTTCTGATGATGGAATCAGGAGCACTCCAAGCAACATGCCAAAGGCAGCAACCAGATCCAGGAAGAAGAGAACCTCAGAATCTGAGGATGAGGATTATATTTCCACTGAGGAGGAAGTAAGCTCCAAGAAGAAGGTGCTGAAAAAAGAATATGGCATAGCTGCTGCAAGTAAGCCAGGAATGAAAACGAAGGCACCAGCAAGGAGAATTCCTATGTCCAAGCCAAGGAGGGTGGCAACAGGAGAAACAATGAAATTCACCATAGAATCAGATGAAGGTGAAGCAGCAGGAGATGACAAAAAGAAGAAGAGGGCAAGAACCACTACTACAAAAGTTCTTGGCAAGCCCTCAATGATGAGAGATTCTGAAGAAGAGGAAGAGGAAGAGGATGCTGCACCAGCACCCAAAGCTCCAAAGCTTATGGGGGATGCTATAAAGTCAGGGGCTGCTCCATCAAAGCCCAAGTCTGCTCCCAAAGCTCCAGCTCAGAAGCCCAGAAAGCCCAAGAGGAGCACCGGGAACATTCCTACTGAGGAAAAGAACAAGGCCCCAGTGCCTCAAGCTGAAGAAGAAGAAGATGATTCACTTATTTTGAGAAAGTTGAAGCCCAAGATTCCTGACCACAATGATGCTCATCCAGTAGTAGAAGACATGCATATCAGGAAGGATGCTGGACTGAGATTGTGGAGACAGTCTGATCCTTATGCTGTGAGGAGGAGAACAGCAATTGACTACATGTTTCATACAAAGGAACAACAAGACTTTTATGAAACAATTTTGCTTGACAAGAACCCATTGTTTGTGACATGAGATGGGTTGATGGGGAATTCATCAAGGATAATGAAGATCACTTCCGAGGAGTACATGACAGCTTGAAAGCATGTGGAGTTGACAAATTTATTGCTCAGAAGCTCACAAAATGGAATGATGAGCTGATTATGCAGTTTTACTCCACAACTCACTTCTACCCAGATGGGAAGATCATTTGGATGTCTGAAGGTACTAGGTACCAATCCACTGTTGAAGAATGGGCCAAACTGACCCATGCCCCAGAGGAACATGAAGATGACTTGGATGTATATGTTGAGAAGAAGAAAGACCATAACACTATGGCCAACATGTACAAGGAGATCCCAGACAAAGCTTTGGAGACACATAAGCTTGGATCTGTACACTATCTGTTGTCTGGTCTGCCTACCATCAACTGGATCCTAAGGCACACATTGCTACCCAAGTCTAGAGATCACAAGATGATCAGAGGACATTCTATCAACCTGCAACACCTTTTTGATGTACCTCAGAAGTTCAAGGTCATGAGTTTGATTGTAGAAACAATCAAGAGGACTGCTGCTGACCAGAAGAGAAGTTGTGGGTATGCTCCACACATTCAGGAGCTCATCAATTCCAAGATGGGCACAAGTACTTAGTTGTTGGACAAGGAGTACCTACCTCTGCATCCTAATTTTGAAGACAATATTGTTGTGATGAATGAGGAAGACCCCACATTAGTGCAAGCACAGGAGAAGAGAGCCAAAGCAAAGGCTGAGAAAGCTACCAAGATGCAAGTGTTGAAGAGGCATCTCAAGTTTTCCTGAAGATCAAGCAAGGTCAACTTGGATATCTGATCCAGTCTACACTGAGGATTGAGAAGGGCTTGGCCACCCTGACTCAAAACCAGGAGAGCTTGGAGAGGATCATAGAAACCAAATTTTATGATCTTGATCTAAAGGTAACTGAGATTCAAACAGTAGTTGAGCAGCTTCAGGAGGAAGCAGCAGAGAGGAGAGGCAAGGCAACTACTGTTGCATTTGAGCGAGTACCTAGAGGACAGAGGTCTGCAGCAGTACTAGTGAGAGATTCTAGAGCTACAGCATCAGCACCAGCAGGTAAAACTCCAGTGCCACCTCCAGCAGCCACTCCACCAGCTCCAACTACATCAACAGATGCCTTCGTCATTGGAGTTCTCTCTACACCACCTCCCGAAGACCAAGCCTGAGAGACGCATAGCACCATGCATATTTGAACTTTTTGGTCACTTGTTGCCAAAGGGGGAGAAATATGTATAGATCATAGGCTTCGAGAGAGAGTGTCTTGTGTTTTTATCTCTCTTGCTTTTGGTTGAACTTTTTGCTTCCGTGCTTGTGTGAGATACTTTAAGTCCTTCTGAGATACTTATGACCATGTGATTGATCATGTGCTACCTTAATGCTTGTTTAGATGATACTATCTTCTATATCTTATATATGATTATTCACTTGCTTGGTGATGAGTGCATGCTTTTAATTTCTATCATTTTGAGCGCTCCACCAAGATGTATGTGACATGGAAGAGTAACCCATGATCCTAATCGATTGTGCATTTGCACTCAAAAGAAAATTTTAAATAATGCACAAATTTAGGGGGAGCTCTTGCTTATCACATACTTTTCGGTGGGAAACGACACCTATGGGATCACAAGAATCCCTACTACAGTTGCCGGGGCGCAGGGTTGTGAGAAGAGCAGGATTAGCAGTCAACACAAGGATCGTTTACCCAGGTTCGGGCCGCGAGGATGCGTAATACCCTAGTCCTGCTTTAGTGTGTATTTGAGAGAGTTCTTGAGCTCTCGAACTAGCTATGGTGGCTGCGTAGTTCAAAAGAGCCGAATCCCTCTCCAGTATGCCATGGGCCTCCTTTTATAGTCGAAAGGGGCTGCCACAGTGGCACACAGAAGCTGGAAAGGTCTACAGTGCTGCGAGCTTATCGCTCGTGTTACAGGACAAGACGCATTTAATGCATAGCTTAGGTGTCCCTTAGCTTTATTGGGGATGGGAACGAGGCCCATCCCGTCCGTTGCTGCCTCGCCTTGCTTCGACACGCGCCCAGGCCAGCGGTGCATGCGGCGCCATGTAGGCAGGCAGGCAGCTGAGGTGGCGCGGTGGTAGGGTCTTCACGAAGATCTGCATGCCACCGCGCAGGTGCTTGCTGAGTTGGCGTAGGGGCCGCCCGTCGCCACGCAGGTGCCCGCCCAGCTGGTTGAGCTAGCAACTGCTTGGGGGATGGCGGTGGAGTCTTGGTCGACGCGGGCCTGGCTGTGGCCCCGCTGACGCCCTCGGCAAGGGTCTTGCCGGGGGGCCCGGCAAGGGTCTTGCCGTGGCGTGCAGTCGTCCCCGGCAAGGACCTTGCCGGGGGTCTTGTGGCTTTCCTCGGCAAGGATTTTGCCGAGGATCGTCGTCTTCTGGTTCTCATCTGATCCCATATCTCTATGGTCTTGACAAAGATCTGCATGCCACCATGGAGGTGCCTCCCAAGCCCTAGTTCCAACGCAGTCAGTTGGGTTGGAACCCGTGGGCGCAAGGGTGGCTCACTCTGCTGGCGTCGGGCAAGTTGCCCCGGCAAGGCTCTTGCCGGGGCTGCGGAGGCCGCCTCGGCAAGGGCCTTGCCGGGGGAGTCCACCTCACCCTCTTGCTTTTCGGCGTTTCTAGTCTTGGCGTTGGCTTTGCCATCTTGTGCTTCGGCTTCTCTCCGGCTCCCTTCCTCTGCCCTGCTACGTGCGGCCGTGGCCCGTGGCTCTGACTGCCCGTGCACAAGTAAAGGGGTACAAAGGTGTGCCCCTACTTTTGTACACCGACAGGAGCCCCCGGGCCTGGGCCACACATAAGTGCGACACGTTGTTGGGCCAGGCCCAAAACGGTGCGCGGGCAGGAGGGGCGGATTTTACTGCAGTAATTTTCCGTCTGCTGTGCTTCCCCATGACCTGTGCGCGACGTGGAGGGTTGTGTGTGACGTGGGGGTCATGCGTGGGGCGGTTCCCGCACACATGCGTCACATCGCAGTTCATGGGAAAGGAGGCAGCCTGCGCCTTCCCCGTAAAAAGGAATAACCGCGGGTGCGCTGCTCACTTTACCCCCCCTCCCTGCGTCTTCTCCAATCTCAGAGCCGCCACCTCCTTTCTTCCTCCTTCTCGGGTTCTTGCCTTCGCCCGCCACCGCTGCGTCTCCGCCGTCCTCTGTCTCTTGCTCCCCCTAGCCGCCATGGCGCCCAAATCCACCAAGGGCAAGGGAGTGGCCAAGGACACCGGAGCGACGGAGCCACCGGAGAGTGCACTGGCGGCTCAGCGGATGCAGCTCGCCTACTTCCCCTCGACGGTCGACGCGATCGAACTGCGGGATTACTTCAAGCCCCTATGGGGGGTGAAGACGGGAGGAGAGACGACGGGGCATCCAGCCACGCGTGTCATCCCCGCCAACTGCGCCGAGGCCGCCGCAAATCGGTACCCTTTCTTTGTTGACTACTTCTCCTGCGGGCTCTGTCCCCCTTCTCCGATTTCTTCAGCGACGTCATGCACACCTATGGCTTCCACCTTTTGGATTTTACTCCAAATTCCGTGGCGTGCATGGCTCTTTTCGCGCACCTCTGCGAGGGCTTCACCGGGGTGCATCCCAACACGGCGCTCTTCCGCCACTACTTCTCCCCTCGGATCCAACCGGGGGGGGGGGGGTGCCATTTCCGGTTGCGTCACCTGGATCCCAAGGTCCAAGGGGGCGAACCCGGAGGGCGCCATGAAGGAGAGGTGGGAAGAATGGCGGGGCCGGTGGTGCTGGATTGAGGAGAAGGACCCGCCGGACTTTTGCTGGGTTCACGACGCGCCGCCGGTTCGCCGGGGCGACTGGAGCGACGTTGACGCTGACGTTGCGAAGCTCACGGTCGCCACCACCAGGATCCTTCGCCTTACCGAGGCCGGGCTCACCCTTGAGATGATCGGGGCGGATTTCATCCGCCGTCGAATCGCTCCGCTGCACAACAAGGGGAGGCCGGCCTGGCTCTTCATGAACGCCGCCGACATCATGAGGCTTTGCCCTGGCCTCGACCACAACTTCACGGTGATGGGGCATGCCCACTTCTGCCAGTGACTCTTCCAGCTCGACGTGAACCGTGACGGTGAGGTCGAGCGGACTGGCAAGACTGCGAGGGCCGCCGCGAAGGCCGGTAAGGTCACCAAGGGGCCCTTGTTCAAGTTGCCGGCGGGAGTAGTTCCGCTGAGCAACAACTCACGCCGGACCGACATCATCGCCATGATGCCGGATTTCAACACGCACGGCCTTGACCCGAACTGGGTCGAGCCGGAGGACATTCAAGTGCAGGAGTTCTTCGACACCTTGCACGAGGGGTACGTCACCGCCGAGCCGTGGCTTGTCCAGGACACCACCCAGGCAGAGCTGGACTACATCGCTACCAAGGCGATGGAGGTGAAGCTTGCCGAGGAGGCCGGCAGCGCCGGTGGCGTGGAGGACAAGGCCGCGGCGGAGGCGGAGGAGAAGGAGCTCACCCAGTGGGCGGAGGTCGCTGGGGAGTTCAGCAGCACCGGCACCGGGGCTCCTCTCGTCGAGGAGGTGGTCGACGAGTCGTCGTCGGAGGAGGCTGAGGCTGTTGACCCTCCGGTCATGGGGAGAGGGTGAGTCCTGTGGCGGGCCACTTCCGGCGAGCCGGTACGGCCCGTCAAAGCCGCGCGGCGGCCAAAGTCTCTGGAGGAGTCCGCGCGTCAGACGAGGGCCGCGGCGGCAAAGAAGGTCATCAAGGCCGCGGCGGCGAAGAAGGTCGTCAAGGCCAGGGTGGCGAAGAAAAAAGCGTCTGACTCCTCTTCATCCAAGCGCGCGCAGACTCCGCCCTCCTCCCCTCCCCCGGCAGACATCCACGCGGGGGTCACCTTTGACTTCGGGTCCCTCAGCCCAAGGAGGAAGAGGAAATCAACAGAGGGGGAGGTGGATGACGAGTAAGCGTCTTGCTCTTTTCTGTCATCTCCGTCTCCCCAATCTGTACCACTTGTCTTGAGTCGTTTTCATCTTTGCAGGGACGCGGAGATGCTGGCCCAGAGGGTGAAGAGGGCCAAGGCCTAGGCGGGCGGCCATCCCCCGGCCGGTACTTCAAGGGCGCCACTGGTGGTGCTGAGCAGCCCGGACAGCAGCCCCCGACACAGCCCCCAGCGTAAGTTCATCACTCACCCCTCGTCGACATGTGTCGGGGGACACGATCTCCTGGTGCTGACCTTGTCGTAGTCGCAGGAGGAGGACAGCAGCAGGAGGAGCCACATAGGGCTACCCCTAACACGCCGCCCCGAGGGGCGTCCCTGACAAGGGCGCCAAGCACCGAGCCCATGCACACGGAGGAGGGGGAGGAGAACTCGGGCGCCGGTGGCTTTGCCTCAGCGCCAAATGTTGGCGGGGAGGGGACCTCCGCTCCCAGCCCGGCGCTGGTGAACCACTCGCCTTTCATCTCTGTTCTCTTTCTTTTCTTGCTGATTCTTGGTCTTGGCCTTGTCTCATCCCCTTCTTGGTGTCCAGATCATCCATCGATGGACCAGGAGGACATCGACGCCATCATCGAGGACATCACCAAGGACGCCGCGGTAGAGGCCGAGAAGGTCGCTGCCGAGGAGTCCGCCAAGGGTGCTGCCAAAGACGCCGCCAAGGGGCCTGCCGGGGAGCCCGGCAAGGGGCCTGGCGGAGAGGCCAACAAGGCCGCCACCGAGGAGGAGGTGGTTGATGACCAGCCTTCCTCCTCTGCTGCCTCCGGCTCCGGCAGGTATTTGAGGGTGACCGACGACCTCTTCGTCCACCTCCCAGGGGCGTCCAGCTCCAGGGCGCCCGTTGAGGGAGAGGTGTTTGACGAGGAGGTGCTTGCCGCCGCCGGGCTCGAGGTCGTCGACGAGCCGAGCGCCGGTGGCGACGGCTCTCAGGAGGAGCGGCTTCTCCAGGCCATGGGTGCCAATTTCTGGAAGCTCCAGGCGCTCCACCGCGCCCGCCTAGACAAGGCCAAGTCCAGGATGGCAATGGTGGACAAGGCGGAGGCGGACCTCAAGGTGCGCGTCGTCGAGGCGCAGACTTGGTTCTGCCAAGCTAACGAAGAGCTGAAGGCCACCCAGGGCGAGCTGGCCAAGCCCGACGTGGAGCTCGCCATGAAGCTGGCCGACATTGACAAGGCCCAGGAGACGGCGGAGGGCCTGGCCGCTGCTGCCGAGGCCGCTCGGACCCAGCATCAGGCCGCGCTAAACTCCCAGGAGGTGGAGCTCGCCAAACGCAAGGCGGACCTCGACGCCAAACTCCGCGTCAAGGACGGGGAGGTGGAGAAGCTTGTCGCACAGCGGACCCAAATGCTGGAGCAGAGGCACAGGGAGACGCTCGATGCCCAGGCTCTGGTTCACGCCGGCAAGGTGAAGGAGCTGGAGGTGGAGCGGGACGGGCTGAAGGAGCAGGCCCTGAAGCTGTCCGAGGAGAAGGACACGCTCAACGGCGCCCTGATGGAGGCGCAGGGCGCGGCTGTCAGCTAGGCCGGGGAGCTCTCCGAGGCCAACAACTCCTTCAAAGACCTCAAGCTGAAGCTAGAGGGCCTCGAGGAGATGCTCTCGGAGGCCAAGGCTCGGGAGGAGACCCTGGCCAAGGATTTGGAGGCCGAGAAGCTGCAGCGGAGGAACGAAGCCGCCAGCCACAAGGATTTCGTGGAGGGTGAGAATCGCTGGATCAGCCGCCTCGAGGACGTCGCCGACAGGATCACCATGCAGCTGGCTACCATGGGGATGCCAAACGTGAGGTACGCCCCAGAGCGCAGCGGGACCACCAACACCAAGATGACCCTGTTCTTCGAGGGTGTTCTCGGGGCCCTGGAGCAGTTCCACTCCGACAGGGCGGCTTCACTGGCCGATGAGAACCGAAGGCTCTGCCGGGGTGCCATGACCAAGGTCCTCACCAAGGTGGCGTACTGGAACCCCACCCTTGACTTCGACGCCGCGCTGGAGAGCTTGCCGGAGGGTACTGACCTCGCGCCGCTCAAGGAGCGTATCAAGCCCATCATCAGCCTCATCGGCGGAATTCAAAGGGTGGAGGGCCAGCACCGGGATTAGGCACCCCATTTCTTATCGCCGCTGCAGGTTCATGACCAAGACAATTTCTATCTTTAGTTAGAACCGCATCAACAATTTGATGTAATATAACTCTGTAGCACTTTTTATATTATGCACGTTATTTTCCTGTTCGATTTTCCTTTGTATGTCCACCCTATGTTAACTGGGTAGGCTCGCCGGCGTGTAAACCCATGGCGGCGTCTTGAGGACGGATCCCCATTGGCCTCCCGGGTGTGCTTGCTGCCGGGCAAACCACCTCACCACCCCCGACGCGGCCGCTCGAACTGTCGAGCTTGACTCGAGTCAGAATCGAGAGCGTTGCCAGGCTATGGAAGGCTACCCTGCCACTCTCGACGCGGCCGCTTGAGCTGTTGAGCGGACTCAAAACAGAACAAGGGTGTTGCCAATTGCGGGAGGGCCCCTTTGCGTGCAGGTTTTCCATACATAGGTGGGATCTCCGAGGACGATAACCTCATGTATAAAAGGAAATAGCTCAAGGCTCTGGATGACTTAGCTTTTTTGTTGCCGCGCTGGCGTCCTTCGCGCTTGCAGGCGGCGCAGTTTTCTCCTGGTCGTCTTCTTCTTTAGAGGCCAGGGCGATGAAGAACTGCTAGGCCAACTACTAGACCAGATTCTCCCAATTGCGCCCCTACCTGGCGCGCCAAAGATGTCGGTGGGAAACGACACCTATGGGATCACAAGAATCCCTACTACGGTTGCCGGGGCGCAGGGTTGTGAGAAGAGCAGGATTAGCAGTCAACACAAGGATCGTTTACCCAGGTTTGGGCCGCGAGGATGCGTAATACCCTAGTCCTGCTTTGGTGTGTATTTGAGAGAGTTCTTGAGCTCTCGAACTAGCTATGGTGGCTGCGTAGTTCAAAAGAGCCGAATCCCTCTCCAGTATGCCATGGGCCTCCTTTTATAGTTGAAAGGGGCTGCCACAGTGGCACACAAGAGGTGGAAAGGTCTACAGTGCCGCGAGCTTATCGCTCGTGTTACAAGACAAGACGCATTTAATGCGTAGCTCTGGTGTCCCTTAGCTTTATTGGGGACGGGAACGAGGCCCGTCCCGTCCGTTGCCGCCTCGCCTTGCTTCGACACGCGCCCATGCTAGCGGTGCATGCGGCGCCATCTAGGCAGGCAGGCAGCTGAGGTGGCGTGGTGGTAGGGTCTTCACGAAGATCTGCATGCCACCGCGCAGGTGCTTGCTGAGTTGGCGTAGGGGCCGCCCGTCGCCATGAGGTTCCTGCCTAGCTGGTTGAGCTAGCAGCTGCTTGGGGGACGGAGGTGGAGTCTTGGTCGACGTGGGCCTGGCTGTGGCCCCGCTGACGCCCTCGGCATGGGTCTTGCCGGGGGCCCCGGCAAGGGGCTTGCCGTGGCGCTCAGTCGTCCCCGGCAAGGACCTTGCCGGGGGTCTTGTGGCTTTCCTCGGCAAGGATTTTGCTGAGGATCGTCGTCTTCTGGTTCTCATCTGATCCCATATCTCTATGGTCTTGAAAAAGATCTGCATGCCACCACGGAGGTGCCTCCCGAGCCCTAGTTCCAACGCAGTCAGTTGGGTTGGAACCCGTGGGCCCAAGGGTGGCTCACTCTGCTAGCGTCGGGCAAGTTGCCCCGGCAAGGGCCTTGCTGGGGGAGTCCACCTCGCCCTCTTGCTTTTTGGTATTTTTGGTCTTGGCGTTGCCTTGGCCATCTTGTGCTTCGGCTTCTCTCTGGCTCCCTTCCTCTGCCCTGCTACGTGTGGCCGTGGTGCGTGGCTCTGACTGCCTGTGCACAAGTAAAGGGGTACAAAGGTGTGCCCCTACTTTTGTACAACGACATACTTCTCAAAGCGACGATGTATTTCAATCTTATGATCTTTTTTCGAAGCTTTGATCTATATGTTGTCATCAATTACCAAAAAGGGGGAGATTGAAAGTGCAACTATCCCTGGGTGGTTTTGGTAATTCCTAACAACATATAGCTCATTGAGCTAATGCTATCTCAAGATAAATATTTCAAGAAAGCTCAATGATTGGCATGGCATGGATTAGAAAGTGGACCCCTCAAAATGCTAAGGACAAAAGATTGGCTCAAGCTCAAAGCACAAGACTCTACATTTTACTTTTAGTGATCCAAGATCACATTGAGTCCATAGGAAAAGCCAATACTATTAAAAGGGGGTGAGGTGTTGCTTAATGAGTTACTTGCTCAAAATGCTTAGTGATATGCTCCAAAAACACTCAACTACTTTCTCATATCCACATATGTCCCAAACCAAAAGTCAAACTCGGCCCCACCGAAACTTTCTATCCGGCGCCACCGAGTTCACTTGACATAGCCACTGCCACAAACCCAAGTCACTTCGGTCTCACCGATAGGGATCCCGGTCTCCCCGAGATGGGATTGCAACCTCTCTGTTTCCCCATAACGTTTTGTTCCAACCGAGATGAGTGATTGGTCCCACCGAGATTGCAATGGAAACTCTCTGTTTCCCTTTCGTAACATTTCGGTCCAACCGAGATGAGCGAATCGGTCCCACCGAGTTTGCCTGACCAACTCTCTGTTTGTCTATTACCAAAATCGGTCCCATCGAGTTTGTGTAATCGGTCTCACCGAGATTACGTTATGCCCTAACCCTAATGGAATCGGTCCCACCAAGATGACATGTTGGTCCCACCGAAAATCCTAACGTTCACATTTTGAACTAGATCGGTCTGACTGAGTTTCAGGATTCGGTCCCACCGAGTTTGGTGATTTGTGTGTAACGGTTAGATTTTGTGTGGAGGCTATATATACCCCTCCACCCACTCTTCATTCGTGGAGAGAGCCATCAGAACATGCCTACACTTCCAACAAACATTTTCTGTGAGAGAACCACCTACACTTGTGTTGAGGTCAAGATACTCCATTCCAACCACATAAATCTTGATCTCTAGCCTTCCCCAAGTTGCTTTCCACTCAAATCATCTTTCTACCAAATCCAATCCTATGAGAGAGAGTTGAGTGTTGGGGAGACTATCATTTGAAGCACAAGAGCAAGGAGTTCATCATCAACACACCATCTATTACCTTTTGGAGAGTGGTGTCTCCTAGATTGGCTAGGTGTCACTTGGGAGCCTCCGTCAAGATTGTGGAGTTGAACCAAGGAGTTTGTACGGGCAAGGAGATCGCCTACTTCATGAAGATCTACCCTAGTGAGGCAAGTCCTTCGTGGGCGATGGCCATGGTGGGATAGACAAGGTTGCTTCTTCGTGGACCCTTCGTGGGTGGAGCCCTCTGTGGACTCGCGCAACCATTACCCTTCGTGGGTTGAAGTCTCCATCAACGTGGATGTACGATAGCACCACCTATCGGAACCACGGATAAAAATCTCCGTGTCTACATTGCGTTTGCTCCCTCTAAACTCCTCCCTTTACCTTCATATGCAATTGTTTTACATTCCGCTGCTATACTCTTAGAATTTCATGTGTAGGTTGATTACTTGATTTGTGCTAAGTTTCTAAAATCTGCCAAAACTTAAAATTGGGAAAAGGATAGCTTTTACTTGGTCAAGTATTCTAATCACCCCCCCTCTAGACATACTTTCGATCCTACACTTACTCAACTTCATACCTTACAACTCAGGCAAGAACTCCTTCTTTGACTGGTCCATTTTGAACTCCTTCAAAATCTTATGAAGGTATGTACTCATCAAAAGTCTTATCAAGCGTCTTGATATATCTCTATAGATCTTGATGCCCAATTTGTAAGCAGCTTCACCGAGGTCTTTCTTTGAAAACTCCTTTCAAACACTCCTTTATGCTTTCTAGAAAATTCTACATCATTTCCGATCAACAGTATGTCATTCACATATACTTATCAGAAAGGCTGTAGTGCTCCCACTCACTTTCTTGTAAATACAGGCTTCACCACAAGTCTATATAAAACTATATGCTTTGATCAACTTATCAAAGCGTATATTCCAAGTCCGAGATGCTTGCACAAGTCCATATATGGATCGCTGGAGTTTGCACACTTTGTTAGCACCTTCAGAATCGACAAAATCTTTTGGTTGCATCATATACAACTCTTCTTTAAGAAATCTATTAAGGAATGCAGTTTTGACATCCATTTGCCAGATTTGATAAATGCGACAATTTCTAACATGATTCGGACAGACTTAAGCATCGCTACGAGTGAGAAAATCTCATCGTAGTCAACACTTTGAACTTGTCGAAATCCTTTTGCGACAATTTGAGATTTGTAGAGATTAACACTACCATGAGCGTCCGTCTTCCTCTTGAAGATCCATTTATTCTCAATGGCTTGCCGATCATCGGGCAAGTCCACCAAATTCCATACTTTGTTCTCAATCATGGATCCCATCTCAGATTTCATGGCCTCAAGCCATTTTGCGGAATCTGGGCTCATCATCTTTTCCACATAGTTCGTAGGTTCGACATGGTCTAGTAACATGACTTCCAGGACAGGATTACCGTACCACTCTGGTGCGGAACATGCTCTGGTTGACCTACGAGGTTCGGTAGTAACTTGATCTGAAGTTTCATGATCTTTATCATTAGCTTCCTCTCTAGTTGGTGTAGGCATCACGGGAACAGATTACTCTGATGAGCTACTTTACAAATTAAGAGAAGGTACAATTACCTCATTAAGTTCTACTTTCCTCCCACTCACTTCTTTCGAGAGAAACTCTTTCCCTAGAAAGGATCCATTCTTAGCAACAAAGATCTTGCCTTCGGATCTGTGATAGAAGGTGTACCCAACAGTTCGTTTTGGGTATCCTATGAAGATGCACTTCTCCGATTTGGGTTTGAGCTTATCAGGCTGAAGCTTTTTCACATAAGCATCACAACCCCAAATTTTAAGAAACGACAGCTTAGCTTTCTTGCCAAACCACAGTTCATACGATGTCATCTCAACGGATTTAGACGGTGCCCTATTTAACATGAATGCAGCTATCTCTAATGCATAACCCCAAAACGGTAGTGGTAAATCGGTAAGAGACATCATACATCGCACCATATCTAATAAAGTACGGTTACGATGTTCGGACACACCATTACGCTATGGTGTTCCTGGTGGTGTGGGTTGTGAAACTATTCCACATTGTTTTGAATGAAGGCCAAACTCGTAACTCAAATATTCGCCTCCGCGATCAGATTGTAGAAACTTTATTTTCTTGTTACGATGATTGTCCACTTCACTCAGAAATTCTTTGAACTTTTCAAATGTTTCAGACTAGTGTTTCATTAAGTAGATATACCCATATCTGCTCAAATCATCTGTGAAGGTCAGAAAATAATGATACCCACCGCGAGACTCAACACTCATTGGACCGCGTACATCGGTATGTATTATTTCCAATAAGTTAGTAGCTCGCTCCATTGTTCCGGAGAACGGAGTTTTAGTCATCTTGCCCATGAGGCATGTGTCGGTGTCAAAACCGGCGGATCTCGGGTAGGGGGTCCCGAACTGTGCGTCTAAGGTCGATGGTAACAGGAGACGGGGGACACGATGTTTACCCAGGTTCGGGCCCTCTCTATGGAGGTAATACCTTACTTCCTGCTTGATTGATCTTGATGAATATGAGTATTACAAGAGTAGATCTACCACGAGATCATAATGGCTAAAACCCTAAAATTCTAGCATGTATGACTATGATTATTCTTGCCTCTACGGACTTAGCCCTCCGGTTTATATAGACACCGGAGGGGACTAGGGTTACACAAAGTTGGTTACAGAGAAAGGAAACTTCTTATCCGGGCGCCAAGTTTGCCTTCCACGCCAAGGAGAGTCCCATCCGGACATGGGTGAGAGTCTTCGGTCTTGTATCTTCACAGCCCATCAGTCTAGCCCATGTCCAACATGCCGGACGCCCGAGGACCCCTTAATCCAGGACTCCCTCAGTAGCCCCCGAACCCGGCTTTCAATGACGATGTGTCCGGCGCGCAAATTGTCTTCGGCATTGCAAGGCGGGTTCCTCCTCCGATGACTTCAAAGGGCTATATTCGGCCTTCCATTTAATGTCGTTCCCATCGGCTTCCGTGCATCCATAACTTCAGCTTCCACGTGTCAAGTGAATACGAGACGTCAGGGCATTTTTTTGCATATTATGCCCCGGCCTTGTAAGAAAAACGTCTATTTAAAGGGATTGGATCTCAGATCCATTCCACACCACGCGGAATATCCTCAGAGCTTGCTAGGAAAAACCACTCCAACATGGCCAGCGCTCCCAGCTGATCCGTATCTCACGGTCAGCTGTTGAAGCTGCAAACACAGGGATCCCCCCCCCCGCGCGGATCTAGTCCCCATTCGAGCAGGATTGACTTCCTTCAACGGCAGGGCTCAGGCTGAGAATTTCCCCAATCCATCCAGGGGGAGCAAGTGTGCTTCACCCCCTACTTGCTAAGAGGCATCGAATTTCCAATCCATCCGTTCCTCCGAGGGCTTCTGGAGTATTATGGCCTTCAACTGCACAACTTCACTCCTGCTTCCATCCTGCACATCGCGGGTTACGTCGCTCTTTGCGAGCTATTCCTGGGTTGCGAGGCCCATTTTGAATTCTGGAGTAAGTTTATATTATACAAAGCTGATAATTATATACCAGTAGCCCCCGAGACTTGCAGCAGTTGATACAACTGATTTAAGGATCATTGTATAACCAGGTGCTTCTGGAGAAGAACAACCTGTTGTCTCAGGAACTAGAAAAGTGTCAGACCCAGCTAACTGCTACTACCGCCGAACTGGAGAAATCCAAGAAGGCGTCACCTGGTAATGTTCCCCTCCATCGAGAAAACATAATTATATACTAGCAATGCTAACACTGTTGCTCATCTTATGGCAGGATCGTCAGATCAACTGAAGGAGCAACTGAAAGCCGCTCAAGCGGGAGAACAAGAAGCCAAAAGACTACTGACCGCGGGCGAACGTGTGCTGACACGAGTCGGGATGAGAAAAAGAAGCTGCAGGATTCCAACACCCAGCTGGGCGAAGAACTGAAAGATGTACGGGCCCAGTTGGCTGACTCCGTGAAGGAAAATAAGAGGTTGCACGGCGGCATATTTAGTATGTGGTCAAACTTACCTCCGTGTAATTTGGAGATGAAAGGGACTAACAGAGTTATGTCTGCAGGTATGCTGACTGGCCGTCCCGAAGAGGAGATGTCCAGATTCTCGGGCAATCTGCTACAACAGCTGTCACAAATGCACGAAGCTCGGTAGGCGATGCGAAGTGTTGCCAAGGCCTTATGGCCATCCGCCTCCCCGCCAGGAAGGATGGAGGAGCTTATACAACTATTCAAGGGAGCGTGGCGGCGCTTCCGATTATGGAAGATATCAGCCTGCCGGGAAGGTGCACGAGAAGCCTGGGCCATGGTAAAAACACGGTATACCAAACTTGATCCGAATCATATGGCCCGGGTCGGACCTCTAGGGTCAGATGGAAAAGAAATTCCAGTTAATTTGGTATATGACCAGGTCGAAGTAGCCGCGAAATATTCCCAACAGGATTGTAAGTTAGACAGCCTGTTAGACGGTATAGAGGAGGAAATTTTTGAGTCCAAGTGACTATGTACTTTCCTTGACATATTTCTCCCTAGCCATATTGTAAAACGATTGTCATGGCAGACCTTTTCGCTTCAACCTCTGGACCCGAAGGTGCGGAGTGTTTCTGAATACCTGAGCGGCAAAAATAGGCCGGGGTATGCGTGGAAACTAGGCGTAGGGGTCATAGTTGCTTGAACAGACAAGTTGTATCCGGCTAGCTATGTTATATTAGATTGTGATTGTAAGAAACATCTTCCACAGAGAATAGTTCCGTTAAGGGTTCCGTTCCCGGGGTGTACATGCGTTAATGTGCATGCCCGAACTGTAATTGAAAAATTCGGAGTATACGTAGCATCTGGGGGTTCACAATGGGGTGAATGAAAGAACATCTTTAGTCCACCGACCGAATATTCCCTTAAGAACGCTAGCTTTCGGCTTCACCCAGTCTGAGGTACACATCCGGATGACCCGGCAGTAACAATTGCAGAGGTGCTCCCTTTATGCCCTAGCCGAACTAACGGGAACGTAGGGCATAAGCACAGTTGCCAGGCAACCCAGCTTGGCCAAAATTTAAGTCATATCGATGCATATAATGGCGAAGAAAAGGTACATATGGGTAAAACACGCATATGTGATGAGCTTCATGCTCGAAAAATAACAATAAGAAGCTTCTGTCCAAGAAGCCCCCAGGTATAATGGACGTACATATTTGAGGATGTGTATGTCACAGGTGCAAGGTTTAGCCGCACGAAAAGCTTTAAGGCTAAAAGAAAAAATAAAAAATAGAGGAAAAAGTAATGGAAACAATAGGGAGAAGGAAAGGACAAAGAGTTCGGCGCTAGGCATAGAATCTTCAGAGTCTGGCAGCGTTCCAGGGGTTCGGCTCTAGGCGATTGTCTGATGCATCACGCAGGCGGTACACTCCTCCAGTGAGAACTTTGTCAATGATGAAGGGACCCTCCCACTTGGGCTTGAGTTTGTCCTTTTTCTTCTCCGGCAAGCGTAGAATGAGTTCGCCAACATTATAAGTCTTGGCCCGTACTTCTTTGCTTTGATATCTGCGGGCTTGTTGTTGATAAAATGCGGAACGGGATTTTGCGACATCACGTTCCTCCTCCAGGGCATCTAGGCTGTCCTGCCGATCAAGCTCGGCCTCTCTCTCTTCGTACATGCGCACTCGAGGTGAGTCATGAATAATGTCGCAAGGTAACACAGCCTCCGCACCGTACACCATGAAGAAAGGTGTATATCCAGTAGTGCGGTTGGGTGTGGTCCGCAGCCCCCAGAGTACGGAGTCGAGCTCCTCAACCCAGTGCTTGTCTGATTCTTTCAAAGACCGCACTAGTCTGGGTTTGATGCCGCTCATAATAAGACCATTGGCCCGTTCGACTTGACCGTTTGTTTGCGGGTGATAGACAGAGGCGTAATCGAGATTAATGCCCAGATTGGCACACCAGGTTTTCACCTCATCGGCTGTGAAGCTGGAGCCGTTATCGGTGATGATGCTGTGTGGAACACCATAACGGTGCACAACACCGGATATGAATTCTATCACTGGCCCGGCTTCGACCGTTTTAACTTGTTTGGCCTCTATCCATTTAGTGAATTTATCCACCATGACGAGCAGATACTTTTTCTTATGGCTTCCTCCTTTAAGGAGTCCGACCATATCAAGCCCCCAGACCGCAAAGGGCCAAGTAATGGGGATTGTTTGTAGAGCAGTGGGTGGCATATGTGGCTTTTGTTGGCGAAAAGCTGGCATCCAACGCAATGTTGGACAAGGTCCTGTGCATCTGCTCGGGCCGTCGGCCAATAGAAACCTGTACGGAAGGCCTTTCTTACAAGTTTTCGAGCCGCAGCATGGTGACCGCCGATACCGGCATGAATTTCAGCCAAGAGCTGCCGCCCCTCTTCCTTGGAGATACATCTTCGAAGTATTCCGGTAGCGCTTTTCTTGTAGAGTTCTCCGTCGTGAACCTTGTAGGCTTTCGAGCGCTGGACAATGCGGCGAGCCTCATTCTGATCCTCAGGGAGTTCTCGCCTATTAAGGTAGGCCAAGAAGGGTTCGGTCCATGGGGCAATGACTGCCATGATGAGATGGGTCGACGGTGTTATTTTGGTGGCTGAGCCCCCGATGATATCGGTGTGTTCGGAATCTAGGGTTGTAGTCGGATCCGGACTGGTATTGCCGCTCTCCCCTTGCCATACCACGGACGGCTTAAAAAGACTTTCCAGAAAGATGTTTGGTGGGACGGGGTCGTGCTTGGCG
Organism: Triticum aestivum; assembly: GCF_018294505.1. Lineage (NCBI taxonomy): Eukaryota > Viridiplantae > Streptophyta > Magnoliopsida > Poales > Poaceae > Triticum > Triticum aestivum. The sequence goes on from NC_057799.1 coordinate 131,363,710, forward strand.
CCGATGCGATCAAGGACGTCCGCCGCTTGATTACTTTCTCGAGCCACATGATGAAACACGAGCCCCTTGAACCAAGCCGACATTTTGAGGACGGCGTTACGGTGAGCCGCCATTTTCGGGTCTTTGGCATCGAAATCTCCATTTATTTGAGATATTGCGAGGTTTGAGTCCCCGCGCACTTCCAGGCGTTGTATGCGCATGGAGACAACCATCCGAAGACCATGCAAGAAGGCCTCATATTCAGCTGCATTGTTGGAATCTGTGTATAATATTTGGAGTATGTACTTAACTACATCTCTAGTGGGGGACGTTAAGACCACGCCCACCCCTAACCCCGCCAACATTTTGGAACCATCGAAGTACATAACCCAGTTGGAATATATGCCGTACTCTTTAGGGAGTTCAGCCTCTGTCCATTCAGCGACGCAGTCAACCAGTACTTGGGATTTAATGGCTTGGCGTGGTTTGTATGTTATGTCGAATGGAAGGAGCTCAATGGCCCACTTGGCAATCCGGCCCGTGGCATCGCGGTTGTTTATTATGTCATTGAGTGGTACCTCGGAAGCCACCGTAATCGAACACTCTTGAAAGTAGTGTCGCAGCTTCCGGGATGCCATGAAGACCACGTATGCTATCTTTTGGTAATGAGGGTATCGGGATTTGCATGGTGTGACGACAGTGGATACGTAGTATATTGGTTTCTAGAGCGGGAACTTATGTCCGTCCTGCTCTCGCTCAACGACGAGCACGGCGCTCACCACCTGGTGTGTTGCCGATATGTATAATAACATGGGTTAGCCGACGTTTGGCGCGGCTAGGATTTGGTTGCTTCCTAAAAGGGCCTTTATTTCTTCCAGTCCGGCTGTTGCCGCGTCCGTCCACTCGAAGTGGTCGGTGCGTCGGAGAAGGCGATAAAGTGGCAATGCTTTTTCTCCCAATCTGGAGATAAAGCGGCTTAAAGCTACCATGCATCCCACGAGTTTTTGGACCTGTTTAAGGTCTGTTGGCGTAGGCAATTGTGACAAAGCTCGGATTTTGGCTGGAATTGCCTCAATTCCTCTATTGGAAATGATGAATCCCAATAGTTTTCCAGCGGGGACGCCGAAAACACACTTTTCCGGATTGAGCTTGATGTCATATGTGCGGAGGTTGACGAATGTGAGACGTAAATCATCTATCAATGACTCGACGTGCCTGGTTTTGAACGACGTCATCCACATATGCTTCAACTGTCTTGTCGATCTTTTTCTCCAGGCATGTTTGAATCATGCGTTGGTAGGTGGCGCCAACGTTTTTGAGCCCGAAAGGCATAGTGTTGAAGCAGAAAGGCCCATATGGGGCAATGAAGGCCGTTGTGGTTTGATCGGACTCGTTCATTTTGATTTGATGGTATCCGGAGTATGCATGGAGGAAACACAGTGAGTCATGTCCTACGGTTGCATCAATAATCTGATCGATGCGAGGGAGGGGGAAGGGATCCTTAGGGCAGGCCTTGTTGAGGTCTTTGAAATCGACGCATAGGCGCCAGGATTTATCCTTCTTTGGTACCATCACCATGTTTGCTAGCCAGTCCGGGTGTTTTATTTCTCTGATGAATCCGGCCTCGAGTAACTTGGCTAGCTCCTCCCCCATAGCTTGTCGTTTGGGTTCGAAAAAATGCCGCAATGTTTGCTTGACCGGTTTATATCCCTTTAATATATTGAGGCTGTGTTCGGCCAACCTGCGCGGGATTCCTGGCATATCAGAAGGGTGCCAGGAGAATATGTCCCAGATCTCACGCAGGAACTCTCGTAGCGCGGCGTCGACCGTTGGGTCGAGTTGTGCCCCGATGGATGCTGTCTTCTTTGGGTCCGTCGGGTGGACTTGAAATTTGACTATTTCATCTGCTGGTTTAAAGGAGGTGGGTTTGGGTCGTTTGTCCAGGATTACGTCATCCCTATCCACAGTAGAGCGCAGCAAGGTTAGCTCTTCAGCCGCGAGTATTTCAGTCAATGCCTCGAGGGCCAGGGATGCGGTTTTATTTTCGGCGCGGAGTGTTGTGTCCGGATCACTGGCGAGAGTGATGATACCATTGGGCCCGGGCATCTTGAGCTTCATGTACCCGTAATGAGGTATAGCTTGGAAGCGTGTAAATGCATCTCGCCCCAGTAGGGCGTGATATCCGCTGTTGAAAGTAGCCACTTGGAAGGTTATCTCTTCGGACCGATAATTCTCCGGTGTGCCAAATACCACGTCGAGCGTGATTTTTCCCGCGCATCGCGCCTCCCGACTGGGAATGATTCCCCAGAAGGTCGTGCTACTTTGCTCGATGCGGCTCCTGTCGATTTCCATTTTATTGAGCGTATCCTCGTAGATGAGGTTTAATCCGCTGCCGCCGTCCATGAGCACTTTGGTGAGCTGAAACCCATCCACAATTGGATTAAGGACCAAGGCGGCTGGTGCCCGGACTGTCCGGAATTTTGGTTCGTCACTGGCATTGAAAGTTATGGCCGTGTCGTTCCAAGGATTTATTGCCGCGACTTGGTAGACTTCGGCGAGGTCGCGGAAAGCCCTTTTACGCCGTTTGTTTGAAGTGAAAGTCTCGAAGACTGTCAATACGCTGGGGTCGTCATCTTCTGGGGGGTGTTGCACTGGTGTATTTTTGGTGATGATATCCTCGCTGCTCTTGGCCACTTGCCGAAGTATCCAACATGCTCTAAGGCTATGGGTTGGTATGTTGTCCGGCGTTGTATGTATTTTGCATGGCCTATCAAGCCATCCCTCCAGAATGGTTCCGTGCCCCGTGATGTGCTTAGATTTCTTTACTATTGGATCTGGTGCGCCACGACGGTGCACCCTTTTTGCCCGGACGAAGGGTTGAGTGGAAACCGGTGTTTCCGAGAGAGCTGCCTGAGTTTTCCAGGCGCTTTCCATTGCGCAGTACTTCTGTATGATGGTTGCCAAGTCAGCGAAGTATAGTACACGTCGGCGATTGATGGTGTCGGGGATATACCCCGCGGTATGACACGGCTGGACTTGGCGTTTCACCGATGACCCGACGGAGGACTAGTGATTCACGTGTCTGGCGGCTCATTGGTTAGACAACTCATGAACCAGACAACTCATGGATGGCCCCGATGGCGGGTCAGATAGAAGACTAGGCCCAAGGCCCAGAAGGCCGGCTCATGTTATGGTGGGCCGGCTTAAGAGGAAAGCGTATGGAATATTCCCTTACAAAGTAAGCAAGACTAGGACTCCACTTGTAATAGAGTAATCCTAATTCTACTAGGACTAGTCATGTAACCCGCCCCTTCAACTTATATAAGGAGGGGCAGGTGTCGGTGTCAAAACCGGTGGATCTCGGGTAGGGGGTCCCGAACTGTGCATCTAAGGCGAATGGTAACACGAGGCGGGGGACACGATGTTTACCCAGGTTCGGGCCCTCTCGATGGAGGTAATACCCTACTTCCTGCTTGATTGATCTTGATGATATGAGTATTACAAGAGTTGTTCTACCACGAGATCGTAGAGGCTAAACCCTAGAAACTAGCCTATGGTATGATTGTTGTTGTCCTACGTAAACCCTCCGGTTTATATAGACACTGGAGGGGGCTAGGGTTACACAGAGTCGGTTACAAGGGAGGAGATCTACATATCCGTATTGCCAATCTTGCCTTCCACGCCAAGGAGAGTCCCATCCGGACACGGGACAAAGTCTTCAATCTTATATCTTCATAGTCCGACAGTCCGGCTAAAGTATATAGTCCGGCCGTCCGAGGACCCCCTAATCCAGGACTCCCTCAAGAGCCCCTGAACCAGGCTTCAATGACGATGAGTCCGACGCGTAGATTGTTTTCGGCATTGCAGGGTGGGTCCTTCTCATAATTCCGAGTACCTGTTGAGTAGTGTCCGGCTTCCCATAAATGTTGCACTCCTTGGCTTCCGTGCCTAATAATGGCTATCTTCCACGTGTCGAGCGAATGCGAGAAGCCAGGGCATTTTTACATTTGCCACCCTTGCCATGTGAGTAAACCGTCTATTAAAGAGACGGGGATTCTTAGATCCAGATAACACCATCCTCCCACAGCGAGTATCCATCAGAGCGCGCCTGGCAAAATCCATTCCAACATGGCCGGCCATCGCAGCTCCTCCTCTCGCTCCTGTAGCCCTAAGCCCGGCGATTGGAAGAGGTGTTCCGTCCCTCACAGGCAATTAGTAGAGTTACAGACCCAGGGATTTCTCCCTCCACATATATGGTTCCCGTTCGAGCCGGGCTCGCCACCTATAATGGTGGGGAGCAAGCGGAGAGCTCCCCCAATCCATCCAAGGGGGAGCGGGTATGCCTTGTCCCTTATTTACTAAGGGGACTTGGATTCCCAATTCATCCGTTCCTCCGCGGACTCCTGGAGTTCTACGGCCTCCAGTTGCATAACTTTACCCCCGCTTCCATCCTACACATCGCTGGCTACGTCGCCCTTTGCGAGCTGTTTCTGGGCTGCGAGGCTCATTTTGAGCTATGGCGGAGGCTATTCTGCCTCGTGCCCCATACACAGAAGGGGTCACTATATCAAGTGGGCGGAGCCGAAATATGGCGCATCGCCGGTACCGGATACCTGTCCGGTACACTGAAGAAGACGTCCGAAGACTTGTCTTCGGAGTGGTTTTATATGGAGGACGTTCCCCTCCCAGATCATATTCGGATGGGCCTTCCTGAGTTCGACAACGCCCCTTTGAAGAAACACCGCAGTTGGCGCCCTCAGAGCCCCCAGGAGGAAGATAACGAGGAAGTCCTTTACCTGATGGGCCGGATAGATATGCTGGCCAAATAAGGATTGACAATAACCGAGGTTATGTCCATATGTATAATGTGGGGGGTGCAGCCACTTCAATATCGGGGACAACCCATGTGGCACTTCAATGGGGAAGATGACGCCACCCGCTGCGGTAGTAAAGGTCCGGACTCCGTCGCTGTGCTAGCAAAGATACTGTCCGATTTGTATAAAGGAGAAGAAGAGGAGTTCGCCCGTATCAAGCCGCGGGACGGATTCTCCATGTACAACCCCCCAAGCTGGGTGAGCTGCTACTTTCTACTTCAATCCTTTCCGCATTCTTTGTCATAAGTATTTACCTTGTTATTTCATAACAGGAACTGCGAAAAGCCATGAGGGAGGTCCACAGCCTGTCTCCACAACCAGAGGACCCTAACCGGGCCCTCGACCCCGGACTCGAAGAAGATCCGGACACATTTGTGGAGCTCATCGACAGAACGTTCTATCAGTTGAGCTGTGACGGTACCCTGGTGGCTATCATAGCCGATTATCCTGGACTACTCCCCGCATCGCATGTAAGTACAACCAGAGCCCTAACTTCCAAGAAGGATCCATTTTTCTACACTTCACCTACCGCACGCATATGGTGTTTTACAGGGAAGGCCCTCGGGACGCCATGCCGAACCCGCAGTGACCCGCCAACAAGGGGCACCGAAGCCGGGTAGGCTTAAAAGGAAGGCGGTCAGGACTGAGACACCGTCACAGAGGTACGAAAGAAAACCCCGCTCCATGGTGGTCGTCTTCTCAAATACAATAAGGCCCATGTTTCCTAGTAGGAAAAACGCTCGCGGGACCATATCCGGAGAGGTTGCCGGTCACGCCTCCACCAGTCGGGCTCCAGAGCAGGACATAGAGGCGGACGCTAACATAGGGCCAACGCTGGATGTTCCTCCTACAGAGGATGCGGATAGGCTATCTGCTACAAATTCTGAAGTGGAGAGCCCTATGAATCATAGGCGTCGCCAGGCCGTACTCAGTGACGCTTGTTTCTCCCAAGAGGCGTTCGATGCCTTCAACTCAGGAGACGCGTACATCCGAGCTGCTCAAAATGGTCTTGCCAGAGCCACGGACTAGTATGTAAAGGATATATGGGTAAGAAAATCTAATAATTATGTATATCAGTAGCCCCTGAGACTTGAAATAGTTGGCACAACTGATTTAAGGATCATTGTTTGCATAGGTTCTGACGGAGAAGAATACCCAGTTGTCTCAAGAGCTGAAGGAGTGCAAAGCCCAGCTTCAGGCCACACTTGCCGCAATGAAAGAGTCCGAGAAGGCCCCATCAGGTAACACTTTCTTCCATTGCAAAGAATGTCAGGTACCAGGTAGTGTGCGGCATGCGTGCAAATCTAACAATAGATGTTGCAGATGACTCCGGAGTGAATCCGGAGGCCGTGCCAGGGGATGCGCAATGTGCTAATCGACAGCTAAATGCTGGCGAGCGCGTGCTTACGCGGGTTAGGCAGGAGAAAAGCGATCTCCAAGACGCCAATATCCAGCTGGGCGTGGAACTGAAAGATGTTCGAGCCCAGCTTGCGGACTCCGTAAAGGAGAATAAGCGGCTTCGATGCGGCATTTTCAGTAAGTGCTTGAACGAACTTTTAAAGAGTTCGGCGAAGAAGCCGGCTAACAGAGTTATGTCTGCAGGTATGCTGACGGGTCATCCCGCGGAGGAGATGCCCGGGTCTGCGGGTGATCTTCTGCCAGAGCTCTCACAACTGCACGAACAAGTTCGGCAGGTGATGCAGGGTATTGCCCAAGCCTTGTGGCCATCCGCCTCCCCGCCAGGAGGCATGGGGGAGCTTATAGAGAAGCTCAAGGGAGCGCGGCGGCGCTTCCGATTATGGAAGATATCAGCCTGCCGACAAGGTGCAAGGGAAGCCTGGGCCATGGTGAAGACGCGATATACCAAGGCTGACCAAAACCACATGGCCGAGGTCGGACCTGTGGGGCCCGATGGGAAAGAAATCCCCGTCAGTTTGGTGTATGACCAAGTAGAATTAGCCGCAAAGTATTCCCAACAGGATTGTAGGCTAGACAGCCTGTTGGATGGTATAGAAGAAAAATTTAGTCAGTCTAAGTGACTATGTACTTCAAGTGACATGTATTGTCCCTAGCTGGATTGTAAATCATTTGTCATGGTAGACCTTTTCGCTTCAACCTCTGGACCCGACAGTCCGGAGTGTATCCGAATACCCGCTCAGTTATGTAAAAACCGGGGTATGCGTGGAAACCAGGCGTAGGGGTCATAAGTGCTTGAACAGACATGGACCCAACTAGCTATGTTATATTACATGGATAGTAAGAAACATCTTCCAGGGAGAATAGTTCCGTTAAGGGTTCCTTTCCCTGGGTACGCATGCCCTAATGTGCATGTCCGAGTTGTGAAAAGAGACGCAGGCTATAAACCTCTGGGGGCAATGTATTAAAATAAATAAAAGTCATGTTTTGTTCACCGACCGAGTATTCCCTTAAGAACGCTAGCTTTCGGCTTCACCCAGTCTGAGGTACACATCCGGCTGACCCGGCAGTAACAATCACAGAGGTGCTCCCCTTATGCCCTAGCCGAATTAACGGGAACGTAGGGCATAAACACAAGAGCCACGCAACCCAGCTTGGCCAAAACTTAAGTCATATCGATGCATATAATGGCGAAAAAAGGTACATGTGGAAGAATAACACATGTGTGGGGCATAGAGCCCGGAGAATGGTTATATTAAGCTTCTGTATAAGAAGCCCCCAGGTATAATGAACGCGGTTAGCGCGTCAAGATTGTGTAGTCAAGACAAAATTGAGCCTTTTAAGGCATCGAAAAAAAGGAAAAAAGAAAGAGATAAAAGACAGATAACGGATATGTAAAAAATTTACGGAGGTAAGGAGACGAACATAGAGTCCGGCACTAGGCGTAGAACCTTCGGAGTCTGGCTGCGTTCCACGGGTTTGGCTCGAGTTGATTGTCCGATGCATCCCGCAGACGGTACGCTCCACCGGTCAGAACTTGGTCAATAATGAAGGGACCTTTCCATTTGGGCTTGAGCCTGTTCTTTTTCTTCTCCGGTAGGCGTAGAATGAGTTCGCCAACATTATAGGTTTTGGCTCGTACTTCTCTGCTTTGATACCTTCGAGCCTGTTGCTGATAGAATGCGGAACGGGCTTTAGCCACGTCATGCTCCTCCTCCAGGGCGCCCAAACTGTCCTGCCGATCAAGCTCAGCCGCTTTTTCTTCACACATGCACACTCGAGGTGAGTCATGAATTATGTCGCAGGGTAGTACCGCCTCTGCGCCGTACACCATAAAAAATGGTGTGTATCCGGTAGTGCGATTCGGCGTGGTCCATAGCCCCCATAGTATGGAGTCGAGCTCCTCTACCCAGTGCGTGGTTGATTCCTTTAAGGACCGCACTAATCTAGGTTTAATGCCGCTCATGATAAGACCATTTGCTCGCTCGACTTGACCGTTAGTTTGCGGGTGATAGACAGAAGCATAATCGAGCTTGATGCCCATGTTGTTGCACCAAAGTTTTACCTCGTCGGCTGTGAAGTTCGAGCCGTTATCAGTGATGATGCTGTGGGGGACGCCATAACGGTGTACAACCCCGGATATGAAGTCTATCACTCGTCCGGATTCGGCTGTTTTAACAGGTTTGGCTTCTATCCATTTGGTGAATTTATCCACCATGACCAGTAAGTATTTTCTCTTATGGCTTCCCCCTTTGAGGGGTCCGACCATATCAAGCCCCCAGACCGCAAAGGGCCAAGTAATGGGGATTGTTTGGAGAGCGGTAGGCGGCATATGGCTTTGGTTTGCAAAAATCTGGCAACCGACACAACGTTGAACAAGGTCCTGTGCGTCTGCTCGGGCCGTCGGCCAATAGAAACCTGTACGGAAGGCCTTGCTTACAAGGGCCCGGGCTGCGGCGTGGTGGCCGCCGAGTCCAGCATGGATTTCTGCCAAAAGTTTCTGCCCTCCCTCTTCGGAGATGCACCTTTGAAGGACTCCGGTAGTGCTTTTCTTATAAAGCTCTCCCTCGTGGACCTTGTAGGCTTTAGACTGCCGCACTATGCAGCGTGCCTCATTTTGGTCCTCGGGTAGTTCCTGCCTAGTTAGGTAGGCCAGGAATGGTTCTGTCCACGGGGCGATGACAGCCATTATCACGTGGGCTGAAGGTGTTATTTCGGTGGCAGAGCCTCCGATTGTGTCAGAGTGTTCGGTATTTGGTGTTGTGGCCGGGTCCGGACTATTGTTACCGATGTCCCCTTCCCATACCACGGATGGCTTAAACAACCTTTCCAAGTAGATGTTAGGTGGGACAGGGTCACGCTTAGCGCCGATACGGGTGAGGATATCCGCCGCCTGATTGTTTTCCCGAGCCACATGGTGGAATTCAAGCCCCTCGAACCGAGCTGACATTTTGAAAACAGCGTTGCGATAAGCCACCATTTTTGGATCCTTGGCGTCGAAGTCTCCATTTATTCGAGATATTGCGAGGTTCGAGTCCCCATGCACCTCCAGGTGTTGAATGCCCATGGAGACTGCCATCCGGAGACCATGTAACAGTGCCTCGTATTCGGCTGCGTTGTTGGAGACTGTGTATAGTATTTGGAGTACGTATTGGACTGTATCTTCGGTGGGGGACGTCAGGACGACGCCAGCCCCCAGACCAGCCAGCATTTTAGAGCCGTCAAAGTGCAAAATCCAATTGGAGTACGCGCCATACTCTTTAGGGAGTTCGGCTTCTATCCATTCGGCGACGAAATCAGCCAGTACTTGAGACTTAATGGCTCGTCGTGGTTTGTATATTATGTCGAACGGGAGGAGCTCAATAGCCCATTTATCAATCCGCCCGTGGCCTCGCGATTGTTTATTATGTCGTTGAGTGGCACTTCAGAGGCCACCGTAATTGAACACTCTTGAAACTAGTGTCGTAGTTTCCGGGATGCCATGAAGACCGCATATTCTATCTTTTGATAATGTGGGTATCGTGATTTGCGCGGAGTGAGGAAGGTGGATACATAGTATACCGGCTTTTGAATTGGGAATTTATCTCAGTCAATCTCTCGTTCGACGACGAGCACTACGCTTACAACTTGGTGTGTTGCCGCTATATATAGCAGCATTGGTTCGCCGACGTTAGGTGCGGCCAGGATTGGGTTTGTGGCCAAAACGGCTTTTATTTCTTCTAATCCGGCCGTGGCCGCGTCCTTCCACTCGAAGTGTTCGGTGCGTCGCAGGAGGCGATAAAGAGGTAGTGCCTTTTCTCCTAATCAGGAGATGAAGCGGCTTAAAGCAGCCACGCATCCAGTTAGTTTCTGGATTTGCTTGAGGTCCGTTGGGATGGCCAACTGTGATAGAGCTCGGATTTTAGCCGGATTTGCTTCGATTCCTCTGTTGGAGACGATGAAGCCTAAGAGCTTTCCGGCGGGCACGCCGAAGTCCAATTTTTCCGGGTTGAGCTTAATGTCGTATGTTCGGAGATTATCGAACGTGAGCCTCAAGTCGTCTATTAAGGAATCGACGTGTCTTGTTTTAATGACCACATCGTCTACGTATGCCTCCACTGTTTTGCCAATCTGTGTCTCCAAGCATGTCTGAATCATGCGTTGATAGGTTGCACCGGCGTTTTTGAGCCCGAAAGGCATGGTGTTAAAACAGAAGGGGCCGCATGGAGTGATAAATGTCGTTGCGGCTTGATCGGACTCCGCCATCTTAATTTGATGGTATCGGGAGTATGCGTCGAGGAAACATAGTGAGTCGTGTCCTGCGGTAGCGTCGATAATTTGATCGATGCGAGGGAGGGGGAAGGGATCCTTTGGGCAAGCCTTGTTAAGGTCCTTGAAATCAACGCATAGGCGCCAGGATTTATCCTTCTTTGGTACCATCACCAAGTTTGCTAGCCAGTCCGGGTGTTTTATTTCTCTGATGAATCTGGCCTCCAGTAACTTGGCTAGCTCCTCTCCCATGGCTTGTCGCTTAGGTTCAGAGAAACGCCGAAGAGTCTGCTTGACCGGCTTGAATCCCTTTAGGATGTTAAGGCTATGCTCGGCCAACCTGCGTGGGATTCCTGGCATGTCTGAAGGATGCCAGGCGAATATGTCCCAATTTTCGCGCAAGAACTCCTGTAGTGCGGCGTCTACAGCGGGATTTAACTGTGCCCCAATCGATGCTGTTTTTGTAGGGTCCATTAGGTGGACTTGGAATTTGACTATTTCATCCGCTGGTTTAAAAGAGGTGGACTTGGATCTTTAGTGGAGTATCACGTCGTCCCTGTCCACTGTGGAGCGCAGCGCAGTTAATTCCTCGGCCGCGAGGGCTTCGGATAATGCCTCGAGGGCCAGTGCGGCTGTTTTATTTTCGGCGCGGAGTGCTATGTCCGGATCACTAGCTAGAGTGATGATTCCATTGGGTCCGGGCATTTTGTGATTCATGTACCCATAATGGGGTATAGCTCGGAAGATCGTGAATGCCTCCCGCCCTAGAAGGGCGTGGTATCCGCTATTGAACGGGGCCACTTGGAATGTGATTTCTTCGGACCTATAATTCTCCGGCGTGCTGAATACCACATCTAGTGTGATTTTGCCAGCACATCGTGCCTCCCGACTAGGGATGATTCCTCTGAAGGTCGTCCTGCTTTGCTCAATGCGGCTTCTGTCTATTTCCATTTTTCGAAGGGTCTCCTCATAGATGAAGTTTAGTCCGCTGCCGCCGTCCATGAGCACTTTAGTAAGCCGAAAGCCGTCCACAATTGGACTAAGGTCCAAGGCGGATGGTGTTCGGGCTGTTCGGAATTTGGGTTCATCACTGGCGTTGAAGGTGATAGCCGTGTCGCTCCATGGATTTATTGCTGCTACATGGCAGACTTCGGCGAGGCTGCGGAGTGCTCGCTTACGCCTATTATTTGAGGTGAAGGTCTCGAAGACTGTCAATACTGTATTGTTGTTCTCCACGGGATGGTGCTCTGCGGTATTGTTGATGAGGATATCCTCACCGCTCTTGGCCACCTGCTGGAGTACCCAACATGCTCTAAGCCTGTGTGTTGGTATGGTATCCGCTGTACTGTGAATATTGCATGGCCTTTTGAGCCATCCCTCCAGTACGGTTCCACGCCCTGTAGTGGGCTTTTGTTTCTTTGCAATTGGATCGGGTGATTTATGAGAGTACACCCTTTTAATTCGGACGGGGGTTTTAGTGAGAGCCGGTGGATCCTAAAATTTTCTTTGGGTTTTCCAGGCGCTTTCCATCGCACAGTACTTCTGTACTATGGCCGCCAAGTCAGCGAAGTGTGCTATGTCACGGCGACTTATGGCGTTAAGGATTCCCTTGTCCGTGCAATTTTTGCAAAAGAATGAAATTGCGTCCTCCTCGCAACAGTCCTTGACCTTGTTCATTACAAGGAGGAATCTGGCCCAATAGTGGTGTACTGTCTCCTAGGGCTCTTGTCTAATGTGGGAAAGATCGCTTATATCTGGGTGGGTGGGTGGATTTAAGTCCGAACCCTGACCCGATCTGAGACCCAGGGGCGGAGGAGTTTCCGATCTTGGAAGTTTGGGCTCCGGGATGTTGCCCAATAGGTCTGGCCCGCTGCCTGATTCTAGGTTCAGGGTTTGGGCGATGTCCTCCCGTAGACGGGTATCTGGCTCAGAGAGCTCGGGAATCCGGACATAGTTTGTCCTCAAGATAGAGGAAGAATCGCCGCATTGCTCCTCCACCACCGCTATCTGATGGGTGACCGGCGGAGAGTTAATCTCCCTTTGGTCGGGTTTAAGCCCAATCCGATCATAGTCCGTAGCGACTCCCAAAGCGGCGATGCGATCCAAGAGCTCGTTCAAAGAGGAGAGCTCCATTGGATCCATCTGCTCGGTGAATTCCGAGCCGATGTGGAGGCTGTTTTCGATGACCCGAGATGTCATCATCGGCGCAGCGGCCGAACGGGCGGTCATGACAAAGCCGCCTAGTCGGAGAGTTTGGCCTACAGCCAGGGCTCCCCCAGAGGTGATATTGTTCTTGACAACGAGACGAGCCATCCCTCCTTATGATGACGGCACAGTGGAACTCTCAATGAAAGCACCAATGTCGGTGTCAAAACCGGCGGATCTCGGGTAGGGGGTCCCGAACTATGCGTCTAAGACGAATGGTAACAGGAGGCGGGGGACACGACGTTTACCCAAGTTTGGGCCCTCTCGATGGAGGTAATACTCTACTTCCTGCTTGATTGATCTTGATGATATGACTATTACAAGAGTTGATCTACCACGAGATCGTAGAGGCTAAACCCTAGAAGCTAGCCTATGGTATGATTGTTGTTGTCCTACGGACTAAACCCTCCGGTTTATATTGACACCGGAGGGGGCTAGGGTTACACAGAGTCGGTTACAAGGGAGGAGATCTACATATCCGTATTGCCAAGCTTGCCTTCCACGCCAAGGAGAGTCCCATCCGGACACGGGACGAAGTCTTCAATCTTGTATCTTCATAGTCCGACAGTCCGGCTAAAGTATATAGTCCGGCCGTCCGAGGACCCCTAATCCAGGACTCCCTCAGCAGGGCTCCCCAAAGAGGGACAAGCAAGAAGAAACAATCTCCAGGGCTAGACACAAAGAGCCGGCTTACCGGCGACTCCCTCATGAGCATAATGAGATCTAGCCACTAACAGCATGTAGGGTTGTTACCGGATGATGTTTCCCGGGGCCCGAAGCTGTCTAAATCCTTGTCTTGTGTGTCGCGTCTCTCGCCCCGATCAACCCCTCTCAAGCTACTACATAGATGAGTTGGCCTCACGACTAAGTCCTCACATTAGGACATCTGCCGTGACAATTCCACGACAGTTGGCGCCCACCATGGGGCCTGCGCACGGTGGTGTTGAGTTCTTTAAGGGTTCTTTTTTAGGGTTTGAGAAGTTCGCAATTTTCTGGCTCAACAAAAACCGGTGTGGAAAAATTCACATCAACAATGAGTTCATCAGTCAAGATTGACGAAGTCTTCTTTCGGCGGCGGATATGAGGTTGAGATTGTTTAGGGGTTACATATCGTGCGGCCGCCTCACGCGCCGTGGAGATTCCGCCGAGTCTGAGTTAGCCTTGGGCGATTCATGATGATACAGGTTGATGGATAAGGAATTTTTGACTATGACACTGCAATCCAGGGGCTGTCAATCAAATCTATTGTTTATTCCAACTACTCCCGTCAAGATTAATCAAGCAGTACTACTTGAGTACTACTATTCATCAAGAAGACACGCTGCCGATCGAGTCCACACGCGTACTGTCAAACACAAAATCGGAGATCAACCACGACTGGGATGGATTGGTCAAACCGGCCGTGACTTGGAGAAGGGACCAGGCGTGAGCACGGACTCAGACGACTCTTGTTGCACGTTGAGTCGCGATCGCTTGCTCGCAGCTGAGCCGCCCGTGTCTGTTGCGCCGTCTGAACCGACCGCTGCCTTTGCCGTGCCTCGCTCCGGCCACGAGCCGCCTCCTTGGCCATCTCAGTCTGCATGAAAACCGAAGCAAACCTAATCATCAAAGATTACTTTCCACTAGTACTCCTTGTCATCACGTGGAGACTACAGAGCTACTTTTTCTTGTTCAATCGTAACGCCCTGTTGTGCTTTATACTACATGCCTACAAGGAATCTACAAGGAAGATAAAGCTATTACGTGAGTTTAACACATGAATACCCAGGAAGAAGAGATCAATCAGAGGCAAGCTTTTACCGCACGTCTTACAAACTTTGGTCAATACGGGTACAGTTTTTTCGTCTCCGAGCCGCTGTCATCGGACGGGTCTCCGACTGTCGCTCGACCGCGGCCCCCGCTGCACCGGCGCTTGCCAAGCCCGCCACCGGTTCAGCCGCACTTGGCCACCTCTGCTTGAGCCGCCAAGCGCCGAGTCGCGCCACCTCGATTGTAACCTGCTGCGGTCGGCCGTTGCCGCTGCCTCTACGATGAGCCGCCGCGGGCTCTCTGAGCCGGCCACAGACCCGTCTCATCAAGCATAGCTACCGCTTGAGCCGCCCGTTCCGAGACGTCTTTTGAGTTCTAAAAATCGGGCTATAGTGTTGTCAAGGAATCGTTCGGTTTGCTAGATCGGTCAATCAAGTTGACTGACGTGCTACTAGCTAGCTTTGGAGTGAAGCTGCTATGAAGCAAGTGTATCAAAGTACTACTAATTGCAATGCACAGAGTTCAAGTACGTGCGTCCATGTCAGACTGTACCTGGACCAAATCATCTGAAAGACCACTCAGCGTTATTGAGCCGCTGAGGCCGCGTTGAGCTACCTCTGCTGTGTTGAGCCGCCGGGAGTCACCGATCTGCCTGAGCCGCCGAGATTATATTGAGCCGCCTCTGATGCGGCATACAGATCATCTATCATTCACAAACACCAGGTGATATCTATCTGAACTTATCTTATTAAACACTTATTGTTTTTTGTCAAAAGAACAATTACTCTTCCCTGTAACATTTTTACACATGACAATTGTTTATGCCATTATACTGCGGATGCACGTTCGGCTATGCCGCACAGCTTCACGAACATGTGTGTTGCGGTCCATTTTTCATCAACACGTCGGCCGACTTGCCCGTCCGCACCGCCTTACAACGCCACGGACGACTTGCCCGTCCGCTCTCGCGGCCAGTTCACGCGTCCGCGCCGGCTTACAACGAGGAGGACAACTTGCTCGTCCACACCGGCTTACAACACCGTGGCCGACTCATCTATCGGTTCCCGCGGCCGGCTCGGCCGTGATTGATTTCAGCTTCACCATGGGGATCATCAACTCCACGGTGATAATTACTGACCTGACGCATCAGGTGAAATTCATCCAGTATATTTTATATTTTATATTGCTTTCTTTAAAAGAGCAATTACTCTGGCTTGCAAGTTCTCCAGTGCAGGACAAGTTATATCACCGAGACGTTGAATGACTCGTACCAGTTTATATCACGGTCAAATGTGGAGAATCTCAAGACAACTCCTCGAGTCGTCTTAAGACTCGGGGGCTACAAGGACATGACTCGGGAACTCCGAGTCATTGGAGGGAATGATAACCCGGTTTCGGAGGACACCGCCATATTGATGAAAATTTAAAGGACGTCAGAAAATTGTCGGTTCAAAATAAAGATTCCGGTTTAAAATCCGGTTCAAGGGACATCGCTCTCCCGCAAATCTTTGAAGCTCTCAAATCCAGTTCAAACATCCGGCTCAAGGTAAATTTGTCTCTTACAAAGCTTTTAAGCTCTCAAATCCGGTTCAAAGTTCCAGTTCAAAAAGAATTAATCTCTCGCAAGATTCGAGTTCTCAAAAAAATTAAAGGTTGCCAAAGAGAACTTGATGCCATGATGCGCGGTTCAAACATGGGTATCCTGCCTTATGGCTTATCTTATTATGGTCACTTAGGGGCTTCCTGCTCATCGAGCATAGCTGTCGGTACCCTCTTGATCGGCGCGATGCCAAAATTTATATAGTCACTTGGGGGCTTCCTGTTCAAACATAGGTCGTATTCGAACCAAAGAAAGCATAGCTGTCGGTACCCTTTTGATTGGCACACTGCCAAACCCACTAGGGGGCTTCTTGATCGTATCTGAATCATAGCTCAACCCCTTTGGGTCAGACGTGGATCGTATTCGAATCAGCGTCGTTAAACAACTCTCAAGGTCATTTGGGGGCTTCCTGTTCAAACATAGGTCGTATTCGAACCAAAGAGAACATAGCTGTCGGTACCTTCTTGATCGGCAACGCCAAAGCCACTGGGGGCTATCTGATCGTATTCGAATCTTAGCTTAACCCCTTTGGAACGGTTTTCTGATCGTATTCGAATCAGAAGCCTCAAAAATTTTTGAAGTCTCTTTTTGGAAACAATTTTTTGGATTTTACTTGAAGCTTTTTTGATCATATCTAAAGTGTATATGAGTGGTTTCTATTTAACTCGGCTTGATTTTCGATGATAAATCGCCAGCTTATGACAATCATCATCTATGTGGAAGCATTGGCTTCTAAGGATTAGGTTATCGCCCTTACTGCATAGGTCATGTAAACCGGCAGTACAAATTCAATATCACAGTGGTTATATGTGAGATATTATGACCCGCCCTGCGGTAAACCACCAAGGGATCTTGTGATCTACTTGTGTGTAGGATAAGACTACATTTCGGTGGTTACCCGCCCTGGCTTTTGACGTTAAGTCGCCAGGGCATATGTTGTTTAAACTCTGTGCCGGATTTACAGAGCTATGACTTACATAAATGATTAAGTACAAGCCCATCATCAAAGATTGAAATTGGTGTCTCAAAAGGGTTATCAATTCTTGATTTTCTCAAAGGCTTATAGCCGCCGGGTTATAAAAATTCCGGCTTACAACGGAGGCGTATTAAATCGCCATCGGCCAAGAGCCGCAGGGTATTTAAAACTCCGGATTTACTTATCAACAGATGAGGTATTCAAAGTCGCTTTGGCGCAATGGCTATTATTTTATCAATGGATATGATTTATTCTACAATAGAAGGAATAGTCCCGAGTCGCTGCGGGCTTACGACCCGGCACTTGGGGGCTACATTATTCAAATTGATATTACATCGAATATGCAAGTCCCATGTCACTGCCAGCATGTACCATGGCACTTGGGGGCTAATGCAAAGTCATTTTTTGCTCAACTTATTGAAGACCCGACTCATCACATTCTAAATGAGCCGCCCCTTGGAGGCTACCAATTGCTCATGTCGAAAATTCAAGGTACACAAGCCTTAATCCATTATATTGAAAGATCCACTACTCAGTTGGTAGAGTACAAAGCTCTTAACCTTGTGGACGTGGGTTCAAGCCCCATGGTGGAGATTACATCATATGATGTTATTATCAATGAATCATATACAAAGTCCCAGCTCGGTAATATCTTACTGACCCGGCCCTTGGGGGCTACACGTTGCTGGTCAAGTTTACATGATCATATTTACAAAGTCCCTGCTCATTATTGCATAATGACCCGGCCCTTGGGGGCTACATTGGTTGAAGTTTTTATGAGCATAAGGCAATTACAAGTCCCAGGTTGCTGCAAGCATGACAACCCGGCACTTGGGGGCTACATATGTGGAATATTCAGTTTATGACTAATGATTGAGATGAATAACTCGGATTTCTTCAAGGTTGCAACACTTATATTGAAGCAAGTCTTAAGTTATGACTATGTTCTCCTCTTAAGACTTGGGGGCTACAGGTGATATGCATATAAGGGAGAAAAAAATCTTCAAATTCTCAGTTTGGAGTAGACCAGATTAACCTGGTGTCTGCAACAATCATGACCCGGCATCATTTATTTATAACCCGGCAATTCTGGAAATCATAAATCGGCAAGATCTACGTCTTTAAGCCGGCTGAATATCAGTTGAATATTTCAAGAACAATATTTTTGTCAAGTCAGAGCATTGAAGGCCGACTCAAATGGATTATTTCTTATAATATTTCTCTACAAGAGACAATGTTAGCAAATTGGTTATGAAGCTAGCCTATTGACCCGGATATTCCAGGAGAAAATGTCAAGGACTTAAGGATGATCAGGTGCCGGCTTACAAGAATATTTAACCCGGAGCACAACCTGTCAAATTTGTTCTTGTGTTTATGTTGCAGGATCAGTTTAACATGGATAAATCCAAATTAAACTGGGGGCTAATGTCGGGGATATACCCTGCGGTATGACCCGACTGGAAGTATGACCCGGCCGGACTTGGCGTTTCACCGATGACCCGGCGGAGGACTAGCGATTCACGGGTCTGGTGGCTCATTGGTCAGACAACTCATGAACCAGACGACTCATGGATGGCCCCGACGGCGGGTCAGATAGAAGACTAGGCCCAAGGCCCAGAAGGCCGGCTCATGTTATGGTGGGCCGGCTTAAGAGGAAAGCATAAGGAATATTCCCTTACAAAGGAAGCAAGACTATGACTCCACTTGTAATAGAGTAATCCTAATTCTACTAGGACTAGTCATGTAACCCGCCCCTTCAACTTATATAAGGAGGGGCAGGGCTCCCCAAAGAGGGACAAGCAAGAAGAAACAATCTCTTGGGCTAGACACAAAGAGCCGGCTTACCGGCGACTCTCTCATGAGCATAATGAAATCTAGCCACAAACAGCATGTAGGGTTGTTACCAGATGATGTTTCCCGGGGCCCGAAGCTGTCTAAATCCTTGTCTTGTGTGTCGCGTCTCTCGTCCCGATCAACCCCTCTCAAGCTACTACATAGATGCGTTGGCCTCATGACTAAGTCCTCACATTAGGACATCTGCCATGACAATTCCATGACATATGGCGTTGAGGACTCCTACGTCGTGCAATTATTGCAGAATGCTGAGATCGCGTCTTCGTCGCGGCAATCTTTAATCTTGTCTTTGCCAAGGAGGAATCTGGCCCAAAAGTGATGGACTGTTTCCTGAGACTGCTGCCGTATGTACGTGAGATCGCGTCTGTCTGGGTGGGTGGGTGGCTTTAAATCTGAACCCTGACCCAATTTGGAATCCGGAGTTTGAAGAACTTCCGAACTTAATAGCTCGGGCTCTGGGGTATTAACAGATTTTTCAGGCCCGTCGTCCGATTCTAGGTTCGAAGGGTGGGCTATGTCTTTCCGAAGGCAGGTGTCCGGCTCTTCGAGCTCGGAAATCCGAACATAGTTCGTCCTCAATATAGAGGAAGAGTTGTCGTCTTGCTCCTCAACTACCGCTATCTGGTGGGTGATCGACGGAGATTTAATTTCTCTCTGGTTGGGTTTAAGCCCAATCCGATCGTAGTCTGTAGCGACCCCCAGGGAGGCGATGCGATCTAGGAGCTCGTTTAAAGACGATAACTTAGCCGGATCCATCTGCTTAGAGTATTCGGAGCTAACACGGAGGTGGTTTTCGGTGACCCGAGAAGTCATCGCTGGCTTAATGGCCGTAGGGGCGGTCATGGTAAAGCCGCCCAGCCGGAGGGTTTGGCCTCAGGTCAGGGCACCTCCGGAGGTGATACTGTCCTTGATAACAAGGCGAGCCATCAATCCTGTCTTCGACGTCACAGCGGAACTCTCAATGAAAGCACCAATGTCGGTATCGAAACCGGCGGATCTCGGGTAGGGGGTCCCGATCTGTGCGTCTAAGGTCGATGGTAACAGGAGACGGGGGCATGATGTTTACCCAGGTTCGGGCCCTCTCTATGGAGGTAATACCCTACTTCCTGCTTGATTGATCTTGATGAATATGAGTATTACAAGAGTAGATCTACCACGAGATCGTAAAGGCTAAAACCCTAAAAGTCTAGCCTGTATGACTATGATTATTCTTGCCTCTACGGACTTAGCCCTCCGGTTTATATAGACACCGGAGGGCACTAAGGTTACACAAAGTCGGTTATAGAGAAAGGAAACTTCATATCCACGCACCAAGCTTGCCTTCCACGCCAAGGAGAGTCCCATCCGGATACGGGTGAGAGTCTTCGGTCTTGTATCTTCACAGCCCATCAGTCCGGCCCATGTCCAACAGGCCGGACGCCCGAGGACCCCCTTATCCAGGACTCCCTCAGCATGGTTCGCAAGCATCAAATGATTCATAATCAAGTGATTCCAAAAGTCCGTCCGAATGGAGTTTCTTCATGCGCTTTACACCAATATGACCTAAACGGCAGTGCCACAAATATGTTGCACTATCATTATCAATTTTGCAACTTCTGGCATCAATATTATGAATATGTGTATCACTACGATCGAGATTCAATAAACCATTCACATTGGGTGTATGACCATTGAAAGTTTTATTCATATAAACAGAATAACAATTATTCTCTGACTTAAATGAATAACCGTATTGCAATAAACATGATCTAATCATATTCATGCTCAACGCAAACACCATATAACATTTATTTAGGTTCAACGCTAATCCTGAAGGTAGAGCGAATGTGCGATGGTGCTCGTATCAACCTTGGAATTACTTCCAACAAACATCGTCACCTCGTTCTTAACTAGTCTATGTTTATTTTGCAACTCCTGTTACGAGTTACTACTCTTAGCAACTGAACCAGTATCAAATTTCGAGGGGTTGCTATAAACACTAGTAAAGTACACATCAATAACATGTATATCAAATATACCTTTGTTCACTTTGCCATCCTTCTTTTCTGCCAAGTACCTGGGGTAGCGCCGCTTCCAGTGACCATTCCCTTTGCAGTAGAATCACTCAGTTTCAGGCTTTGGTCTAGCTTTGGGCTTCTTCACGGGAGTGGCAACTTGCTTGTCATTCTTATTGAAGTTCCCTTTCTTTTTTCCTTTGCCCTTTTACTTGAAACTAGTGGTCTTGTTAACCATCAACAATTGATGCTCTTTCTTGATTTCTATCTTGGTCGATTTTAGCATCACGAAAAGCTCGGGAATCATTTTCGTCATCCCTTGCATATTATAGTTCATCACAAAGTTCCAGTAACTTGGTGAGAGTAACTAGAGAACTCTGTCAATCAATATCTTATCTGGAAGATTAACTCCCACATGATTCAAGCGATTGTAGTACCCAGACATTCGGAGCACAAGCTCACTGGCTAAGCTATTCTCCTCCATCTTGTAGGCAAAGTACTTGTCAGAGGTCTCATACCTCCCGACACGGGCAAGAGTCTGAAATACCAATTTCAGCTCTTGGAACATCTCATATGCTCCGTGGCATTCAAAACGTTTTTAAAGTCCCGGTTCTAAGCCATAAAGCATGGTGCACTAAACTATCAAGTAGTTATCATATCGAGCTTACCAAACGTTCATAACATCTGCATCTGCTCCTGCAATAGGTCTGTCACCTAGCGGTGCATCAAGGACATAATTCTTCTGTGCAGCAATGAGGATAATCCTCAGATCACGGACCTAGTCCGCATCATTGCTACTATCATCTTTCAACTTAGTTTTCTCTAGGAGCATATCAAAAATAAGAAAGCTATATCGCGAGCTATAGATCTACAACATAGATATGCAAATACTGTTAGCACTAAATTCATGATAAATTAAGTTCAATTAATCATATTACTTAAGAACTCCCACTTAGATATACATCCCTCGAGTCATCTAAATGATCACGTGATCCAAATCAACTAAACGATGTCTGATCATCACGAGAGATGGAGTAGTCATCAATGGTGAACATCTCTATGTTGATCATATCTACTCTATGATTCACGTTCGACCTTTCGGTCTCCAGTGTTCCGAGGCCATGTCTGTACATGCTAGGCTCGTCAAGTTTAACCCCGAGTATTCCGCACGTGCAAAACTGTCTTGCACTCGTTGTAGGTGAACGTAGAGCTTATCACACCCGATCATCACGTGGTGTCTCGGCACGACGAACTGTCGCAACAGTGCATACTCAGGGAGAACACTTATAACTTGAAATTTTAGTGAGGGATCATCTTATAATGCTACCGCCGTACTAAGCAAAATAAGATGCATAAAGGATAAACATCACATGCAATCAAAATATGTGACATGATATGGCCATCATCATCTTGTGCCTTTAATATCCATCTCCAAAGCACCATCATGATTTCAATCGTCATCGGCTTGACACCTTGATCTCCATCGTAGCGTTGTTGTCATCTCGCCAACTATTGCTTCTACAACTATCGCTAACGCATTTTCATACAATAAAGCGACAACCATAAGGCTCCTGCCAGTTGCCGATAACTTTTACAAAACATGATCATCTCATACAATAACGTATATCACATCATGTCTTGACCATATCACATCACTACATGCCCTGCAAAAACAAGTTAGATGTCCTCTTGTTGTTGCAAGTTTTACGTGGCTGCCACGGGCTTCTAGTAAGAACCGTTCTTACCTACGCATCAAAACAACAACAGTGTTTCAACAAGTTTGTAGTTTTAACCTTCAACAAGGACCGGCCGTAGTCAAATTTGATTCAACAAAAGTTGGAGAAACAGCCACCCGCCAGCCACCTTTATGCAAAACAAGTTGCATGTCTATCGGTGAAACAGGTCTCATGAACGTGGTCATGTAAGGTTGGTCCGGGACGCTTCATCCAACAATATAGCCGAATCAAAATAAGACGTTGGTGGTAAGAAGTATGACTATCACCGCCCAAAACTGTTTGTGTTCTACTCGTGCATATCATCTACGCATAGACCTGGCTCGGATTCCACTGTTGGGGAACATAGCATGCAATTTCAAAAAAAAAAATCCTACGATCACGCAAGATCTATCTAGGAGATGCATAGCAACGAGAGCGGAGAGTGTGTCCATGTACCCTCATAGACCAAAAGTGGAAGCGTTAGCTTAACGCGGTTGATGTAGTCGAAAGTCTTTGTGATCCAACCGATCAAGCACCGAACGTACGACACCTCCGAGTTTTGCACACGTTCAGCTCGATGACGTCCCTCTAACTCTTGATCCAGCAAAGTGTCGAGGGATAGTTTCGTCAGCACGACGTCGTGGTGACGGTGATGGTGATGTGATCCGCGCAGGGCTTCGCCTAAGCACTACGACGCTATGACCGGAGAAGTAAACTGTGGAGGGGGCACCGCACACGGCTAAGAGTACAATTGATGTGCTTTGGGGTGCCCCCTGCCCCCGTATATAAAGGAGGGAGAGGGGAAGAGGCCGGCCTAGGGCGCGCCAAGTGGGGAGGAATCCCACTTGGATTCCTAGTCCTATTCGCCCCCCCTTCCTTCTTTTGGAGGGGAAAGGGGGAAGGAGAGGGAGAGGGAGAAGGAAAGGGGGGCCGCGCCCCCTCCCCTTGTCCAATTTGGACTCCCCATGGGGGGGGGTGCGCCACCCCCTTGTGGGCTGCCCTCTCTCTCACCTATGGCCCATGAGGCCCATTACTTTCCTCGGGGGGTTCCGGTAACCTCTCGGTACTCCGATAAATACCCAAAACACTCTGGAACCATTCTAGAGTCCGAATACTATCGTCCAATATATCAATCGTTACCTCTCGACTGTTTCGAAACTCCTCGTCATGTCCATGATCTTATCCGGGACTCCGAACAATCTTCCGTCACCAAAACACATAACTCATAATACAAATCGTCATCAAACGTCAAGTGTGCGGACCCTACGGGTTCGAGAACAATGTAGACATGACCGAGACACATCTCCGATCAATAACCAACAGCGGAACCTGGATGTTCATATTGGGTCCTACATATTATGCGAAGATCTTTATCGGTCGAACCGCAATGAAAACATACGTCATTCCCATTGTCATCGGTATATTACTTGCCCGAGATTCGATTGTCGGTATCTTCATACCTAGTTCAATCTCGTTACCGACAAGTCTCTTTACTCGTTCCGTAATGCATCATCCCACAACTAACTCATTAGTCACATTGCTTGCAAGGCTTATCATGATGTGCATTACTGAGAGGGCCCATAGATACCTCTCTGATACTCGGAGTGACAAATCCTAATCTCGATCTATGCCAACCCAACAAACACCTTCGGAGATACATGTAGAGCATCTTTATAATCACCCAGTTACGTTGTGACGTTTGATAGCACACAAGGTATTCCTCCGGTAAACGGGAGTTTCATAATCTCATAGTCAAAGGAATATGTATAAGTCGTGAAGAAAGCAATAGCAATAAAACTTAACATCATTATGCTAAGCTAACAGACGGGTCTTCTCCATCACATCATTCTCCTAATGATATGATCCCGTTCATCAAATGACAACACATGTCTATGGTTAGGAAACTTAACCATCTTTGATTAATGAGCCAGTCTAGTAGAGGCTTACTAGGGACACAATATTTTGTTTATGTATCCACACATGTATCAAGTTTCTGATTAATACAATTCTAGCATGAATAATAAACATTTATCATAATATAAGGAAATATAAAATAACAACTTTATTATTGCCTCTAGGGCATATTTCCTTCAATCTCCCACTTGCACTAGAGTCAATAATCTAGTTCACATCGCCATGTGATTTAACACCAATAGTTGACATCACCATGTGATTAACACCCATAGTTCACATCACCATGTGACCAACACTCAAAGGGTTTACTAGAGTCATTAATCTAGTTAACATCGCCATGTGATTAACACCCAAAGAGTATTAAGGTGTGATCATGTTTTGCTTGTCAGAGAGGTTTAGTCAACGGGTCTGCCACATTCAGATCCGTATGTATTTTGCAAATTTCTATGTCTAGAATGCTTTGCATGGAGCTACTCCAGCTAATTGGTCCCACTTACAATATCTATCCAGATTGAGACTCAGAGTCATTCCGATTAGTGTCAAAGCTTGCATCGACGTACCCCTTTACGATGAACTCTTTGTCACTTCCATAATCGAGAAAACATTTCCTTAGTCCTCTTTAGGTACCTAAGGATAATTTTGACCGCTGTCCAGTGATCTACTCCTGGATCACTATTGTATCCCCTTGCCAAACTCATGGCAAGGTACACAATAGGTCTGGTATACAGCATGGCATACTTTATAGAACCTATGGCTGAGGAATAGGGAATGACTTTCATTCTCTTTCTATCTTCTACCGTGGACGGGTATTGAGTCTTACTCAACTTCATACCTTACAACTCAGGCAAGAACTCCTTCTTTGCCTGGTCCATTTTGAACTCCTTCAAAATCTTATCAAGGTATGTACTCATCAAAAGTCTTCTCAAGCGTCTTGATCTATCTCTATAGAACTTGATGCCCAATATGTAAGTAGCTTCACCGAGGTCTTTCTTTGAAAAACTCCTTTCAAACACTCCTTTATGCTTTCTAGAAAATTTTACATCATTTCTGATCAACAATATGTCATTCACATATACTTATCAGAAAGGCTGTAGTGCTCCCATTCACTTTCTTGTAAATATAGGCTTCACCGCAAGTCTGTATAAAACTATATGCTTTGATCAACTTATCAAAGCGTATATTCCAACTCCGAGATGCTTGCACCAGTCCATAGATGGATCGCTGGAGTTTGCACACTTTGTTAGCACCTTTAGGATTGAAAAAATCTTTTGGTTGCATCATATACAACTCTTCTTTAAGAAATCCATTAATGTATGCAGTTTCGACATCCATTTGCCAGATTTCATAAAATGCGGCAATTGCTAACATGATTCGGACAGACTTAAGCATCGCTACGAGTGAGAAAATCTCATTGTAGTCAACACTTTGAACTTGTCGAAAACCTTTTGCGACAATTCAAGCTTTGTAGAGATTAACACTACCATCAGCGTCTATCTTCCTCTTGAAGATCAATTTATTCTCAATGGCTTGCCGATCATCGGGCAAGTCCACCAAAGTCCATACTTTGTTCTCATACATGGATCCCATCTCAGATTTCATGGCCTCAAGCCATTTTGCGGAATTTGGGCTCATCATCGCTTCCTCATAGTTCGTTGGTTCGTCATGGTCTAGTAACATGACTTCCAGGACAAGATTACCGTACCACTCGGTGTGGGACATGCTCTGGTTGACCTACGAGGTTCGGTAGTAACTTGATCTGAAGTTTCATGGTCTTTATACGTAGTGTGTCGAGTTCTCTCTATACGTATAGTAGCTAGCATCGACCAAGCACGGAGAAAGACAGGACACTTCTCTCTATTAGCTAGCTAACACAGTATGAAACCCCTAAATTAATCCTCCAAAACCCCCTAACCCCCCCACCTTTCAAAAAAACCAGCTCCTGCGCTGCTGACGCGTGGATGCCTTTTGTTCCCGGTTGGTGTTACCAACCGGGACTAAAGGCCCTCCTGCCTGGGCTCCCTGCAACGGCCACGTGGCGCACCTTCTGTCCCGGTTCGTAAGAGAACTGGGACTAAAGGTTTTGGGCTTTAGTCCCAATCCTTGTAGGATCGAAAGTATGCCTAGAGGGGGGTGATTAGACTACTTGACCAATTAAAAATCTAGCATTTTCCCAATTTTAAGTCTTGGCAGATTTTAGCAACTTAGCACAAGTCAAGCAATCAACCTACACATGCAATTCTAAGAGTATAGCAGAGGAATGTAAATCATTGCATATGAAGGTAAAGGGGAGGAGTTTGGAGGGAGCAAACGCAATGTGGACACGGAGATTTTTGGCGTGGTTCCGATAGGTGTGGTGCTATCGTACATCCACGTTGATGGAGACTTCAACCCACGAAGGGTAACGGCTGCGCGAGTCCACGGAGGGCTCCACCCACGAAGGGTCCACAAATAAGAAACCTTGGCTATCCCACCATGGCCATCGCCCACGAAGGACTTGCCTCACTAAGGTAGATCTTCATGAAGTAGGCGATCTCCTTGGCTGTACAAACTCCTTGGTTCAACTCCACAATCTTGTCGGAGGCTCCCAAGTAACACCTAACCAATCTAGGGGACACCACTCTCCAAAAGGTAATAGATGGTGTGTTGATGATGAACTCCTTGCTCTTGTGCTTCAAATGATAGTCTCCCCAACACTCAACTCTCTCTCACAGATTTGGATATGGTGGAAAGATGATTTGAGTGGAAAAGCAACTTGGGGAAGGCTAGAGATCAAGATTCTTGTAGTTGGATTGGAATGTCTTGGTCTCAACACATGAGTAGGTGGTTCTCTCTCAGAAACTGAATGCTGGAAGTGTAGGCACGTTCTGATGGATCTCTCCACGAATGGAGGATGGGTGGAGGGGTATATATAGCCTCCACACAAAATCTAACCGTTACACATAATTTACCAAACTCGGTGGGACCGAATAGTGAAACTCGGTCAGACCGATTCAGTTCAAAATGTGAACATTAGGCTTTTCGGTGGGACCGACATGATCAACTCGGTGGGACCGATGCGCTAGGGTTAGGGCATAACTTGATCTCGGTGAGACCAATCACATGAACTCGGTGAGACCGATTTCAGTAATAGGAAAACAGAGAGTTGGTCAGGCAAACTCGGTGGGACCAATCGCTCATTTCGGTGAGACCGAAACATTACGAAAAGGAAACAGAGAGTTTGCATTGCGAACTCGGTGGGACCAATCGCTCATCTGGTTAGACCGAAACGTTACGAAGGGGAACAGAGAGTTTGCAATCCCATCTCAATGAGACTGAGATCCCTATCGGTGAGACCGAACTGATTAGGGTTTCTGGATATGGCTATGTCAAATGAACTCAGTGGCGCCGGATAGATCAAATCGGTGGGGCCGAGTTTGACTTTTGGTTTAGGACATATGTGGAATTGAGAAAGTGGTTGAGGGCTTTTGGAGCATATCACTAAGCATTTTGAGCAAGCAAGCCATTAAGCAACACCTCATCCCCTTTTAATAGTATTGGCTTTTCCTATGGACTCAATGTGACCTTGGATCACTAAAATGAAAATGTCGAGTCTTGAGCCTTTGCCAATATGTGTCCTTAGCATTTTGAGGGGTCCGCATCTCTAGTCCATGCCATGCTAATCATTGAACTTTCTGAAATGATCATCTTGAAAGAGTATTAGCCCAATGAGCTATATGTTGTTAAGAATTACCAAAACCACCCAGGGATTAGTCGCACTTTCAATCTCCCCCTTTTTGGTAATTGATGACAACATATAGGTCAAAGCTTCGACAAATGATAATAAGAATGAAATACATCGTCGCTTTGAGAAGTATGTGATAAGCAAGAGCTCCCCCTAAATTTGTGCATTATTTAAAATTTGCTTTTGAATGCAAGTGCACAATCGATTAGGATCATGGGTCACTCTTCCATGTCACATACATCTTGGTGGAGTGCTCAAAATGGTAGAATATGAAATATACACTCATCACCAAGACAAAGTGAATGATCGTACATGAGAGATAGAGAATATCATCATTCAAGCACAAACATTAAAGTATGATATGATCAAACACATAACCATACAAGTATCTCACACACATAACCATAGAGTATCATCCAAGCAAGCAAACAAATAAGAGGCAAAAAGAAGCAAAGCTCTCTCTCTCGAAGCCTATGATCTATACACTTCCTCCCCGTTTGGCAACAAGTTACCAAAAAGCTTGAAAATGCATAGTGCTATGCGGCTCTCTAAGCTTGATCTTCGGGAGGTGGTGTGGAGAGGAGTCCTGCAACAAATGCATTTGAAGAGGTTGTAGGAGCTGGTGGAGTTGCAACTTGAGGGGCAACAAAAGTTGTGGCTGCAGGAGCTGAGGTTGTAGCTCTAGTATCTGACACTGGCACTGCTATAGACCTCTGTCTTCTGGGCACCCTTTGATAGGCATCAGTGGTGGTCTTGTCACTCCTATTCGCAAGCTCTTCTAGGCTCTTCTCCACAGAAGTCTGAATCTCAGTCACCTTGGCATCCAAGTCATGAAGTTTTGTCTCAAAAATTCTCTCAAGACTCTCTTGATTCTGAGTCAGGGTGGCCAATCCTTTCTCAATCCTCAAAGTAGTTTGAATAAGATAGCTAAGTTGATCTTGTTTTGACCTGATAAAACCTTGAGATGCCTCTTCAACACTTGGCATCTAGGCTGCCTTCTCTGCTTTTGCTTGTTCTCTCTTCTCTTGAGCCTCTACTGAAGTGGGATCTATAGTATCCATGACAACTGTGTTGTCCTCAAACTCAAGCCTCAAGGGAAGGTGCTCCTTGTCCAATAGATATATGCCTTTTCCCATCTTGGAGTTGATGAGCATCTGGATGTGTGGAGCATACCCAAATGATCTCTTCTGATCAGCAGCTGTCCTCTTGATTGTCTCTACAATCAGTGTCATCACCTTGAACTTTTCTGGCACATCAAACATATGCAGAAAATTGATGGAATGTCCTCTTATCATCATGTCATCTCCAGACTTGGGCAAAAATGTGTGCCTCAGAATGGTATTGATTGTGGGCAGTCCTGATAGAAGATTATAGACAGAGCCATACTTGTGATGTTCCAAGGCTGCATCTGGAATCTCCTTATACATATGTGCCATGGAGTAGTGTCCTCTCCTTGGCTTTGCATACACATCAGTATCATCATCATGCTCTTCAGGGGCATTGATTAGCTTGGCCCACTCAGCAATAATAGACTGGTATCTGGTTCCCTCAGTCATCCAGGCAATTCTTCCATCTGGGTAGAAGTGAGCTGTGTTGGGGAACGTAGTATTTCAAAAAAAATCCTACGATCATGCAAGATCTATCTAGGAGAAGCATAGCAACGAGCGGGGAGAGTGTGTCCACGTACCCTCGTAGACCGAAAGCGAAAGCGTTTAGTAACGCGGTTGATGTAGTCGAACGTCTTCGCGATCCAACTGATCCAAGTACCGAACGCACGGCACCTCCGCGATCTGCACACGTTCAACTCAGTGACGTCCCTCGAACTCTTGATCCAGTTGAGGCCTAGGGAGAGTTTCGTCAGCACAACGGCATGGTGACGGTGATGATGAAGTTACCGGCGTAGGGCTTCGCCTAAGCACTATGACAATATGACTGAGGTGTGTTTCTGTGGAGGGGGGCACCGCACACGGGTAAAATATCAACTTGTGTGTTCTAGGGTGCCCCCTCCCCATGTATATAAAGGAGGGAGGGAGGAGGAGACTGGCCAAGGGTAGCGCGCCCAAAGGGGGGGAGTCCTACTCCAAGTAGGATTCGCCTCCTCCCTTTTCCTATTCCTACAAGGACAAGGGGGAAAGAAGAGAAGGAGAGAAAGGAAAGGGGGGCCGCCCCCCAACCCCTAGTACATTTCGGTTCGGGCTTGGGGGGCACGCGCCTCAACCTGGCTGCTGCCTCCTCTCCTCCACTAGGGCCCATGAAGGCCCATTAACCCCCCGGGGAGTTCCGGTAACCCCCCTGGTACTCCGAAAAATACTCGATACACTTCTGAACCATTCCAGTGTCCGAATATAACCTTCCAATATATCAATCTTTATGTGTCGACCATTTCGAGACTCCTCATCATGCCCGTGATCTCATCCGGGACTCCGAAGATCCTTCAGTACATCAATTCACATAACTCATAATACAAATCGTCATCGAACGTTAAGCATGCGGACCCTACGGGTTCGAGAACTATGTAGACATGACCGAGACACATCTCTAGTGAATAACCAATAGCGGAACCTGGATGCTCATATTGTCTCCTACATATTCTACAAAGATCTTTATCAGTCAAACCGCATAACAATAGAGGTTGTTCCCTTTGTCATCGGTATGTTACTTGCCCGAGATTCGATCGTCGATATCACAATACCTAGTTCAATCTCGTTACAGGCAAGTCTCTTTACTCGTTCCGTATTGCATCATCCCACAACTAACTCATTTATCACATTGCTTGCAAGGCTTATAGTGATGTGCATTACCGAGAGGGCCCAGAGATACCTCTCCGATACTTGGAGTGACAAATCCTAATCTCGATCTATGCCAACCCAACAAACACCTTCGGAGACACCTGTAGAGCATCTTTATAATCACCCAGTTACGTTGTGACGTTTGATAGCACGCAAGGTGTTCCTCCGGTATTCAGGAGTTGCATAATCTCATAGTCATTGGAACATGTATAAGTCATGAAGAAAGCAATAGCAATAAAACTCAACTATCATAATACTAAGCTAACGGATGGGTCTTGTCCATCACATCATTCTCTAATGATGTGATCCCGTTCATCAAATGACAACACATGTCTATGGTCAGGAAACCTAACCATCTTTTGATTAAAGAGCTAGTCTAGTAGAGGCATACTAGGGACACTTTGTTTTGTCTATGTATTCACACATGTATCAAGTTTCCAGCTAATACAATTCTATCATGAATAATAAACATTATCATGATATAAGGAAATAAAATAATAACTTTATATTGCCTCTAGGGTATATTTCCTTCAGTCTGCCACTTGCATTAGAGTCAATAATCTAGTTCACATCGCCATGTGATTTAACACCAATAGTTCACATCGTCATGTGATTTAACACTCTAAAGTTCACATCGCCATGTGACCAATACCCAAAGGGTTTACTAGAGTCAATAATCTTGTTCACATTGACATGTGATTAACACCCAAACAATACTAAGGTGTGATCGTGTTTTGCTTGTGAGAGAGGTTTAGTCAACGGGTCTGCCACATTCAGATCCGTATGTATTTTGCAAATTTCTATGTGTACAATGCTCTGCACGGAGCTACTCTAGCTAAATGCTCCCACTTTAAATATTTATCCAGATCGAGACTCAGAGTCAGCCCGATCGGTGTCAAAGCGTGCATCGACGTAACTCTTTACGACGAATTCTTTATCACCTCCATAACCGAGAAATATTTCCTTATTCCACTAAGGATAATTTTGACCGCTGTCCAGTGATCTACTCCTGGATCACAATTGTACCCTCTTGCCAAACTCATGGTGAGGTTCACAATAGGTCTTGTACACAGCATAGCATACTTCATAGAACCTATGACTGAGGCATAGGGAATGAATTTTCATTCTCTTTCTATTTTCTGCCGTGGTCGGGTTTTTGAGTCTTTACTCAACTTCACACCTTGCAACACAGGCAAGAACTCCTTCTTTGACTGTTCCATTTTGAACTATTTCAAAATCTTGTCAAGGTATGTACTCATTGAAAAAAACTTATCAAGCCTCTTGTTCTATCTCTATAGATCTTGATGCTCAATATGTAAGCAGCTTCACCGAGGTGTTTCATTGAAAAAATCCTTTCAAACACTCCTTTATGCTTTCTAGAAAAAATTCTACATTATTTCCGATCAACATCATGTGATTCACATATACTTATTAGAAATGTTGTAGTGCTCCCACTCACTTTCTTGTAAATACAGGCTTCACCGCAAGTCTGTATAAAGCCATATGCTTTGATCACCTTATCAAAGCATATATTCCAACTCCGAGATGCTTGCACCAGTACATAGATGGATCGCTGGATCTTGCACACTTTGTTAGCACCTTTAGGAATGACAAAACCTTCTTGTTGCATCACATACAACTCTTCTTTAAGAAATCCATTAAGGAATGTAGTTTTTGACATCCATTTCCCAAATTTCATAATCATAAAATGCGGCAATTGCTAACATGATTCGGACAGACTTAAGCATCGCTACGGGTGAGAAAGTCACATCATAGTCAACCCTTGAACTTGTCGACAGAACCATTCACAAGTCGAGCTTGTCGAGTAACTATCAGCCGTCTTCTTGAAGATCCATTTATTTTCTATGGCCTTGCCGATCATCAGGCAAGTCAACCAAAGTCCACACTTTGTTCTCATACATGGATCCCATCTCAGATTTCATGACCTCAAGCCATTTCGCGAAATCTGGGCTCATCATTGCTTCCTCATAGTTTGTATGTTCGTCATGGTCAAGTAACATGACCTCCAGAACAGGATTACCGTACCACTCTCGTGTGAACCTTACTCTGGTTGACCTACGAGGTTCGGTAGTAACTTGATCTGAAGTTTCATGATGATCATCATTAGCTTCCTCACTAATTGGTGTAGGCATCACCGGAACTGATTTCTTTGATGAACTACTTTCCAACTCGGGAGAAGGTACGATTACTTTATCAAGTTCTACTTTCCTCCCGCTCACTTCTTTCGAGAGAAACTCCTTCTCTAGAAGGGAAAACTTTGTTTTTGCCACTCTACCTTTTGCCAATTTTGCTTATGCCAGTCTAGAATTTGACATTCCACTTTTGCCACTCTTTGCTTTTGACAATACATCACAAATGCCATTCCGTGGCAAAAACGATAATTTTTCGTTTCACTTTTGCCACTCTTAGCTTTTGACAATGTATCACAATTGCCACTCTAATTTTTTTGCTTTTGCCACTGAATGGCAAAAGTGATACATTGTCAAAAGCTAAGAGTGGCAAAAGTGAAATGTCAAATTATAGAGTGGCATAAGCAAAGTGGGCAAAAACAAAGTTTTCCCTCTCTAGAAAGGATCCATTCTAAGCAATGAATATCTTGCTTTTGGATATGTGATAGAAGGTGTACCCAACAGTCTCCTTTGGGTATCCTATGAAGACGCATTTCTCTGATTTGGGTTCGAGCTTATCAGGTTGAAGTTTTTTCACATAAGCATCATAGCCCCAAACTTTAAGAAACGACAGCTTAGGTTTCTTGCCAAACCACAGTTCATATGGTGTCATCTCAACGGATTTAGATGGTGCCCTATTTAACGTGAATGCAGTTGTCTCTTATCCATAACCCCAAAACGATAGTGATAAATCGGTAAGAGACATCATAGATCACCCCATATCTAATAAAGTACGGTTATGATGTTCGGACACACCATTACGTTGTGGCGTTCCAGGTGGCGTGAGTTACGAAACTATTCCACATCATTTCAAATGAAGACCAAACTCGTAACTCAAATATTCGTCTCCGCGATCAGATCGTAGAAACCTTATTTTCTTGTTACGATGATTTTCCCCTTCACTCTGAAATTCTTTGAACTTTTCAAATGTTTCAGACTTATGTTTCATCAAGTAGATATACCCATATCTGCTCAAATCATCTGTGAAGGTCAGAAAATAACGATACCCGCCGCGAGCCTCAACACTCACCGGATCGCATCATTGAGTATGTATTATTTCCAATAAGTTAGTTGCACGCTCCATTGTTCCGGAGAACGGAGTCTTAGTCATCTTGCCCATGAGGCATGGTTCGCAAGCATCAAGTGATTCATAACCAAGTGATTCATAATCAAGTGATTCCAAAAGCCCATCAGCATGGAGTTTCTTTATGTGCTTTACACCAATATGACCTAAACGGCGGTGCCACAAATATGTTGCACTATCATTATCAACTTTGCATATTTTGGCATCAATATTATGAATATGTGTATCACTACGATCGGGATTCAATAAACCATTAACCTTGGGTGTATGAACACAGAAGGTTTTATTCATGTAAACAGAATAACAATTATTCTTCTAAATGAATAATCGTATTGCAATAAACATGATCCAATCATATTATGCTCAACGCAAACACCAAATAACATTTATTTTAGGTTTAACACTAATCTCGAAGGTAAAGGGAGTGTGCGATGGTGATCTTATCAACCTTGGAATTACTTCCAACACACATCGTCACCTTGCCCTCAACTAGTCTTTGTTCATTTTGTAACTCCTGTTTCATGTTACTAATCATAGCAACTGAACCAGTATCAAATTCCCAGGGGATACTTTGAACACTAGTAAAGTACACATCAATAAGATGTATATCATATATAATTTTGTTCACTTTGCCATCCTTCTTATCCGCCAAGTATTTGGGGCAGTTCTACTTCCAGTGACCATTTCCTTCACAGTAGAAGCACTTAGTTTCAGGCTTGGGTCTAGCTTTGGGCTTCTTCATGGGAGTGGCAACTTGCTTGCCATTCTTTTTGAAGTTCCCTTTCTTTCCCTTGCCCTTTTACTTGAAACTAGTGGTCTTGTCAACCATCAACATTTGATGCTTTTCTTGATTTCTACCTTCGTCGATTTCAACATCACGAAGAGCTCGGGAATCATTTTCGTCATCCCCTTGCATATTATAGTTCATCACGAAGTTCCAGTAACTTGGTGATAGCGACTAGAGAACTCTGTCAATCACTATTTTATCTAGAATATTAACTCCCACTTGATTCAAGCGA
The DNA here is from genome assembly GCF_018294505.1 of Triticum aestivum. Lineage (NCBI taxonomy): Eukaryota > Viridiplantae > Streptophyta > Magnoliopsida > Poales > Poaceae > Triticum > Triticum aestivum. The sequence goes on from NC_057799.1 coordinate 131,399,036, forward strand.
TTGTAGTACTCAGACAATCTGAGCACATGCTCACTAGTTGAGCTATTCTCCTCCATCTTGTAGGAAAAGTACTTGTCAGAGGTCTCATACCTCTCGATTCGGGCATGAGTCTGAAATACCAATTTCAGCTCTTGGAACATCTTATATGCTCCGAGGTGTTCAAAACGTTTTTGAAGTCCCGGTTCTAAGCCGTAAAGCATGGCGCACTAAACTATCAAGTAGTTATCATACCGAGCTTGCCAAACATTCATAACGTCTGCATCTGCTCCAGCAATATGCCTGTCACCTAGCGGTGCATCAAGGACATAATTCTTCTGTGCAGCAATGAGGATAATCCTCAGATCACGGACCTAGTCCGCATCATTACTACTATCATCTTTCAACATAGTTTTTCTCTAGGAACATATCAAAAATAAAAGGGGAGCTACATCGCGAGCTATTGATCTACAACATAGTTATGCAGATACTATCAGGACTAAGTTTATGATAAATTAAAGTTCTATTAACCATATTACTTAAGAACTCCCACTTAGATAGACATCCCTCTAGTCATCTAAATTATCACGTGATCCATATCAACTAAACCATGTCCGATCACCACGTGAGATGGAGAAGTTTTCAATGGTGAACATCACTATGTTGATCATATCTACTATATGATTCACGCTCGACCTTTCGGTCTCAGTGTTCCGAGGCCATATCTGCATATGGTAGGCTCGTCAAGTTTAACCCGAGTATTCTGCGTGTGCAAAAATGGCTTGCACCCGTTGTATGTGAACGTAGAGCTTATCACACCCGATCATCATGTGGTGTCTCAGCACGAAGAACTGTTGCAATGGTGGATACTCAGGGAGAACACTTATACCTTGAAATTTTAGTGAGAGATCATCTTATAATGCTACCGCCATACTAAGCAAAATAAGATGCATAAAAGATAAACATCACATGCAATCAAATAAGTGATATGATATGGCCATCATCATCTTGTGCCTTTGATCTCCATCTCCAAAGCACCGTCATGATCACCATCGTCACCGGCTTGACACCTTGATCACCATCGTAGCATCGTTGTCGTCTCGCCAGCTATTGCTTCTACGACTATCACTACCGCTTAGTGATAAAGTAAAGCAATTACATGGCGATTGCATTTCATACAATAAAGCGACAACCATAAGGCTCCTGCTAGTTGCCGATAACTTTTACAAAACATGATCATCTCATACAACAATTTATATATCATCACGTCTTGACCATATCACATCACAGCAAGCCCTGCAAAATCAAGTTAGACGTCCTCTACTTTGTTGTTGCAAGTTTTACGTGGCTGCTACGGGCTTCTAGCAAGAACCGTTCTTACCTACGCATCAAAACCACAATGATTTTTCGTCAAGTGTGCTGTTTTAACCTTCAACAAGGACCGGGCGTAGTCAAACTTGATTCAACTAAAGCTGGAGAAACAGACACCCACTAGCCACCTATGTGCGAAGCATGACGGTAGAACCAGTCTCATGAACGCGGTCATGTAATGTCGGTTGGGCTGCTTCATCCAACAATACCGCTGAATCAAAGTATGACATGCTGGTAAGCAGTATGACTATTATCGCCCACAACTCTTTGTGTTCTACTCGTTCATATAACATCTACGCATAGACCTGGCTTGGATGCCACTGTTGGGGAACGTAGTATTTCAAAAAAATTCCTACGATCATGCAAGATCTATCTAGGAGAAGCATAGCAACCAGCGGGGAGATTGTGTCCACATACCCTCGTAGATCGAAAGCGGAAGTGTTTAGTAACGCGGTTGATGTAGTCGAACGTCTTCGCGATCCAACCGATCCAAGTACCGAACACACGGCACCTCCGCGATCTGCACACGTTCAGCTCGGTGACGTCCCTCGAACTCTTGATCCAGTTGAGGCCGAGGGAGAGTTTCGTCAGCACGACGGCATGGTGACGGTGATGATGAAGTTACCGGCGTAGGGCTTCGCCTAAGCACTACGACGATATGACCGAGGTGTGCTTCTGTGGAGGGGGGAACCGCACATGGCTAAAAGATCAACTTGTGTGTTCTAGGGTGCCCCCCTCCCCACGTATATAAAGGACGGAGGGAGGAGGAGGCCGGCCAAGGGTGGCGCGCCCAAAGGGGGGAGTCCTACTACAAGTAGGATTCGCCCCCCTTTTCCTATTCCTACAAGGAGAAGGGGGAAAGAGGAGGAGGAGAGAAAGGAAAGGGGGACCGCCCCCAACCCCTAGTCCAATTCAGTTTGGGCTTGGGGGGCGCGCGCCTCCACCTGGCTGCTGCCTCCTCTCTTCCACTAGGGCCCATGAAGGCCCATTAACCCCCCGGGGGGGTTCCGGTAACCCTCCGGTACTCCGGAAAATACTCGATACACTTCGGAACCATTCCGGTGTCCGAATATAACCTTCCAATATATCAATATTTATGCTCGACCATTTTGAGACTCCTCGTCATGCCCGTGATCTCATCCGGGACTCTGAACATCCTTCGGTACATCAAATCACATAACTCATAATACAAATCGTCATCGAACGTTAAGCGTGCGGACCCTACGGGTTTGAGAACTATGTAGACATGACCGAGACACATCTCCAGTCAATAACCAATAGCGGAACCTGGATGCTCATATTGGATCCTACATATCCTACGAAGATCTTTATTGGTCAAACCGCATTACAGCATACGTTGTTCCCTTTGTCATCGGTATGTTACTTGCCCGAGATTCGATCGTCGGTATCACCATACCTAGTTCAATCTCATTACCGGCAAGTCTCTTTACTCGTTCCGTAATGCATCATCCTGCAACTAACTCATTAGTCACATTGCTTGCAAGGATTATAGTGATGTGTATTACCGAGAGGGCCCAGAGATACCTCTCCGATACTTGGAGTGACAAATCCTAATCTCGATCTATGCCAACCCAACAAACACCTTCGGAGACACCTGTAGAGCATCCTTATAATCACCCAGTTACATTGTGACATTTGATAGCACGCAAGGTGTTCCTCCGGTATTCGGGAGTTGCATAATCTCATAGTCAGAGGAACATGTATAAGTCATGAAGAAAGCAATAGCAATAAAACTCAACGATCATAATGCTAAGCTGACGGATGGTCTTGTCCATCACATCATTCTCTAATGATATGATCCCGTTCATCAAATGACAACACATGTCTATGGTCAGGAAACTTAACCATCTTTTGATTAACGAGCTAGTCTAGTAGAGGCATACCAGGGACACTTTATTTTGTCTATGTATTCACACATGTATCAAGTTTCCGGTTAATACAATTCTAGCATGAATAATAAAAATTTATCATGATATAAGGAAATAAAATAATAACCTTATTATTGCCTCTAGGGCATATTTCCTTCAAGCTGTTGAATAAAATTGCATGATAAGCTCATCATTCCACTTGGTCAATTTCTGACCCACAAAAGCATCAACTCCATTCATTCTGAAGCTCTCATGAACTCCAGGAAAGTGATCTTCATTTTCATTAATGTATTTACAGTCAACCCATTTCATGTCACTAACTATGGACTTCTTATCTAGGAGCACAGTCTGATAGAAGTCCTGATGTTCCTTAGTGTGGAACCTGTAGTCTACAACAGTTCTCCTTCTTGCAGGATAGGGATCTGACTGTCTCCACAATATGAGACCTGCATCCTTCCCGATCTTCATGCTTTCAGCCACTAGATGTGTATCATCATGATCTAGGATCTCGGGCTTCAACTTTCTGAGCACTTGGGCTTCATCTTCTTCTTCCATTTCAGGCACTGGGCCTTGTTCGGTTCTGCAGCAGGTATGTTCCTGGTGCTTCTCTTTGGTGCAGTCTTAGAGGCTTGAGCTATAGCTTTGGGGGTAGTTTTGGGCTTTGATGGAGGAGCCCCAGACTTGATGGCATCCCCCATCAGCTTTTGAGCTTTTGGTGCTGGTGCAGCATCCTCTTCTTCATCTTCTTCCTCATGAGATGAGTGCTTCTCAAATTCAGCCATGGAATCAACACGCTTGCACCATCTCCCTCTCTTCCTTTACTTCTTCTTCTTGCCCTCACCAGCAGCCTCTCCAACTGTTCATTTGGAGGCTTGAAAGGTTGAGGCTCCGACTTTGGACATTGGCACTCTCTTGGCAGGAGCCTTCTTGTTCAAACCAGGCTTGGTTGAAGCTGCTATGCCAAATTATTTCTTGACAACTTTCTTCTCGGAGTTGACCTCCTCCTCAACAGCAACATAGTCTTCATCCTCAGAGTCTGAGTTTCTCTTCTTTCTTGTCCTTGTTGCTACCTTGGGCAAGTTGCTTGGGGTGCTTCTGCTACCCTCATCATAGCTGCCAGAGGGACTAGTGCCCTCACTCAAGTTAACTTGCTCTTCAGACTTATTTTGGCTGTCACTCTGATCTGACATAGCTGACTCTGCAAACTGAAAGCTGACCTTGTGAATAGATGTAGATGAGATAGATTGGATGAGCATCACAAAGTGCAGAGATTTTGCAAAACAGTTGAGTCAAAAACTTAGTTTTAGTTTTCTACAGAAAGCATTTTGGAGCTACCGATTTGTTAAACTCGGTGACACCGAAGCAACTTTGGAGTCTAAACTAGTGAAATCGGTCAGACCGAGACACAGATCGGTGACTCCGAGATTGCTAGGGTTTCACTGAGAGTTGAACTCGGTCACACCGATTCGCAAGTTTCGGTCAGACCGAAAGTTACAAGTGCAATGGCCTAGGCCAAATCGGTGAGACCGATTTCTACAACTCGGTCGGTCCAGGATGAGTTCGGCGGAAACCTAACCCTAAATTTTCAAATCAAAACTAATCTAAAGGAAGTTTTTGCTGGATAGAAATATATCAAACGTGGCAAGAATCATGGCATTGTCTTTGTGCTAAGAATCGGAGTGAGAAAGCACAAAGGATCGAACGCATACCCTAACTTGGCGATGAGCTCGCTACGGCGACAACGGCGGTGAAGATTCCCCTTGACAACGGCGGAGACCAGCGGTAGGAGGTCGCTGGCGATGAGGAGACGATCCGGAGACTCGAGTCGGCAGAGCAGGATACGCGCGGGTGAAGTGTTTCGGAGGAATTTCCAAAATTTGACCCATGGGTATATATATCCTGACCCTGTCGGTGTGACCGAGTGGAACGACTCAGTGGCACCGAGATGCAGAATCGCAAGTGGTTACTGCAACTCGGTGTGACCGAACTGTTCTAATCGGTTGCACCGAGTTGAAAACCTAGATCAACTCAATGAACTCGCTATGACCAAAAGGAATGAATTGGTCAGACCGAAATACACAGAGAGGTTTTGGAAGTTTAAGTCTATGACGAATCGGTGGCTCCGAGTGCTCCTCACCCAAAGGGTTCGAACCTGACTTGATCAAACTTTGTGATGTAGCATGAATGGAGTTTGAGACGAGAAAAGCATAGATAGCTAGAATAAGTTCTTAGGCATTCTTGTCCATCCATTTGGCAAAAGAAAAAGAGCCAAACAATCAAAGAAACAAATGGATGTCCTCGAATGGGAAAAATATGCAATCAACATGCTCACAAAATTAAGATGGCAAATGAAATATGTGGCAAAGCATGCACAAACACTCTAGCATCTATCAAGCAATTGGCGATGACTACACTACTGCAGGCTACTTCTAACATGACACTACGATCAGAGACCCTTTGCCGAAACTGTGTGCGATGCAATAATTGCAAACGGTGGTGTAAAAAATCGTCAAAAAAGGTGCAAAACGTTTGCGACGATGGGTGCATCAAACACGGTTAATATTTTAGTTGCGTGTGCGATGCAGGGCATACGGTTAATCCATTCAAACTGTCTGCGATGAGGCAGAACAACAGAAACGGGCAGCCATAACAATGTGTGTGCGATGTAGGACACACGGTTAATCCATTCGAACTGTTTGCGATGAGGTAGAACAACATAAACGGGTAGCCATATCAATGTGTGTGCGATATACGGCATATGTTTAACTCGGACGAACTATTTTTGATTAGGGAACACAACAGAAACGGTTCAACTTAACAAGATGTGTGTGATATGTAGCATACAGTTCACATGGATGAACTGTTTGCGATGAGCCAAAAGAACACAAACGAGTCATGTAAACAAGATGTGTGTGATACGTGGCAAGCAGCCAACTCGGATGAACTGTTTGCGATTGTAGCGACCCGACCTCAAACGGTCAAGTTTCTGTGCTTAAGTGTCATCCCTGGATTGGTATGCTGACACACACAGTACTCGAGGATTTATAACAGAGGTAAATCACATGTATAAAGTAATGTAAATACTATTACCTCAATCCATATAGCGGAAGTAACAACAAGGTTGTGGATTCCCATCAACACCAACGGCAAAGTTGAGTGTAGAAATCGTAACCCTAACGTATCACTTAGTCGTCGTAAGATTCCTGCAACATGAGACGTTGCGGCCACAAAGGGTCAGTACATTGAATGTACTGGCAAATTCACACCATAGAGAAATGATGAACAATGGCTATCACTACATGCATATATGGCTGGTGGAAAAGCTCTATGGTTATAAGGTTTTTGCGAAAAGCCAATTTTTCCCTACTGCAAAGGAATATATTTTATTTAACTACAAAGTTTGTTGAAAAATATTGAGAAGGTAAACCCCCTCTCAATCCCAATTAAAAGTAATCATTAACAACCCAACAAATTATTTAAGTAACGTGATGAGATCAACAGGATAATCCAAGATCCAGATACTCAAGATTGTCCATAACCGGGGGCACGGCTAATCATGATTAGTTTGTACACTCTGCAGAGGTTTGCGCACTTTTCCCCACACGACTCGATCTCCTCCGTTTGATTTCTTGCACTACATGATTTTTGAGAAACGGATGACCGAGACATAGTCTTTCAGAAGCGTTAGCACCTTACGATGGGTAGACCGTTACACCTACTTTCCCCTACATCTGCTAGTCTACCACTGTAAGAGTTCACATGACTTAATCAACTATGCTAGAGCCCATAATAGCTTGTGGCTGCACACAGAAGTTTCTAGTATGAATAATCTTATGATCCCTTTGAGCCTGGGTGGCGGTCCATAGGAGAATCACACGGTACCCCGGGATTTCCAAAAAATACAGGCAATCACTGGGTACCCCAGGTGCCTCAATCCACCCAGATGTGTATTAAAGTTGCCACCTTAAGTTGAACCATTAATTAATAATCTCACATCTTTCATGGATACACTCAAACCCAATCCACGTCTACGAGCATAGCATGGCAATAAGCATAACGTAGAAGTAACTCCCAAGGTTTGAATGCAGGGCAATAGGTTCCTACCTCATCAACTACTTCCCAATACCCACATGTTATCAATCCTACTCATGCAATGTTTGAGGGGTGAAACTTATGCATAAAAACTGGGTATGAAAAGGATATGATCAAAGTGTGAACTTGACTATACTATTGATGAAGATGATTCGCACTCAAAACTCTTGATAGTTCTACTCGTCACACTGCGGTCAATCTATCGTAAGCAAGCAATAGTAACCACACACAAGCAATTCGGAAAACATCAAAACCAAGCAAATAACTCTTGCAACATAAAACAATTTCTAACAGTACCAAAATTATGTCAATTTGGCCTTATCAGAAAGTTTAGGTCAAGAGCTTTAATTTGCAAAAAGAATCAACTAAAACGGAGTTATAAAACTCAAGTTATGATCAAACGAGGTTCAAATACAAAACTGTTTGAATTCAAATTTTAAAACTTTCAAAAATATGTTTAAGTTGGATTACTGGATAGAGGAGATCATAACGAAGAAGTGGGCGTTGGTTTCATTGGATTTGGATAAACGAGTGAAAAGTAGCGAAGGTTTGAAGTTCAGGGGCTAAACTATAAATAAAACAAGTACAACTAGGTCTGTGGCAGAAAAATAAAAATAAAAAGAAAAATACTACACAACGAACGTTCGTTACAGAACCTAATCTAATGAATTCGTTCGCTCCAGAACCTAAACAAGCGAACGTCACTACTTAAACTAACCAAATAAAAAAAATGGGTTTTTAAAGAAAGCCTAAACCCAAAAAAACCGGCGAACCGGGCGGGCTTATTACCGGTTCACAGCGGGTTCGACGCCGGCGGCGGTTGGAGTCCGGCGGCGAGGGAAGACAGCAGCGTCGGCGTCGGCTATGGACGGGACGACGGCTCCAGGGCTCGGCGGCGCCGGGCAGAGACACCGGGAGGGGCGGTGCGTCGCGGCGAGGAGGATGGCGGCGTCGGCGGCGGTCCACGGCGACGGGACGGAGCGGCGTGGAGGCGGCTCCTGCGAGATGCATGGCGGCGGCGGCGCAAGATGCGCCGCGAAGCGAGGAGAGAGAGAGGTCGGCGGCGCGCGGTATTTAAGGAGGGCGGGGCGGCTCCGTGGCATGGGTGAGGGGGCAGAAGAGGCCGGGGCGGGCACGGCCTCCCATGGCGGCGCGGCGGCGTGTCCGAGCGGGACTCCTGCTCGGGAAGGAGAGGGGCGGCGCTGCTCGCCTGCGGTCGGGCCTTGGGCCGGCCCAGTCGGCGGCGGGGAAAGATTTTTTTTTAAAACAGCGCAAAGAAAATAAAGAAAACCTGAAATAAATAAAAATACTATAGGCATATAATATATCAAAATTTTCAGAAAAGATTTCCTACAAGCTGAACATTTTTCTAGAGTCAAATAAAATCCACAAAAATTCAAATAAAGCAAAGAGTGCTACTGCTCTAGTAAAATCCAGTAAAAATCATTGAAAAGTACCAAAATTAATTCAAATTTATTTCTCTTCAATTTTCTGATGTAGGGAATCATGTTACCCTATTTTCCATATATTTTTATTTTGGAGAAAAATAATTTGAATAAAATCCAAATAACTCCAAATTGAAAATATTTCAAAAGGACTTTGAATTTAATTCTTTTAAAACTTCCAACTCATATTTCATATATTTTGAAGAAGTCATATTATCTTCTCTCGTCAAAATCATTGAGTTGCTTAAAGTTTCTGAATTTGAAATATTTTCACATGAAATTCAAATGTTTTCAAAAACCCTTGTCATTTAAATAAATGGAAGAAGTCATGTCATCTTCTCTCCAGGGTTTTGCGATGAAAAGAGTTTGAATTCATGGAGATCAAAATGCAAAATGAAAGTTTGGGAAAGTCCTTTTATTCCCTCTCATTTAACTTTCAAACAGTTTCGAATTTCACTCAATTTCACTCAAGTAATCATACAACCAAGCAAAACTATCTATTTAATATAACATTCCAAAATTTAGAATTTTGGGATATTACAAACCTACCACCCTTAAAATGAATCTCGTCCTCGAGATTCGGAGAGGCTAGCAAGAAATAGGTTAGGTTTGGGGGTCTTCTCAAAATCCATCGATCATCACAGGGGGTCTGGGGTGCTACCACCCTTAGAAACATCGTTACGGTCCCATCAAAACTCATATACTCCATCCTTATTCTTAACAGGGCCGGTCTTCTCAGATCTTCAATATAATTCCTTCTCTGGGCTCTTCCGGTAGTGGCATAACCTTTACCGCAATTCTTCTGTCCTTTTATTTGGGTAAGGTTCTTCCATGACTGGGTCTTCTTAGCTGACGGGTCTGGCGCCAAAACTAAACAACTATCGATATCTCATGGTTGTCATCAATTTATGGTTTCTCCTGCAGGAAATGGGTCTGGTTGATCCTCACCGTATAACCTACGGTTGGCAAAAGCTACCTTGTACAAGGGAAAAAATTCTATACCATTCTAAGGTTGAAACAAGGTTTTGATCATCGTCTCTGTACTATAGGTAAGTCACTCAGATTTACCATCCCATATAGCAAGGCGGATAATAAGAGTAAGTCGGTATGGTGATCAATCCATCCCGCACCCAAATCATTACCTTGTATATGATTTAGCGAATCTCGCATTCTAACACTCGGTCATCCTCAGAAGCATTCCAGAATTTCTCTTGTCAACAAACTAGGTTCGGATAAATCCATTGATTCTGCAAGCCCAACAAACATCTATCATTCCTTCACAACTCTCAGGTTTGCGTAAACTCCTATAAAATCGTCTGTTGCTAAAATCGTAACTTCTTCCAGGGGTTTTCCTTCAGCAAGAGTGTGCTTGCTTCTTGGCAGGTCCTGGGGCCTGTGGGTTATGGCCCATCTCATCATTTGTAAACCTTGAACTCATCCTCGGGGCAACTGATCGTTATTCCAACATCCAACTTCTAGTTTCCTAGCATACTTAAAATTCATCCAATTGTATTGTCTCTTTTCTTCTATTTGTACAAGACTAAGACGTGATTACTCAAACTCATCATGGAGTTGCAATTGCTTCATATTTCCAACATCATACCTCCTTTATCAAATAGTACTTCATCTCTTCATATTCTTGGGGTATCCAACATATCAAGATAAAACTCGTACTTATTTTGTCCGAAATCCACTTCGGGGAATAACATCATTATCCTTTCCAGGGTCAGGCATCCTTACAGGGGAATATTGGTCATCTCTGCATGGCACTCTCCAACTGGGAAACATGAAACACATCATGAACTCCTGACAGTCCTTCGGGTAACTCCAACTTGTAGGCCACTTCTCTCATGCGCTCCAAAACTCGGTATGGTCATACAAATCTCGGGGCTAACTTTTCCTTAACTCCAAATCGTTTAACTCCTCGCAAAGGTGGCACACGAAGATATGCTCTGTCTCCGATTTCATAGACTACCTCCTTGCATTTTGAGTCTGCATAACTCTTCTGCCTGGACTAAGCTACCTTCAGTCTATCTCGAATCAACTTAACATTCTCTTCTGACTCCTTGATCACATTTGGTCCAAACAACTGACGGTCTCCAACTTCATCCCACATCAACGGTGTCTGGCTCCTTCTCCCATACAAAGCTTCAAAAGGGGCCATCTTCAAACTGGCTTGGTAATTGTTGTTGTATGAGAACTCCGCGTATGGTAGATTATCATCCTACTAGATCCATAATCTAGCGCACACGCTCTCAACATGTCCTCCGGGATTTGATTGACTCTCTCGGTCTATCCATCTGTCTGTGGATGAAAGGCTGTACTGAACTCTAGCCTAGTACCCAAAGTCTGGTGCAGCTGATTCCAAAACTTTGAGGTAAACTGTGTTCCTCTATCTGATACGATGGTCCTCGGAACTCCATGCATAAATACGATCCTGATCATATATATCTTGGCCAACTTCGCACTTGTATAGGTGGTTTTCACTGGGATAAGGTGAGCCACTTTGGTCAAGCGAATCAACTACTACCCAGATAGAATCATATCCCGATCTGGTTCTGAGAAATCCGGTAATGAAATCCATCCCAAGCTTATTCCACTTCCATTCGGGTATCGACATAGGCTGTAGTAATCCGGCTGGCTTCTGATGCTCTGCCTTTACTCTCTGGCATACATCACCTACGACTACATACTCCGCAATATCCTTCTTCATACTAGTCCACCAGAAATACTCCTTCAAATCCAAATACATCTTGGTGTTTCCAGGGCGAATCGAGTATGGTGAGTCATGAGCCTCTTGAAGTATTAACTTCCTGATCTTTGCATTATTGGGCACATATACACGGTCCTCGAACCATAAAGTGTCGTGCTCATCCTTACGAAAACCTTTGGCCTTTCCTTTGCTCATCCTCTCTTTTACGTCAGCAATCTCTTTGTCATCCTTCTGAGATTCATGGATCTTTCCCAACAATGTAGACTGAACTTCCCTTGCTGCAACAAAACCTTTGGGAACAATCTCCAACCGAAGTTCCCTGAGATCCTCGGCTAACTCCTTTGGTAATCCTCCGATTATGACGGTATTCATCCTTGTTTTCTTTATGGCTGCGTCCTATTTCTCCACAAAGCTTGTATGCACAAGGTTTCTTCATATCCTTTCCATAAGGCCTCAATTTCTGGGACACAAGCCAAGACTTTAACAAAGTCCACTTAAATTCCTTCCAAGTGGTTACTCCTTGCCATCCATTGATGGTTTGGTACTTCCTCTACCAGGTAGTGGCACCTCTTTCAAAGCACTCAAGAGCATGCTGGGTCATATCCTTTCCGGCTATAGGGTTATTCTCCATGTGATCCTCCATGTTCTGAATCCATCGGTCCGTCTCCAATTGACTTATCGGTCCCGGAAATGTGAGTTCATCTCCATTCATCCTCTATTGGGTCCATGGGTTTGGGGTGAGATGAGAGAGATAGAGGGGGATACACACAACACTACCAATAGTTTTGAAAAGCCAGATTTTTATTTGTGGCTGTCGGAAAAACATCAAACAAATGACAGCTCACAAACGTCGCATCTAACGTAGGTATATAACCGGGTTTGGTCTTCTAAAGGTCAATAAATCTTCTCCAAACTCTTCAAGTCTTGTTCATGTCTCCGATGGCTTCTTCTGATCGTGCTTGTCCTTCTCAAATCCTTTTTTTTGCCAGCTCATCTCCGTCGTCTCAAAGTCTCTCATGACATCCTTGAATATTCTGGAGTTGCATTCCAAACTTCTGGGTTTCATCAACCTCGACATGGACCATGATCCTACTGTCCTTCAGTTCATGACGAATCTTTGATGTCTCAAGGTTTTGTTCCTCTAGGTTGGCTACTTTCAGCTTCTGGGTCCTGAGTTCTTCACGAAACGCTTCCTTATCAAATACTGCTTCTTGTAGGTCCATCTTAACTTCTTGATGTAACATTCCAGATCATGGTGATACACCGGCTAAAGTTAGAACTTCATCTTGCTGATAGGTGCTCCATCAGCCTTCTACCATCCAATCCTTCCATGCATATGCATGCTTAACTCAGCACGGTGACAATAGCATAAGCGAGCGATAACATCATGGATAGCCGTGTTTCTGCCCTTGTCATTTCCATGAGCTACCTCTCCATAGTTGATATCTCCTGCCTTAGGGTTTTCCTTGACAAAACTTTGTTTTCTAATGCTCCACGTTCCAGTCTTTCTCCGATACACCTTGATCTCGGGCATTGAAGGCTTCCATAGTCTGGCAAGTTCCAGAAGGGTAGCCTTCCTAGGTCATAAAAATCTGGGAATTCTTCAGGGCCTTCAAATTCTCCTAGTCTTCGGAGTCTTCAGCCATTGTAGTTTCCATTATTCAGATGCACGGTAAAATCTCCTTCATTCCGTAGTGGTCGTGGTTGTCCGATATCTTGTACTTCTTGGAGTGGTCTCATCGGTCGAATCTTCGAGTGGTCAAAAGGGAAAAGGGGTACGGTCTCACTAAAAGGGAATATTTGAATAAGCTCAGAAGAGAAGAGAGGTAAAAGATCTTTTTGAAAAAGAAACTTTTAGAGAAAATCCTTCCTATGGGCTTGCCAGTTTCTAGGGTCACGTCCTACAGTCAACATGTGCTCTGATACCATCTTATAGCGACCCAACCTCAGACGGTCAAGTCTATGTGCTTAAGTGTCATCCCTGGATCGGTATGCTGACACACACAGTACTCGAGGATTTATAACACAGGTAAATCACATGTATAAAGTAACGTAAATACTATTATCCATATAGCGGAAGTAACAACAAGGTTATGGATTCCAAACAACATCAACAGCAAAGTTGAGTGTAGAAATCGTAATCCTAACGTATCACTTACTCGTCGTAAGATTCCTGCAACATGAGACGTTGCAGCCACAAAGGGTCAGTACATTGAATGTACTGGCAAATTCACACCATAGAGAAATGATGAACAATGGCTATCACTACATGCATATATGGCTGGTGGAAAAGCTCTATGGTTATAAGGTTTTTGCGAAAAGCCAATTTTTCCCTACTGCAAAGGAATATATTTTATTTAACTACAAAGTTTGTTCAAAAATATTGAGAAGGTAAACCCCCTCTCAATCCCAATTAAAAGTAATCATTAACAACCCAACAAATTATTTAAGTAACGTGATGAGATCAACAGGATAATCCAAGAACCAGATACTCAAGATTGTCCATAACCGGGGACACGGCTAATCATGATTAGTTTGTACACTCTGCAGAGGTTTGCGCACTTTTCCCCACAAGACTCGATCTCCTTCGTTTGATTTCTCGCACTACATGATGTTTGAGAAAGGGATGACCGAGACATAGTCTTTCAGAAGCGTTAGCACCTTACGATGGGTAGACCGTTACACCTACTTTCCCCTACATCTGCTAGTCTACCACTGTAAGAGTTCACACGACTTAATCAACTATGCTAGAGCCCATAATAGCTTGTGGCTGCACACGGAAGTTTCTAGTATGAATAATCTCATGATCCCTTTGAGCCTGGGTGGCGGTCCATAGGAGAATCACACGGTACCCCGGGATTTCCAAAAAATACAGGCAATCACTGGGTACCCCAGGTGCCTCAATCCACCCAGATGTGTATTAAAGTTGCCACCTTAAGTTGAACCATTAATTAATAATCTCACATCTGTCACGGATACACTCAAACCCAATCCACGTCTACAAGCATAGCATGGCAATAAGCATAACGTAGAAGTAACTCCCAAGGTTTGAATGCAGGGCAATAGGTTCCTACCTCATCAACTACTTCCCAATACCCACATGTTATCAATCCTACTCATGCAATGTTTGAGGGGTGAAACTAATGCATAAAAACTGGGTATGAAAGGGATATGATCAAAGTGTGAACTTGCATGTACTGTTGATGAAGATGATTCGCACTCAAAACTCTTGATAGTTCTACTCGTCACACTTTGGTCAATCTATCGTAAGCAAGCAATAGTAACCACACATAAGCAATCACTCAAAAGTTCAGAAATATCGAAGAAGACAATTCGGAAAACATCAAAACCAAGCAAATAACTCTTTCAACATAAAACAATTTCTAACAGTACCAAAATTATGTCTAGTTGGCCTTATCAGAAAGTTTAGGTCAAGAGCTTTAATTTTCAAAAAGAATCAACTAAAACGGAGTTATAAAACTCAAGTTATGATCAAACGAGGTTCAAATACAAAACTGTTTGAATTCAAATTTTAAAACTTTCAAAAATATGTTTAAGTTGGATTACTGGATAGAGGAGAACATAACGAAGAAGTGGGCATTGGTTTCATTGGATTTGGATAAACGAGTGAAAAGTAGCGAAGGCTTGAAGTTCAGGGGCTAAACTGTAAATAAAACAACTACTACTAGGTCCCTGGCAGAAAAATAAAAATAAAAAGAAAAATACTACACAACGAATGTTCGTTATAGAACCTAATCTAATGAATTCTTTCGCTCCAGAACCTAAACTAGCGAACGCTCACTATTTAAACTAACCAAATAAAAAAAAGGGTTTTTAAACGAAAACCTAAACCCAAAAAAAAACTGGCGAACCGGGCGGACTTATTACCGGTTCACAGCGGGTTCGACGCCGGCGGCGGTTGGAGTCCGGTGACGAGGGAAGACGGCGGCAGGGGCGTCGGCTACGGACGGGACGACGACTCCGGGGCTCGGCGGCGCCGGGCAGAGACACCGGGAGGGGCGGCGCGTCGCGGCGAGGAGGATGGCGGCGTCGGCGGCGGTCCACGGCGACGGGACGAAGCGGGTTGGAGGCGGCTCTGACGAGATGCATGGCGGCTGCGGCGCAAGATGCGGCGCGAAGCGAGGAGAGAGAGGGGTCGGCGGCGCGCGGTATTTAAGAAGGGCGGGGCGGCTTCGTGGCGTGGGCGAGGGGGCAGAAGAGGCCGGGGCGGGCACGGCCTCCCATGGTAGTGCGGCGGCGTGCCCGAGCAGGACTCCCGCTCGGGAAGGAAAGGGGCGGCGCTGCTCGGCTGCGGTCGGGCCTTGGGCCAGCCCAGTCGGCGGCGGGGAAAGATTTTTTTTAAACAACGCAAAGAAAATAAAGAAAATCTTAAATAAATAAAAATACTATAGGCATATAATATATCAAAATTTTCAGAAAAAGATTTCCTACAAGCTGAACATTTTTCTAGAGTCAAATAAAATCCACACAAATTCAAATAAAGCAAAGAGTGCTACTGCTCTAGTAAAATCCAGTAAAAATCATTTTAAAAATACCAAAATTAATTCAAATTTATTTCTCTCCAATTTTCTGATGTAGGGAATCATGTTACCCTATTTTCCATATATTTTTATTTTGGAGAAAAATAATTTGAATAAAATCCAAATAACTCCAAATTGAAAATATTTCAAAAGGACTTTGAATTTAATTCTTTTAAAACTTCCAACTCATATTTCATATATTTTTAAGAAGTCATATTATCTTCTCTCGTCAAAATCATTGAGTTGCTTAAAGTTTCTGAATTTGAAATATTTTCAAATGAAATTCAAATGTTTTCAAAAACCCTTGTCATTTAAATAAATGGAAGATGTCATGTCATCTTCTCTCCAGGGTTTTGCGATGAAAAGAGTTTGAATTCATGGAGATCAAAATGCAAAATGAAAGTTTGGGGAAGTCCTTTTATTCCCTCTCATTTAACTTTCAAATAGTTTCGAATTTCACTCAATTTCACTCAAGCAATCATACAACCAAGCAAAACTATCTATTTAATATAACATTCCAAAATTTAGAATTTTGGGATGTTATAGCGATGAGAAATTACAACACAGACGGTTAATATAGTTACTTCGTGTGTGATTATGTGTGTACAAAAAACTTTGAAAAATGCAAACTAGTTGCTTGCGGTGGCTAGGAGTCTCGCACACGATGCATCTGCGAGTACTCTTGTGCGATGATTAGTATGTTACACATACGTTTCCTTATGTGAACATGTGTGTGAATTTGCAATATGGACAGTTAATATGCAAATGCCTTCTGGACATCGGGCACATGCTTAAACTCAATGAACTGTGTACAATACTAATACTTTCCATGAAAATTTATGAACTTGGCTAACAACAATTGAGTAACATATATATAGTGGTTATACTATTCGACAAAAGGAGGATCTTCGTAACACGGTTTTGACAACCATATGGTCCATATCTACATACTTAACATAGTAACAATTATCACATTTGAAGAGGCTAAGGGCCAACAACCATATGGTCCATATCTACATACTTAACATATATAGTAATAGCTAGCACATTTTAAGAGGCTGAGGGCCAACAACCACAACTATCCACTGGAAGCAGCTTGATCACGGTGACTCGGCATCTCGTCAATGAAAAGGAAGAGCCCTCCCGTGCCTTGGTAGAGCAGGAGTAGAACAGTGTCTCCAACTTTCCAATATGGATGCATTGCCACGAGAAGCGAGAACTTGTTAATTTGAATGGTTCCATTTTTGCGGGAAATACAGTACCTTGCAATCACTTTGGCGTTATTAGCAGGCACAATTGTAATTCGACCACGCCGGGAAGTCGATCCAGGAACTGCTACAGGGGGCAATTTCTGTTGACATGTAGAATAAAAAACAATTGTAACATATCATTGAAGATATATATAGTTTATGAGCATCAACATTAAAATAAAACTTTTTACCATCGCTTTGTGCACACAATTGGTCTTGTTCAGTGTGTGCACCATAGGTCTAATTAATCCCATCCAAAATGCAGTGTTCATACGTTGTGTTATCTCTGTCAGATTACCAACAAAGTTTATGACATGTTTCAAGTCCTTCCAGTGAAATTTGGTACGCTTAGTAACATACAGATCGTTCACTATGCATCCAACATATCCTGCTTAAAAGATGGAAACGTATTATTTATTCAGAACATGGCGGAAGAATATATAGTGCGCATAAATTGGTAAATGATACGTCTCCAACGTATCTATATTTTTTGATTGTTCCATGCTATTATATTATCTGTTTTGGATGTTTAATGGGCTTTATTATGCACTTTTATATTATTTTGGGACTAACCTATTAACCGAAAGCCCAGTGCAAATTGCTGTTTTTTGCCTATTTCAGTGTTTCGCAGAAAAGGAATATCAAACGGAATCCAAACGGAATGAAACCTTCGTGAGGATCGTTTTTGGAACAAACGCAATCCAGGAGACTTGGAGTGGACGTCAAGGAAGCACCGAGGCGGCCACGAGGTAGGAGAGCGTGCCCGGGGGGGAAGGCGCGCCCCCCACCCTTGTGAGCCCCTCGTGGCTCCACCGACCTACTTCTTTCGCCTATATATACTCATATACCCTGAAAACATCCGAGAGCACCACGAAACCCTATTTCCACCGCCGCAACCTTCTGTACCCGTGAGATCCCATCTTGGGGCCTTTTCCGGCGCTCTGCCGGAGGGGGAATCGACCATGGAGGGCTTCTACATCAACACCATGGCCTCTCCGATGATGCGTGAGTAGTTTACCACAGACCTTCGGGTCCATAGTTATTAGCTAGATGGCTTCTTCTCTCTCTTTGGATATCAATACAAAGTTCTCCTCGATTCTCTTGGAGATCTATTCGATGTAACTCTTTTGGCAGTGTGTTTGCCGAGATCCGATGAATTGTTGGGTTATGAACTTGATTAACTATGAATATTATTTTATTCTTCCCTGAATTCTTATATGCATGATTTGATATCTTTGCAAGTCTCTTCGAACTATCGGTTTAGTTTGGCCTACTAGATTGATCTTTCTTGCAATGGGAGAAGTGCTTAGCTTTGGGTTCAATCTTGAGGTGTCCTTTCCCAGTGACAGCAGGGGCAGCAAGGCATGTATTGTATTGTTGCCATCGAGGATAAAAAGATGGGGTTTATATCATATTGCTTGAGTTTATCCCTCTACATCATGTCATCTTTCCTAATGCGTTACACCCTTCTTATGAACTTAATACTCTAGATGCATGCTGGATAGCGGTCGATGTGTGGAGTAATAGTACTAGATGCAGAATCGTTTCGGTATACTTGACACGGACGTGATGCCTATATTCATGATCATTGCCTTAGATATCGTCATAACTATGCACTATTCTATCAATTGCAACTATTCTATCAATTGCTCGGCAGTAATTTGTTCACCCACCGTAATACTTGCCATCTTGAGAGAAGCCACTAGTGAAACCTATGGCCCCCGGGTCTGCTTTACATCATATAAGTTTCCAATCTACAATTCTAGTTTACTATTTATCTTGCAATATTTATTTATACCACAAAAATACCAAAAATATTTATCTTATTATCTTTATCTTATTATCGCGTTGGTTGCAAGGTTCTTATTTGTTTGTGCAGGTACGAGGGACTTGCGTGTAGTCTGCTACTGGATTGATACCTTGGTTCTCAAAAACTGAGGGAAATACTTACGCTACTTTGCTGCATCACCCTTTCCTCATCAAGGGAAAACCAACGCATGCTCAAGAGGTAGCAAGAAGGATTTCTGGCGCCGTTGTCGGGGAGATCTACGCTCAAGTCAAGACATACCAAGTACCCATCACAAACTCTTATCCCTCGCATTACATTATTTGCCATTTGCCTCTCGTTTTCCTCTCCCCCACTTCACCTTTGCCTTTTCTTCACCTTCTTCCCGTATGTATCTTTGTTTGTGTTTCCATGTGCCTTCTATTTTCTTGCATCTTTGCTTGGATCATCTTTGATCCTTATGCGCTCGTGCTGAAACCCCAACTAGCCTAGTTGATGGGAAATCTTTAAATGAGCATGATCATTTTGTGCGTCACCGTTTGCCTGAAAAAGGGAGACTCTTATGGGATCAAATAAACAGATTGTTGTGTTATGCTTGGAATCTTTGTGAAATTTATGATTTTACTTGTTGCTCTCAGAACCCTAAAAAATACCTCCCCTACCTATGTGAGTTTAATGATAATGAAATCTTATCTTCTTATACAAAGGGTGTTTATAGTTACCACGATATCAAAGAAATTGAAGAATTTGTTGCTTTTAAGGGTGCTTATGAAGTTGCTTCTTTGATTGAAAAGTATGATATTACTCTCTACGAATCTGAAAATTTTGACATGCTTAAATATTGCTATGAAACTATGCTCATAATGTCTATCTCAAAGAATTTATTGAAAGAATGACCGTTGCTTCTGAAGAAAATAATAATATGCATGAATCTATAGATAATTATGATTCCGATGATTTGATTGAAATATCCCTTGATGAACATGATGCTTGCTATTCTTGTGGCCATGATGCCAATATTTATGAAGATGAATTTGCTATAGTTCCTTATGTTAAACATGAGATCATTGCTATTGCACCCATACTTGATAGTTCCTTCGATGAAAAGCATGATTGCAATGATCTTATTATAAATTCTTTTAATGTCAATTGTGTTAATGATATGCAAAACCTCAAGCTTGGGGATGCTAGTTTTGCTATGACTACTATTTGTTGCAATGATCATGATTGGGGTGATTCTTCTTATGATCTTGAAAATTTATTTAAGCCTCATGATGAATACGAGATTGATAATAATGTTTGCAATAATATTGAAAGTGGGTTTGGAGAGGTCATGACTTTAGTTAATGTTAATCCCACTATTTTGGAAGAGTGTCAACTTTGCATACATGTGGATCGTGTTAAGAATATGTTTTGTGATAGCTATATTGTTGAATTTGCTTACGATCCTACATGCAATTATTATGAGAGAGGAAAATATGGTTGTAGAAATTTTCATGTCACTAAATTTCCTCTCGTTATGTTGAGATTGCTATTGTTTCTTTCTTCTTCCATGCATATGCTAGATCTTGCTTGTCTTGCTAATTTGTTTTCCTATAAAATGTCTATGCATAGGAAGTATTGTAGACTTAGATGTGATTTTCACATGTTTTATGATGCTCTTTTTGTGTTTCAATTACTATCTTTCATGTGAGCATCATTAAAATTATCAATGCCTAGCTAGGGGCGTTAAACGATAGCGCTTGTTGGGAGGCAACCCAATTTTATTTTTGTTCCTTGATTTTTGTTCCTGTTTAGTAATAAATAATTCATCTAGCCTCTGTTTAGATGTGTTTTATGTTTTAATTAGTGTTTGTGCCAAGTTTTTCTTCATAAGATTGCATCAAAGCATCAACGATATGTTTGGTAAAAGCTTTATTTTGACTATAAGCATGAGGAGAATTTAGCACGGATTGCAACAAGGAAATACAATCTATCAAAGAGCAATTATCATAATTAAATTCCTTGAAATCCAAAATAGTGGGTTCATTGATATCTAAAGTTTTGACCTCTTTAATCCCACTTTTACCAATTTTTGCATCAAGATCTAAAAACTCCGAATTTTTGGGACGCCTTCTAACTAAAGTTGACTCATCTCCAGTCCCATTGCTACCTCTTGAGCACTGCGTTGGTTTTCCCTTGAAGAGGAAAGGGTGATGCAGTAAAGCAGTGTAAGTATTTCCCTCAGTTATTGAGAACCAAGGTATCAATCCAGTAGGAGGCCACGCTCAAGTCCCTCGCACCTACACAAACAAATAAAAACCTCGCAACCAACGCAATAAAGGGGTTGTCAATCCCTTCACGGTCACTTACATAAGTGAGATCTGATCGATATGATAAGATAATATTTTTGGTATTTTTATAATAAAGATGCAAAGTAAAATGAAAGGCAATAAAAATAGCTAAGTGTTGGAAGATTAATATGATGGAAGATAGACCCGGGGGCCATAGGTTTCACTAGTCGCTTCTCTCGAGAGCATAAGTATTACGGTGGGTGAACAAACTGTTGAGCAATTGATAGAATTGAGCATAGTTATGAGAATATCTAGGTATGATCATGTATATAGGTATCCCGTCCGAGACAAGTAGACCGACTCCTGCCTGCATCTACTACTATTACTCCACACATCGATCGCTATCCAGCATGCATCTAGAGTATTAAGTTCAAAAGAACAGAGTAACGCTTTAAGCAAGATGACATGATGTAGAGGGATAAACTCATGCAATATGATATAAACCCCATCTTGTTATCCTCGATGGCAACAATACAATACGTGCCTTGCTGCCCCTGTTGTCACTGGGAAAGGACACCGCAAGATTGAACCCAAAGCTAAGCATTTCTCCCATTGCAAGAAAGATCAATCTAGTAGGCCAAACCAAACTGATAATTCGAAGAGACTTGCAAAGATAACCAATCATACATAAAAGAATTCAGAGAAGATTCAAATATTGTTCATAGATAAACTTGATCATAAACCCACAATTCATCGGTCTCAACAAACACACCGCAAAAGAAGATTACGTCGAATAGATCTCCACGAGAATCATGGAGAATTTTGTATTCAGATCCAAAGAGAGAGAAGAAGCCATCTAGCTAATAACTATGGACCCAGAGGTCTGAGGTAAACTACTCACACATCATCGGAGAGGCTATGGTGTTGATGTAGAAGCCCTCCGTGATCAATGCCCCCTCCGGCAGGACGCCGGAAAAGGCCCCAAGATGGGATCTCACAGGTACAGAAGGTTGCGGCAGTGGAATAAGGTTTTCGTGGATGCTTCTGTTGGTTTGGGGGTACGTAGGTATATATAGGAGGAAGAAGTACGTCGGTGGAGCAACGTTGGCCCCACAAGGGTGGAGGGCGCGCCCAGGGGGGTTGGCGCGCCCCCTTGTCTCGTGTTCTCCTGGTTTATTTCTTGACGTAAACTCCAAGTCCTCTGGATCACGTTTGTTCCGAAAATCATGTTCCCGAAGGTTTCATTCCATTTGGACTCCGTTTGATATTCTTTTTCTGCGAAACTCTGAAATAGGCAAAAAACAGCAATTTGGGCTGGGCCTCCGGTTAATAGGTTAGTCCCAAAAATAATATAAAAGTGTATAACAAATCCCATTAATCATCCAAAACAGAATATAATATAGCATGAAGCAATCAAAAATTGTAGATACGTTGGAGACGTGTCAAGCATCCCCAAGCTTAATTCCTGCTCGTCCTCGCGTAGGTAAATGATAAAAACAGAATTTTTGATGCAGAATGCTACTTGGCATAATTTTTTAATGTAACCCTCTTAATTGTGGTATGAATATTCAGATCTGAAAGATTCAAGATAAAAGTTTAATATTGACATAAAAGTAATAATACTTCAATCATACTAACTAAGCAATTATGTCTTCTCAAAATAACATGGCCAAAGAAAGTTCATCCCTACAAAATCATATAGTTTAGTCATGCTCCATTTTGGTCACACAAGAATGCTCTCATCATGCACAACCCCGATGACAAGCCAAGCAATTGTTTCATACTTTAGTAATCTCAAACCTTTTCAACCTTCACGCAATACATGAGCGTGAGCCATGGATATAGCACTATGGGTGGAATAGAATATAATGATGGGGGTTATGTGGAGAAGACAAAAAAGGAGAAAGTCTCACATCAACTCGGCTAATCAACGGGTTATGGAGGTACCCATCGATTGATGTTAATGCAAGGAGTAGGGAATGCCATGCAATGGATGCACTAGAGCTATAAATGCATGAAAGCTCAACAAAAGAAACCTAGTGGGTGTGCATCCAACTTGCTTGCTCACGAAGACCTAGGGCATTTGAGGAAGCCCATTGTTGGAATATACAAGCCAAGTTCTATAATGAAAAATTCCCACTAGTATATGAAAGTGACAAAACAAAAGACTCTCTATCATGAAGATCATGGTGCTACTTTGAAGCACAAGTGTGGAAAAAAAGATAGTAGCATTGTCCCCTTTTTTAGGCCTTCCTTTTTTTATTTGGCCTTTTTTTATTGGGACAATGCTCTATGAATGATGATCATCACACTTCTATTTATTTACAACTCAATGATTACAACTCGATACTAGAACAAAGTATGACTCTATATGAATGCCTCCGGCGGTATACCGGGATAGGCAATGAATCAAGAGTGACAAGTATGAAAAATTATGAACGGTGGCATTGCCACAAATACGATGTCAACTACATGATCATGCAAAGCAATATGACAATGATGAACGTGTCATGATAAACGGAACGGTGGAAAGTTGCTTGGCAATATATCTCGGAATGGCTATGGAAATGCCATAATAGGTAGGTATGGTGGCTGTTTTGAGGAAGATATAAGGAGGTTTATGTGTGATAGAGCGTATCATATCACGGGGTTGGGATGCACCGGCGAAGTTTGCACCAACTCTCAATGTGAGAAAGGGCAATGCACGGTACCGAAGAGGCTAGCAATGATGGAAGGGTAAGGGTGCGTATAATCCATGGACTCAACATTAGTCATAAAGAACTCACATACTTATTGCAAAAATCTACAAGTCATCAAAAACCAAGCACTACGCGCATGCTCCTAGGGGGATAGATTGGTAGGAAAAGACCATCGCTCGTCCCCGACCGCCACTCATAAGGAAGACAATCAAAGAACACCTCATGTTTCAAATTTGTTACATAACGTTTACCATACGTGCATGCTACGGGACTTGCAAACTTCAACACAAGTATTTCTCAATTTCACAACTACTCAACTAGCACAACTTTAATATCACTACCTCCATATCTCAAAACAATCATCAAGCATCAAACTTCTCTTAGTATTCAACACACTCATAAGAAAGTTTTTACTAGTCTTGAATACCTAACATATTAGGATTAATTTCCCAATTTAAGCAAATTACCATGCTGTTTAAGACTCTCAAAATAATATAAGTGAAGCATGAGAGAATAATAGTTTCTATAAAACAAAACCACCGCCGTGCTCTAAAAGATATAAGTGAAGTACTAGAGCTAAAACTATATAGCTCAAAAGATATAAGCGAAGCGCATAGTGTATTCTAGTAAATTCCGAATCATGTGTGTCTCTCTCCAAAGGTGTGTACAGCAAAGATGAGTGTGGTAAACTAAAAAGCAAAGACTCAAATTATACAAGACGCTCCAAGCAAAACACATATCATGTGGTGAATAAAAATATAGCTCCAAGTAAAGTTACCAATGGAAGTAGACGAAAGAGGGGATGCCTTCCGAGGCATCCTCAAGCTTTGGCTTTTTGTGTCCTTAGATTATCTTGGGGTGCCATGGGCATCCCCAAGCTTAGGCTCTTGCCACTCCTTGTTCCATAATCCATCAAATCTTTTACCCAAAACTTGAAAACTTCACAACACAAAACTTAACAGAAAATCTCGTGAGCTCCATTAGCGAAAGAAAACAAAACACCACTTCAAAGTACTGTAATGAACTCATTCTTTATTTATATGGGTGTTAAACCTACTGTATTCCAACTTCTCTATGGTTTATAAACTATTTTACTAGCCATAGATTCATCAAAATAAGCAAACAACACACGAAAAACAGAATCTGTCAAAAACAGAACAGTCTGTAGTAATCTGTAACTAACGCAAACTTCTGGAACTCTAAAAATTCAGCCAAAATAGGACGACCTAAATAATTTGTTTATTGATCTGCTGCAATTGGAATAAATATTATATCACGTTCTGGTAATGTTTAACAATTGTTTTCGTGAACAGAAAGTTTCTGGAATTTTCAGCAAGATCAAATAACTATCATTCAAGAAGATCCTATAGGTTTAACATGGCACAAACACTAATTAAACATAAAAAAAATCTAACCAGAGGCTAGATCAAATATTTATTCCTAAACAGAAGCAAAAATCAAAAAAACTAAAAATAAAATTGGGTTGCCTCCCAACAAGCACTATCGTTTAACGCCCCTAGCTAGGCATAAAAGCAAGGATACATCTAGGTATTGCCATCTTTGGTAGGCAATCCATAAGTGGCTCTCATAATAGATTAATAAGGTAATTTTATTTTCTTTATAGGGAAGTGTTCCATGCCTTTCCTTAATGGAAATTGGAATCTAATATTCCCTTCCTTCATATCAATAATTGCACCAATCGTTCTAAGGAAAGGTCTACCAAGAATAATAGGACATGAAGGATTGCAATCTATATCAAGAACAAAAAAATCTACGGGCACATAGTTCCTATTTGCAACAATAAGAACATCATTAATTCTTCCCATAGGTTTCTTAATAGTGGAATCCGCAAGGTGCAAGTTTAAAGAGCAATCATCAAATTCACGGAATCCTAGCGAATCACACAAAGTTTTTGGAATCGTGGAAACACTAGCACCCAAATCACACAAAGCATAGCATTCATGATCTTTAATTTTTATTTTAATAGTAGGTTCCCACTCAGCATAAAGTTTTCGAGGGACAGAAACTTCCAACTCAAGTTTTTCTTCATAAGATTGCATCAAAGCATCAACGATATGTTTAGTAAAAGTTTTATGTTGACTATAAGCATGAGGAGAATTTAGCACGGATTGCAACAAGGAAATACAATCTATCAAAGAGCAATTATCATAATTAAATTCCTTGAAATCCAAGATAGTGGGTTCATTGATAGCTAAAGTTTAACTTCTTCAATCTCACTTTTATCAATTTTAGCATCAAGATCTAAAAACTCCAAATTTTTGGAACGCCTTCTAGGTAAAGGTGGATCATATTAAGTCCCATAATTATCAAGATTCATATTGCAAAACAAAGATCTAATAGGAGACACATCAATAACTCTTAGATCTTTATCTTTATTCTCATAAAAATTAGAAGAACACGCTTTCACAAAGCAATCTTTTTTAGCGCGCATCCTAGCGGTTCTTTCTTTGCACTCATCAATGGAAATTCTCATGGATTTGAGAGACTCATTGATATCATGCTTAGGTGGAATAGATCTAAGTTTCAAAGAATCAACATCAAGACAAATTCTATCAATGTTCCTAGCCAATTCATCAATCTTAGGCAACTTTTCTTCAAGCAAAGCATTGAAATTCTTTTGCGACTTTATAAATTCTTTAACACTAGTCTCAAATTCAGAGGGCATCTTATTAAAATTTCCATAAGAATTGTTGTAGGAATTACCATAATTATTAGAGGGATTACTAGGATACGGCCTAGGATTAAAGTTTCCTCTATACGTGTTGTTACCAAAATTATTCCTACCAACAAAATTCACATCCATAGATTCATTATTATTTTCAATCAAAGTAGACAAAGGCATATCATTAGGATCAGAAGAAACACTTTTATTAGCAAATAATTTCATAAGTTCATCCATCTTTCCACTCAAAACATTAATTTCTTCTATCGCATGCACTTTTTTATTAGTAGATCTTTCGGTGTGCCATTGAGAATAATTAACCATAATATTATCTAGGAGTTTAGTTGCTTCTCCTAAAGTGATCTCCATAAAAGTGCCTCCCGCAGCCGAATCTAAAAGATTTCTAGAAGAAAAATTCAATCCCGCATAAAAAATTTGTATAATCATCCACAAATTCAAACCATGTGTAGGGCAATTACGTATCATTAATTTCATTCTCTCCCAAGATTGTGCAACATGTTCATGATCAAGTTGCTTAAAATTCATAATATCGTTTCTAAGAGAGCTGACCTTAGCGGGAGGAAAATACTTAGAGATAAAAGCATCTTTGCACTTATTCCATGAACCAATACTATTTTTAGGCAAAGACGAAAACCAAGCTTTGGCACGATCTCTAAGCGAAAAAGGAAATAGCTTCAATTTAAAAATATCATTGTCCACATCTTTCTTCTTTTGCGTATCACACAAATCAACGAAGCTATTTAGATGGGTAGCGGCATCTTCACTAGGAAGGCCGGCGAATTGATCTTTCATGACAAGATTCAACAAAGCAGTATTAATTTCACAAGACTCAGTATCGGTAAGAGGAGCAATCGGAGTGCTAAGAAAATCATTGTTGTTGGTATTGGTAAAGTCACACAATTTAGTATTATCTTAAGCCATCGTGACAAACAAGCAATCCAACACACGAGCAAACAAGAAGCAAGCGGAAAAGAGGTGAACAGAAAAGAGAGGGCGAATAAAACGGCAAGGGTGAAGTGGGGGAGAGGAAAACGAGAGGCAAATGGCAAATAATGTAATGTGGGAGATAAGAGTTTGTGATGGGTACTTGGTATGTTGACTTTTGCGTAGACTCCCCGGCAACGGCGACAGAAATCCTTCTTGCTACCTCTTGAGCACTGCGTTGGTTTTCCCTTGAAGAGGAAAGGGTGATGCAGTAAAGCAGCGTAAGTATTTCCCTTAGTTTTTGAGAACCAAGGTATCAATCCAGTAGGAGGCCACGCTCAAGTCCCTCGCACCTACACAAACAAATAAAAACCTCGCAACCAACGCAATAAAGGGGTTGTCAATCCCTTCACGGTCACTTACAAAAGTGAGATCTGATAGATAAGATAAGATAATAACTTTGGTATTTTTACAATAAAGATGCAAAGTAAAATAAAAGGCAATAAAAATAGCTAAGTGTTGGAAGATTAATATGATGGAAGATAGACCCGGGGGCCATAGGTTTCACTAGTGGCTTCTCTCGAGAGCATAAGTATTACGGTGGGTGAACAAATTACTGTTGAGCAATTGATAGAATTGAGCATAGTTATGAGAATATCTAGGTATGATCATGTATATAGGCATCACGTCCGAGACAAGTAGACCGACTCCTGCCTGCATCTACTACTATTACTCCACACATCGACCGCTATCCGGCATGCATCTAGAGTATTAAGTTCAAAAGAACAGAGTAACGCTTTAAGCAAGATGACATGATGTAGAGGGATAAACTCATGCAATATGATATAAACCCCATCTTTTTATCCTTGATGGCAACAATACAATACGTGTCGTTTCCCCTACTGTCACTGGGATCGAGCACCGCAAGATTGAACCCAAAGCTAAGCACTTCTCCCATTGCAAGAAAGATCAATCTAGTAGGCCAAACCAAACTGATAATTTGAAGAGACTTGCAAAGATAACCAATCATACATAAAAGAATTCAGAGAAGATTCAAATATTGTTCATAGATAAACTTGATCATAAACCCACAATTCATCGGTCTCAACAAACACACCGCAAAAGAAGATTACATCGAATAGATCTCCACGAGAATTGTGGAGAACTTTGTATTGAGATCCAAAGAGAGAGAAGAAGCCATCTAGCTAATAACTATGGACCCGAAGGTCTGAGGTAAACTACTCACACATCATCGGAGAGTCTATGGTGTTGATGTAGAAGCCGTGCGTGATCAATGCCCCCTCCGGCAGGACGCTGGAAAAGGCCCCAAGATGGGATCTCACGGGTACAAAAGGTTGCGGCGGTGGAATTAGGTTTTCGTGGATGCTTCTGTTGGTTTGGGGGTACGTAGGTATATATAGGAGGAAGAAGTACTTCGGTGGAGCAACGTGGGCCCCACGAGGGTGGTGGGCGCGCCCCCTGCCTCGTGCTCTCCTGGTTGATATCTTGACGTAGACTCCAAGTCCTTTGGATCACGTTTGTTCCGAAAATCACGTTCCCGAAGGTTTCATTCCGTTTGGACTCTGCTTCATATTCTTTTTCTGCGAAACGCTGAAATAGGCAAAAAAACAACAATTTGGGCTGGGCCTCCGGTTAATAGGTTAGTCCCAAAAATAATATAAAAGTGTATAGCAAAGCCCATTAATCATCAAAAACAGAATATAATATAGCATGAATCAATAAAAAATTATAGATACGTTGGAGACGTATCACCCATCATTATCAAGATTCATATTGCAAAACAAAGATTTAATAGGGGACACATCAATAACTTTTAGATCTTCATCTTTATTCTCATAAAAATTAGAAGAACACGCTTTCAAAAAGCAATCTTTCTTAGCACGCATCCTAGCGGTTCTTTCTTTGCACTCATCAATGGAAATTCTCATGGCTTTGAGAGACTCATTGATATCATGCTTATGTGGTAGATCTAATTTTCAAAGAATCAACATCAAGAGAAATTCTATCCACGTTCCTAGCCAATTCATCAATCTTAGGCAATTTTTCTTCAAGCAAAGCATTGAAATTATTTTGACAAATCATAAAATCTTTAACACTAGTCTCAAAATCAGAGGGCATCTTATTAAAATTTCCATAAGAGTTGTTGTAGGAATTACCATAATTATTAGAGGAATTACTAGGATACGGCCTAGGATTAAAGTTTCCTCTATAAGCGTTGTTACCAAAATTGTTCCTAGCAACAAAGTTCACATCCATAGATTCATTATTATTCTGAATCAAGGTAGACAAAGGCATATCATTAGGATCGGAAGAAACGCTCTTATTAGCAAATAATTTCATAAGTTCATCCATCTTTCCACTCAAAACATTAATTTCTTCAATTGCATGCACCTTTTTACTAGTAGATCTTTCAGTGTGCCATTGAGAATAATTAACCATAATATTATCTAGGATTTTGGTAGCTTCTCCTAAAGTGATTTCCATAGAAGTGCCTCCCGCGGCCGAATCTAAAAGATTTCTAGAAGCAAAATTCAATCCGGCATAATTTTTTTGTATAATCATCCACAAATTCAAACCATGAGTGGGGCAATTACGTATCATTAATTTCATCCTCTCCCAAGCTTGTGCAACATGTTAATGATCAAGTTGCTTAAAATTCATAATATCGTTTCTAAGGGAGATGATTTTAGCGGGAGGAAAATACTTAGAGATAAAAACATCTTTGCACTTATTCCAAGAATCAATACTATTTTTAAGCAAAGATGAAAACCAAGTTTAGCACGATCTCTAAGCGAAACGGAAACAACTTCAATTTAACAATATCATTATCCACATATTTCTTCTTTTGCATATCACACAAATCAATAAAGCTATTTAGATGGGTAGCGGCATCTTCACTAGGAAGGCCGACGAATTGATCTTTCATGACAAGATTCTGCAAGGCAGCATTAATTTCACAAGATTCAGCATCGGTAAGAGGAGCAATCGGAGTGCTAAGAAAATCATTGTTGTTGGTATTGGTAAAGTCACACAATTTAGTATTGTCTTGAGCCATCGTGGCAAACAAGCAATCCAACACACAAGCAAATAGGTGGCAAGCGAAAAAGAGGCAAACGGAAAAAGAGGGCGAATAAAACGGCAAGGGTGAAGTGGGGGAGAGGAAAACGAGAGGAAAATGGCTAATAATGTAATGCGAGGGATAAGAGTTTGTGATGGGTACTTGGTATGTCTTGACTTGTGCGTAGACTCCCCGGCAACGGCGCCAGAAATCCTTCTTGCTACCTCTTGAGCACTGCGTTGGTTTTCCCTTGAAGAGGAAAGGGTGATGCAGTAAAGTAGCGTAAGTATTTCCCTCAGTTTTTGAGAACCAAGGTATCAATCCAGTAGGAGGCCACACTCAAGTCCCACGCACCTACACAAACAAATAAGAACCTCGCAACCAACGCGATATAGGGGTTGTCAATCCCTTCACTGTCACTTACGAGAGTGAGATCTGATAGAGATGATAAGATAATATTTTTGGTATTTTTATGATAAAGACTAAAAGTAAAGATTGCAAGGTAAACGGTAATAGAAATAGCTTGTTGACGGGAGATTAATATGATGGAAAATAGACCCGGGGGCCATAGGTTCCACTAGTGGCTTCTCTCAAGATAGCATAAGTATTACGGTGGGTAAACGAATATTGTCGAGCAATTGATAGAATTGAGCATAGTTATGAGAATATCTAGGTATGATCATGTATATAGGCATCACGTCCGTGACAAGTAGACCGACTCCTGCCTGCATCTACTACTATTACTCCACACATCGACCGCTATCCAGCATGCATCTAGAGTATTAAGTTCATAAGAACAGAGTAACGCTTTAAGTAAGATGACATGATGTAGAGGGATAAACTCATGCAATATGATATAAACCCCATCTTTTTATCCTTGATGGCAACAATACAATACGTGTCGTTTCCCCTACTGTCACTGGGATCGAGCACCGCAAGATTGAACCCAAAGCTAAGCACTTCTCCCATTGCAAGAAAGATCAATCTAGTAGGCCAAACTAAACTGATAATTCGAAGAGACTTGCAAAGATAACCAATCATACATAAAATAATTCAGAGGAGATTCAAATATTGTTCACAGATAATCTTGATCATAAACCCATAATTCATCGAATCTCTACAAACACACTGCAAAAAGAAGAGTTACATCAAATAGATCTCCAAGAGAATCGAGGAGAACTTTGTATTGAGATCCAAAGAGAGAGAAGAAGCCATCTAGCTAATAACTATGGACCTGAAGGTCTGAGGCAAACTACTCACACATCATCGGAGAGGCTATGGTGTTGATGTAGAAGCCCTCCATGATCGATGCCCCCTCCGGTAGGACGCCGGAAAAGGCCCCAAGATGGGATCTCACGGGTACAGAAGGTTGCGGCAGTGGAATTAGGTTTTCGTGGTGCTCCCTGATGGTTTCGGGGTACGTAGGTATATATAGGAGGAAGAAGTAGGTCGGTGGAGCTATGAGGGGCCCACGAGGGTGGAGGGAGCGCCCATGGGGGTAGGCGCGCCTCCCTGCCTCGTGGCCTCCTCAGTGATTTCTTGACGTCCACTCCAAGTCCTCAGGATCACGTTTGTTCCAAAAATCACGTTCACGAAGGTTTCATTCCGTTTGGACTCCGTTTGATATTCCTTTCCTTCGAAACACTGAAATAGGCAAAAAACAACAATTTGGGCTGGGCCTCCGGTTAATAGGTTAGTCCCAAAAATAATATAAAAGTATATAATAAAGCCCATTAAACATCCAAAACAGAATATATATTAGCATGGAACAATTAAAATTATAGATACGTTGGAGATGTATCAATAGTCAACCATAAACGCATCGTTTACTGGGTTAACAACTATACAAAAATGAAATACATGCTTGGAAAAACATGACGCCTGGTGTGGTGCCATGGTATGACCTCACCGTGCCCTGGTAAAAATTTCGTCATGCGTGCCTTTCATAAAATGAACCATCATCCGAGGAAGTTTCATGGTTTCGAGGGGGAAATAACCAAGATTGAAGGGGGATCCAAATTTCCCTTGTCCTTTGTCCATGAGTTTTTTTCTATGATGAACATACAACCTGCAAATCACCGTGTTCAAATTTGGCACTTTTTCGGGTTCATTTGCCATATTTAGGGGATTATGTGCATTTCCTAGGCATTAATGCGCATAATTCAAGTTCAAACAATCGATGCATGAAAGGGTCCACAAGAACGGCCTGGAAAACCATGCTCGTGCCATTTAGTAAATTCCCATGCCTTTCACAAGGAATAATGGATAGATATTTTGTTGAAATGTGTGGCAATAGTCAACCACAAATGTTTGTTTGTTGGGTTTTCAACTATAGAAAAAATGAAATAAATGCTTAAAAAACATGACGCCTGGCATGGTGCCATGGTATGACATCACCATGCCCTAGTAAAAATTTGAGAAGGTTTGGCTTATGTCGTCATGCACGCCCTTCATAAATCGAACCATCACTGAGGAAGTTCCATGCTTTCGAGAGGGAAAATCCCCAAGATTGAAGGGGAATCCTAATTTCCGTCCTAGTTTATCATTTAGTTTTTTTCCAACGATCAACATACCGCCTCAAATGCAACGTGTTCAAATTTGGCATTTTTTCGGGCTCATTTACCATATTTAGGGGATTATGTGCATTTTCTAGGCATTACTGGACATAATTCAAATTCGAAAAATCGGTGCATGAAAAGGTGCACAAGAATAGTTTGGAAAACCATGCGCGTGTTATTTAGAACATTCTCGTGCCTTTTACAAGGAATGGGCAGATATTTCAAGGAAATGTGTGGCAATGATCAACCATAAACGCGTCGTTTACTCGGTTAACAACTATACCAAAAATGAAATACATGGTTGGAAAACATGACGCCTGGCGTGGTGCCATGGTATGGCATCACCATGCGCTGGTAAAAATTGGAGAATGTTTTCCTTATGTCGTGATGCGCGCCTTTCATAAATCGAACCATCACCGAGGAAGTTTCATGGTTTCATGGGGGAAATCACCAAGATTGAAGGGGGGGTCCAAATTTCCTTTGTCCTTTGTCCACGAGTTTTTCTCTATGATGAACATACAACCTGTAAATCACCGTGTTCAAATTTGACACTTTTCCGGGTTCATTTGCCATATTTAGGGGGTTATGTGCATTTCCTAGGCATTAATGCACATAATTCAAGTTCAAACAATCGATGCATGAAAGGGTCCACAAGAACGGCCTAGAAAACCATGCTCGTGCCATTTTGTAAATTCTCATGCCTTTTACAAGGAATGGACAGATATTTCGATGAAATGTGTGGCAATAGTCAACCACAAATGTTTGTTTGTTGGGTTTTCAACTATAGAAAAAATGAAATAAATGCTTAAAAAACATGACGCCTGGCATGGTGCCATGGTATGACCTCACCATGCCTTGGTAAAAATTTGAGAAGGTTTGGCTTATGTTGTCATGCACGCCCTTCATAAATTGAACCATCACCGAGGAAGTTCCATGCTTTCAAAAGGGAAATCCTCAAGATTGAAGGGGAATCCAAATTTTCTTCGTTCTTTACCCTGGAGTTTTTTCCTACGACGAACATACACCCTGCAAATCACCGTGTTCAAATTTGGCATTTTTTCGGGCTCATTTACCATATTTAGGGGATTATGTGCATTTTCTAGGCATTTAGCGCATATAAATCCAATCCAGCTATAGGTGCACGGGTGTGATGTGAGGGACGTGGATTGTCGTTCGATCGCGGCACATCCAATGGTGCACACGCGCGATCCGCGTGGCTGGGGTTCCGGCCAATCATAATGGAACACACAATAGGCTCAGCGCACGCTGTTTCCGGAAGTGACGGAGATGAACCGTGTGCGATAATGAACGAGCAAAGTTGTAAGGGAAGCCAAATTTCTGTTGTTGTTTGTGGCTAAGCTCTTGAATACCGCCGCACTATACGGCTTCCCGGCCCCTCCGTCCCAGAGCTCTCTCCAGGCGTCGTCCATGGCACCGCGGCGCACAGTAACTGGTAAGGAAGCGATGGCATCCCGCCGCACCGCGTTCCTAGCCGCCCGCGACCGCACACATGGTAAGGAAGCGATGGCATCTCGCCGCGCCAAGTTCATCACCGCCGGGGGGCAGACAATTACATGGGCGGACTTTGAGGTTGCCATGGCCGAATGGGTGGTGGATCTAGAGGCGGCCCAAGCCGCACAGAAGGAGCAGAAAAGGCCGAAAGCAGTCAAGAAAAGAGAGTCCTGCCGCCGCAAGAAAAAGAGGCTGCACGCCGTGGCGAGGAGAGCTTGGCGAAGATCAAAGCACGGTGGGCTGCCGCCTACAAGGCCGGGAAGGAGAACGCCGGCGTCTGGCCAGCATGCCCTGATGGCAGCATGTGAGAAGTAGTTTAAGTTTGTAGTATTAGAGCAAATTACCAGTAGTACTTTAAGTTTGTAGTATTAATGTACAATGTCGGTAAGAGCATCCTTTGAGGGCTTTGAGCGTTGATTAGCATGTGTGCCCGTGTGCGTTTTTTGCGTTAATCATTAGAAGATCACAAAACACACGGTTTCTATGCCGTACCCGTCTGCGTTTTTTGCGTTAATGACCCATAAGTCAGTTACATGTGTGATATTTCCTAATAAACCAGGCGTACCATTGACCGAAAAAAAAATCAAGTACACATGTACATTATATTGGAGACGGGATCTGCCAACTTTCTTTTTTTCTCGCACACGAGTATTTTACGCGCTTCGTCTGCGTTGTGTGTTTCCCCCGCCCAAGTTTCAAGTTTTGCACCGAAATTTTCATTAGGCGCGCGATTTCATAATTTATTCCTCGAACCACATCCCCTTCCCCTCAGTATCCCCCCCCCCCCCCCGCCCTCCCTCGTGCCTCCCCCTACCGGCATCTCAAACCGCCGCCGCCGCAACCACAGCTTCAACCACATCTATGTTCTGCTCGGATCCAGTCAGGTAACCCACCGATCTCTATCACGTCCCTGGCCTGATTGCTTAAATGGCGCCTGTGAAACATCCTCATGCCTCCAAATCCCCCCTCCCCGCCAGGAGCTGATGGCGGTCCATGGCGCGATGGACACTGTGCGTGTTGACCCGGAGGAACACCTCGCCTCCGCCGCCGCCGCCGACATGGTGCAGGCTCTGGCCTAGATGAAGTCCCCCAGCGACTACCCCGCAGGACTTAACAGGTAAGATCTGACCAGCTAAATCTTACCAATACCACTTGCAACGGCTATGATTTGTACGGTTGATGTATTAAGCATGTCCGTGCCTTGTTTATTTCGGTACTACACACTGTGTGATGTTCAAATATTACCGTGTCCAGCTCAACACCAATACCAGCAACAAACTTACAATACATTACTCAGGATATCACTAGAGATGCTGCCCATTTGCTATTTTTAGTGGATGCTAACCCTGTTGCACTTAACATGCATGTCCATGTACTTACGCAGGGTCATAACGGCCGATGCTTTTGTTTGCCGTCGAGGTGAGCTGCATCCCATGTCTTACAGTATTTCACTTAATTTGTGCAATTGCAGTTTAATTCTACCCATTTACTGGTTTCCTGTAGGTACACATGTCAGTGGCACTGATCCACACTTCGACCTGGAGGAACAGCTCGCCTCCGCCGCCGCTGACTTTGGGCGAGCTCTGGCCAAGATGAAGTGCCCCAGCAACTACCTCTCAGGACTTACCAAGTATGTACTCACCAGTTCAATCTTACCAATACCAGTTGCAATTAATGGCTATGTTCTGTACGGTCGATGTATTAAGCATGTTCTAGTAAACATGCCTAACACGTTTTTGCTACTTTCCCTACCTTTTTATAGACATCTGGGCCATTCTCTGCTCTGGCAGCACCTACCTTGTGATGTTTAACTATGCCAATTGCATTTTTATCAGTACCGATTTCAATGTCTATTAAGCATGTTGCAATTAACAGTTGAATCCATTTTTAAACAGTTGCATTTCAATGGCTACAAACTTACAAAACATGACTTAGGATGTTGTTAAGCCTGTTGCAATTAATAGTTGTATCCATTTTTTAATCTGTCCATTTGCTACCATGTTACTCTCCGCAATGAAGATATACTAGAGGTGCTGCCCCATTTGCTATTTTTGGTGGATGCTAACCCTGTTGTACTTAACATGCTTGTCCATGTACTTACGCAGGGTCATAACGGCCGATGCTGTTGTTTGCCATCAAGGTTAGCTGCATCCCATGTCTTACAGTATTTCACATCATTTGTGCAATTGCAGTTTAACTTCTACCATTTATTGGTTGCCTGTAGGTACACATGTCAGTGGCACTGATCCACACTTCGACCCGGAGGAACAGCTCGTCTCCGCCGCCGCTAACTTTGGGCGGGCTCTGGCCAAGATGAAGTGCCCCAGCAACTACCTCTCAGGACTTACCAAGTATGTACCCACCAGTTCAATCTTACCAATACCAGTTGCAATTAATGGCTATGTTTTGTACTGTCGATGTATTAAGCATGTTGTAGTAAACATGCCTAACACGTT
Source organism: Triticum aestivum (assembly GCF_018294505.1). NCBI lineage: Eukaryota > Viridiplantae > Streptophyta > Magnoliopsida > Poales > Poaceae > Triticum > Triticum aestivum. The sequence continues at coordinate 131,436,304 of NC_057799.1, forward strand.
TGAGCTATTTTCCCTACCTTTTTATAGACAACTGGGCCATTATCTGCTCTGGCAGCACCTGCCCTGTGATGTTTAACTCTGCCAATTGCATTTTTATCAGTACCGGTTTCAATGGCCATTAAGCCTGTTGCAATTAACAGTTGTAACCATTTTTAAAGAGTTGTATTTCAATGGCTACAAACTTACAAAACATGAATTAGGATGTTGTTAAGCCTGTTGCAATTACCAGTTGTATCCATTTTTTAATCCGTCCCGTTGCTACTGTGCTGCTCTTTCGAAATGAAGATATCACTACATATGCTGCCGTTTTATTACCATTTGCAATTTTTGGTGGATGTTAACCCTGTTGTAGTTAACATTGGCTTTCCATGTACTTACACAGGGCTACAATGGGCGATGCTGTTGTTTGCCGTCGAGGTTAGCTGCATCCCATGTCTTATACACCATCTATTCCTAATTATAAGTATTTTTAGAGATTCCAATATAGACTACATAAGGAGCAAAATGAGTGAATCTAGATTCTAATCTAAACTATATCTATAATTCTATATACATCTGTATGTAGTTCATATTGAAATCTCAAAAAAAAATACTTGTACTTAGGAACATAGGTAGTTATATTTTACATCATTTGTGCAATCTCAATTTAGCTTCTAACATTTACTGGTTGCTTGTAGGTATATATATGAGGTGTACTGATCCATGCTTCGATCCCTTTTGCGTATGGGGCAATGAGATATTCATGAACAAGCGTCAAGTGAGGAAACTAAGAAAGATTGTTAGGCGAAAGAAACGGGTGATTGGAATTAAGCTCTTTATTTACACTTTGTCGAATACAACAGTGAACTTTAGGATGGTAAGTAATGTGTTGCCTTTTCCGCCTGCCCACAACAAGTTACTCTATTAGACCTCAGTATCTGATATTTTTCTCTTGTCAGTGGTTTCCGAAGCTATTTACTGATGATTACCTTGCAAACTACATGACCGGAGTGGAGGCAACTAAGGTTAAAGTATATAATTCATGCTACCATGATAATGCTCTAGAAGTCTTCCTGAAGGCGGTGAAGGATGGGCGAGCAATCGTCACAAGGGGTTGGACAAAAGTGGTTCGTGCCTATGGCAAGCAGGAAGGCACATTATGGGCATTCCGCTTCTTCAACACCGCCGGCAGTCAAAATGATTTACACTTGTCTCTTCACCTTTACCGCCTTTAAATACTGTGGTTCATCATAGTTAATTGCTGCCTAATCCTGTAATTACTGAACATATTGTACTGGCAATTTTATTTATGGATTCGTTGTTGAACCATTGTGCTGAGAATTTGAATTGCACGTTTCGTATTTCAAAATTTCCAATTAGAATAATAAACTACAGGCAAAAATAAAAATAGAACAGATGGTCATGGACCTTTGCAAACGGTTCTAGCAGTAAAAGCGCTTGCGATGGATAGCCCAATGCCACACAGTTTTCTACATCAAATTGCGTGTGATGTAGTTAATGAAAGCAAACAGTTAACCAAGGCAGAGCGTGTGTGATAGTTACACCTTTCACACACGAGCGTATACATAAAACCGTGTGGGATGTACATCCAAACGGAAACGTTTTCCCTGGATTGACTGTGTGGGATGTACATAAGAACAGAAACGTATTCCTTGGATTGACTGTGTGTGATATATATAAGAACGGAAATGTTTTTCTGGGATTCACCGTGTGGGATGTACATACCTACGGAAATGATTTTCTCGGATTACCGTGTGAGATGTACATACCTACGGAAATGATTTTCTCATATTACCGTGTGGGATGTACATACCTACGGAAATGATTGGGTTTCGATGCCTCGCCCGATCGCACACGGCCCCAGCCTGGGTCCCAGGAGGGCCTATCCCCAACGATTTCTGGGTCGTGTGGGAAGGACACCCTATCGCACACACTCACTTGGCGACAGTTCGAAATGCCGTCGCGGAAAGGGGTAAAAAACGTTTGTTTAGGACTGACGCGTACCAGTGCTAGGTCATCTATATATGAGTATATTGACTGAGGAGTCAAATGAGAACATTTGATCGTAGGTCATACTCATCGTTTAAGCACAAGTGGGGTTACCACTTTTACATAAAGCATTGTTGTGTTCACACCATCAGAGTTGCTTTAGCTCAATTCTTAGAGTAAAGCTCCCCCTAGATGTGATATCCCCCCTAAGAGGGATGAACTAACCTTGGGTTTTGTCGATGATGACTTCATGTAGATGTTGAAGATGTGGATGCTCAATGTTGATGTAGATCATTTGGAGCAATCCATTGGAGTGAGTTGCACTTTCAATACCTACATGGGTTAGTCCCACAAGGAACAAACAAGGATATCCATAGACATAGAGTGAAGTACACACAAGATGATGTCCATGAAAGCATTAGAGTACCTTGTCCCTTGTCTTACCAACAAGAGGGTTTGTGCCTCCTTGAACTAGTGCAAGATGTGGAAGTTGATTGCACTTGTCATTGCCACAATAAATATGAGTGAAGTATGTTGGCGGAGTCACCCTCAAGAACTCTCTAGTTCTTCTTCTTCGGTATCCACATCATCTTGATGGGAATCCTTGGAGCTGTAGTTGTACTTGATGAAGTAGAACTTGATGTATTCTTGGGAACCCACTTGACCAAGGCCTTAGGAGCTTCTTCAAATGCATCAATCTCCTCTTGAAGCTTGTCCTTGCCTTTTTTCTCGTGGTCTTGTGGTGGAAGATCATCTTGAGCTTGTGTCCCTGATAATCCCCAAGTGCAGGGAATCATCGTAGCAATTCCCAATGGCGGAAGTGGTAAGTATGGAGTGTCGAACCCACAAGGAGCTAAAGGTAAGATCAATATTCTCTCAAGTCCTATCTACCACTGATACGAATCTACGTATACCGAACGTTTGCTTCCAACTAGAAACGAGAAATAAAACTACATTGTGGGTATGAAGAGGATAACTTTGCATGATATCGGAGAGCTAAAACATAAAAGTAGGTGTTGTTATCATAAAGTTAGAATATATTACTAAATATTATAAATAGTGAGTGTGGAATAATGATGGGTCGGTGTGTGGAATTATCCTAGGCAATCATTAACAAGACCGGTAGTCGTCATTGCAATTTCATATGAGGGAGAGGAATAACCTAACATACTTCTCTTCTTGGATCATATGCACTTATGATTGGAACTCTAGCAAGCATCCGCAACTACTAAAGATCATTAAGGTAAAACCCAACCATAGCATTCACATATCAAGTCCCCTTTATCCCATACGCAACAACCCCCTTACTCGAGTTTATGCTTCTGTCACTCAAGCAACCCACTATAAGCGAATCATGAACGTATTGCAACACCCTACAGCAGGAATCCCTCACGCTTGCGCGTCACGGACGACACAATAGGACAGCACCAAAATAAAACATACAACTCATACCAATCTAGATCATCAATCAACCCAAAGACAAAGGATATCTACTCAAAACATCATAGGATGGCAACACATCATTGGATCATAATATGTGGCATAAAGCACCATGTTCAAGTAGGGATTACAGCGGGGTGCGGGAGAGTGGACCGCCTCAAAGTGATGATGATGGTGATGTTGATGAAGACGATCACCGCGGTGATGATTCCCCTCCCGATGGCACTCCAGTGCCACCGAGAGAGAGGAGGAGAGGTTCTCCCCCTTGTGCTTCCTCCTCCATGGCCTCCCCTGGATGGGGAGAGGTTCTCCCTCTGGATCTTGGCCTTCATGGCGATGATGACCCCTCCGGGATCCTTCTCCATGGACTCCGGTGATGATGGCCCCCTCCGGCAGGGTGCCAGAGAGGGACTAGATTGATTTCTCGTGGCTATAGAGGCTTGCGGCGGCGGAACTTCCGATCTAGGTTATTTTCTGGGGGTTTCTGTATTTATAGGAGAGGATGGTGTCTAGAACAAGTCAGGGGGCCCACAGGGAGTCCACGAGGTAGGGGGCGCCCCCCCACCCTCGTGGGGCCCACGGGACTCCCCTCCGGTAACTGTTCGTTCCAGTATTTTTTATATTTTCCAGAAAAATTCTCGTTGATTTTCATCGCATTCCGAGAACTTTTATTTCTGCACAAAAACAACACCACGGTAGTTCTGCTGAAAACAGCGTCAGTCCGGATTAGTTCTAATCAAATCATACCAAAATCATATAAAAATATTGTAAACATGGCATGAATACTTCATAGATTATAGATACGTTGGAGACGTATCAGCATCCCCAAGCTTAATTCATGCTCGTCCTCGAGTAGGTAAATGATAAAAGAAATAGTTTATGAAGTGTGAATTCTAGCAAGTGCATAGGTTTGATCAATGATAGTTCCAATCACTTTTTCTAGCATCATTATATATCATAACAGTAGCTCAACTCGTGAAACTTCTCATGATCAAGTAACAAGCTATTCACATTTTAAAGTATAGATCATAGACTTTCTTGAAAACTAACAAACCATGCTTTTAGTCATCAAACAATTGCAACTCATCTTATTTTCGGGAAGGGTCTATGTAAGAGCTTCGATTCAAAAAACTCCACATACTCAACTATCATTTAATATTTCACAATTGCTAACACTCACGTGATATTTATGGGTTCAAAGTTTTAATAGAACACAGAGAAAGATAGGGGCTTATAGTTTCGCCTCCCAACCTTTTAGCTCAAGGGTAATGTCAACAATAATAATTTATGAAAACCTACATCCAAGTGGATATATATATCCGGATTGCTCCAACACAAAGTGCTTGCCAAAGGAAAAAGTGTAAAAAGGAAAAGTGATGATCACCATGACTCTTGTATAAGGGTAGAAACTAAAAGTAAAAGATAGGCCCTTCGCAGAGGAAAGCAGAGGTTGTCATGCGCTTTTATAGTTGGATGCACAAAATCTTAATGCGAAAGAACGTCACTTTATATTGCCACTTGTTATAGGGACCTTTATTATGCAGTCCGTCGCTTTTATTGGTTCCATATCACAAGATCGTATAAAGCTTATTTTCTCCACACTAATAGATCATACATATTTAGGGAGCAAATTTTATTGCATGCAACAATGACAACTTACTTGAAGGATCTTACTCAATCCATAGGTAGATATGGTGGACTCTCATGGAAAAACCGGGTTTAAGGATATTCGGAAGCACAAGTAGTATCTCTACTTGGTGCAAAGAATTTGGCTAGCATGAGGGGGAAAGGCAAGCTCAGCATGTTGGATGATCCATGACAATATACTTTATTTCGGATATAAGAAAACATAACCCATTACGTTGTCTTCCTTGTCCAACATCAACCTTTTAGCATGTCATATTTTAATGAGTGCTCACAATTACGAAAGATTTCCAATATAGTATATTTATATGTGAAATCTCTCTTCCTTCAATATTCTTTCATGAATTGTTCAAGTGACCAGTTCTGTGTTTGCTAACTTTCAAATAAGTTTACTACCTATACTTATTCTGTGTGAAGTCATTACTCCCCATGGTATAAGCATATGAAACATATATAAATTCAGATTTATGATATTCAATTCATTCAACCATTCACTCATAGGATATACGTGAAGCACATGAGTAAATGACAAACTACTCCAAAAGATATAAGTGAAGAACACTGAGTAGTCAAATAATTAACTAGCCATGGGAGGATTCTTTTTCATTCAAGATTTCAAATCCAGTGATTTTATCCAAACAGCAAGTAAAATTGAAAATACGCTCCAAGTCAAAACACATATCATGTGATGAATAAAAATATAGCTCCGAGTAAGGTATACCGATAGTTTTGAAGACGAAAGAGGGGATGCCTTCCGGGGCATCCCCAAGCTTAAGTGCTTGATTCTTCCTTGAATATTACCTTGGGGTGCCTTGGGCATCCCCAAACTTAGGGTCTTTCCATTCCTTATTCTCCTCATATCGATATCTCACCCAAAGCTTGAAAACTTCAATCACACAAAACTTAACGAAACTTCGTGAGATAGGTTAGTATGGTAAAGAATAAACCATTCACTTTGGTACTGTAAAATACAAGGTTCATAATTTTTATCACACAATTCCTACTGTACCATATCATTTCTACAATTTATATTGAGAAATATAAGCCATAGAAACTAGAAAACAGGCAAACTATGCAATGAAAACAGAATCTGTCAGAAACAGAACAGTCTGTAATGATCTGAACAGCAACCATACTTCTGCTACTCCAAAAATTATGAAATAAATTTGTGGACGTGAGGAATTTCTATATTAATCTTCTGCAAAAACAATAAACTCAAAAGCACTCTTCTGTAAAAAATGACAGCTAATCTCGTGAGCGTAAAGTTTCTGTTTTTTACAGCAAGATCACATTAGCTTTCACCCAAGTCTTCCCAAAGGCCTTACTCTGCACTTTATTGAAAAAAAAGCTATAAAACATGATTAATAAAGTATTTTAATCATGTAAACACACAAAAACAGTAAGGGTAAATATTGGGTTGTCTCCCAACAAGCGCTTTTCTTTAATGCCTTTTAGCTAGGAATGATGATTTCAATGATGCTCACATAAAAGATAAGAACTGAAACATAAAAAGAGCATCATGAAGAATATGACTAGCACATTTAAATCTAACCCACTTCCTATGCCTAGGGATTTTGTGAACACATAATTTATAGGAACAAGAATCAACTAGCATAGGAAGGCAAAACAAGTATAACTTCAAAACTTTAAGCACATAGAGAGGAAACTTTATATTATTGCAACCCCTACAAGCATATATTCCTCCCTCATAATAACTTTCAGTAGCATCATGAATGAATTCAACAATATAACCATCACATAAAGCATTCTTTTCATGATCTACAAGCATAGAAATTTTTCTACTCTCCACATAAGCAAAATTCTTCTCATTCGGAATAGTGGGATCACTAATTCCTAATGTTGGCACTCTTCCAAACCCGCTTTAGATGATAGTATTATTCATACTCCAAAAGATATAAGTTAAGTTCATGGATAATTCTACAATTAATATAGACTAACCAATATCCAAGCTCAAAATATATAAGTGAAGCACACGAAGCATTCTATAAAACCATACTCAAAAGATTTAAGTGAAGCACAAAGAGCATTCTATAAGGTCATACTCAAAAGATATAAGTGAAGCACATGAATCATTCTATAAATTGATTAAGGGACATCTCATACTAGCATGGTTCTTAAAGAAAAAGAAAAACACAAAGGACACAAATCATGTGAACAGAACAAAAACCGAGGTATACCAATAATTGTTGAAGAAGAAAGATGGGATGCTAACCGGGGCATCCCCAAGCTTAGATGCTTGAGTATCCTTGGAATATTTACTTGGGGTTCCTTGGTCATCCCCAAGCTTGAACTCCTTCCTCTCTTTATTCTTCTTACATCGGTAACTCCTCGTTCTTCGAACACTTCATCCACAAAAACTTAACAAAAACTTTGTGAGATCCGTTAGTATACTAAAGCAAATCACTACCTTTAGGTACTGTTGCAAACTCATTCCAATTTCATATTAGCACTTTATCTACTTTATTCCAACTTCACCATGGTTCATACCCCCCGATACTACCCATAGATTCATCAAAATAAGCGATCAACACATAGAAAACAGAATCTGTCAAAAACAGGACAGTCTGTAGTAATCTGGAAGTTTAGTAAACTTATGTAACTCCAAAAAAATCTAAAAATATATGAATATTTAAAAAAATTGTACAGAAGTAATGTGCAAAAAGTTTCAGACCCATTTGACTTTCCAGTAAAAAAATTAAATTCACGCACTACAGCCAAAGTTTCTGTTTTTGTACTGCACATAGTAAACAAGCAATCTAATCATCCTAAAACCAAAGCTTGGCACATTATTTTTATAATACAATGGATATATACAAGGGAATAATTATTTTCAGAAAAGCTTCTGTGAATTTTTTTACATTGTTTCTATGAGCATGAACACAAGTGTTCAAGGTCGACCCTCACTTCTCCAATGCATAACCTTCCAATCACTTCTCTTATTGAAAAACTTTTTAGGCATGAGAGGCAAGTAATTTTTTTTGTATTTTCATTCTTAAAAAAAATTATGTTTCACCCACAACTAAACAGAAACAAAAAGGAAAAACAAAATCTACTTAGTGAAGAAAGCAAACAAGCACACACGAGAATATCAACCCCACGCTATTGCTCCACGGCAACGGCGCCAGAAAAGAGCTTGATAATCCCCAAGTGCAGGGAATCATCATAGCAATTCCCAATGGTGGAAGTGATAAGTATGGAGTGTCAAACCCACAAGGAGCAAAAGGTAAGATCAATATTCTCTCAAGTCCTATCTGCCACTGATACGACTCTACGTATACCGAACGTTTGCTTCCAACTAGAAACGAGAAATAAAACTACGTTGTGGGTATGAAGAGGATAACTTTGCATGATATCGGAGAGCTAAAACATAAAAGTAGGTGCTGTTATCATAAAGTTAGAATATATTACTAAATATTATAAATAGTGAGTGTAGAATAATTATGGGTCGGTGTGTGGAATTATCCTGGGCAATCATTAAGAAGACCGGTAGTCGTCATTGCAATTTCATATGAGGGAGAGGCATAAGCTAACATACTTTCTCTTCTTGGATCATATGCACTTAAGATTGGAACTCTAGCAAGCATCCGCAACTACTAAAGATCATTAAGGTAAGACCCAACCATAGCATTAACATATCAAGTCCCCTTTACCCCATACACAACAACCCCCTTACTCGGGCTTATGCTTCTGTCACTCAAGCAACCCACTATAAGCGAATCATGAACGTATTGCAACACCCTACAGCAGGAATCCCTCACGCCTGCGACACGGAGGGCACAATAGGACAGCACCAAAATAAAACATACAACTCATACTAATCTAGATCATGAATCAACCCAAAGACAAAGGATATCTACTCAAAACATCATAGGATGGCAACACATCATTGGATCATAATATGTGGCATAAAGCACCATGTTCAAGTAGGGATTACAGCGGGGTGCGGGAGAGTGGACCGCCTAAAAGAGATGAGGATGGTGATGTTGATGAAGACGATCACCGCGGTGATGATTCCCCTCCCGATGGCACTCCGGCGCCACCGAGAGAGGAGGAGAGGTTCTCCCCCTTGTGCTTCCTCCTCCATGGGCTCCCCCTGGATGGGGAGAGGTTCTCCCTCTGGATCTTGTCCTTCATGGCGATGATGGCCCCTCCAGGATCCTCCTCCATGGCCCGGTGATGATGGCCCCCTCGGGCAGGGTGCCAGAGAGGGCCTAGATTGATTTCTCGTGGATACAGAGGCTTGCGGCGGAGAAACTTCCGATCTAGGTTATTTTCTGGGGGTTTCTATATTTATAGGAGAGGATGGCATCGGGAACAAGTCAGGGGGCCCCACAGGGAGTCCACGAGGTAGGGGGCGCGCCCTCCACCCTCGTGGGGCCCACGGGACTCCCCTCCGGTAACTCTTCGTTCCAGTATTTTTATATTTTCCAGAAAAATTCTTCGTTGATTTTCATCGCATTCCGAGAACTTTTATTTCTGCACAAAAAGAACACCACGGTAGTTCTGCTGAAAACAGCGTGAGTCCGGGTTAGTTCTAATCAAATCATACCAAAATCATATAAAACTATTGTAAACATGACATGAATACTTCATAAATTATAGATACGTTGGAGACGTATCAGTCCCTTGAAGGAAGTAGGATCATACTTCTCTTGTTGAGGAACAAACTTCGTCTTGGGTTATTGATCTTCTTCCCACTAAACTCCATTGGCATTGAACTTCCGTTCAAAACCAACACCTTGATTCTTCCGGTGCCTTCCTTGCTTGCGTACAATTTCCTCAAATTGCTTACTTCCGGCAAGGCTCTTGTAAACACCTTTCCCTATAATTCCCTTCAATAAGCTATTTTTTTGCTCAAGTGTAACTTGGCTAAGAGAATCATTAGTGGAATCAAGAGAACTACTAGAAGAAACAATATTGGATTTAGCATGATTATTGTTACTACTAGATGAAGAATCTTTCTTACTCTTGTTGCTAGATTTTACTTGTGGCATGTAAGTAGACAAGAGTAAACGCTTGGCAATGTAAGAAGAACTTTTCTCACGAAGATCATCATTGATTGCTTTTATGAACCCATGCTCTTGCTCTAGGTTGAGCTTTTCAAAGCGTAGCTTCTCATGAGTCTTTAAAAGCTCTCTATGATCTTCTAAGGTAGTTTCTTGAGCTAACTTTAGTTCTTTAGTTAGACGCTCAATCTCCTTCTTATCATCGTCATTCATTTTATCTTGATTAGCATGATTGATAGCAAGTTCATCATAGTTTTCATCACTAGATTTGTCAACAAGTAAATCATCATCACCTAGCAAATCATCTTCATCACTATTGAAATCAACATACTCGGGGTGTGATACCTTTGGGCCTTTAGCCATGAAGCATCTTCCAATTCCTTTATTTGGTGAGTCAAATATGTCATAGGAGTTGGTTGACACAAGTGCTAGACCGGCAACACCTTCATCTTGAGTATATTCGGAGTCGGAGTGATAACTTATCTCGGAGTGATTGTCGGAGTCGGAACCGGATACCCACTCACCAACATGAGCTTGATGTCTTCGTTTTGTATAGCTCCTGGATGACTTGTCCTTCCTTTCCAAATCCTTGCTTCTGCGAGAGGTTCTTCGTTCATAACGATCATCTCTACTCCTTCTCTCCCTTGGAGATGATTCTTCTCTTTTGCTTCTCTTTTCAGGCGAGTCTTCACTTCTTCTGTAGGGAGCCATACACTCATTGGAGTAGTGTCCGGGTCTTCCACAATTGTAGCAATTACGCTCACGACTAGTAGATCTTTTGTCATTGTAGGACCTTGACTTGGAACTTCTTTCTTTGCTTCTACTCTTGTAGAACTTGTTGAAGTTCTTCACCATTAGGCTCAATTCTTCATTGAAGGCTTGTTTCTCACTTAATGATGTAGGAGCATCACATGAGGCTTTGTAAGCACCACTAGACTTGTTGTGAAGCTCTTCTTTATTCTTGAGTGACATCTCATGAGCAAGAATTCTTCCAATGACTTCGGTTGGCTTGAGATCTTTGTAATTGGGAATCATTTGGATCAAAGTGCACACGGTATCATATTTTCCATCCAAGGCTCTTAGGATCTTCTTGATGATGAATCTGTCGGTCATCTCTTCACTTCCTAAGCCGGCAATCTCATTTGTGATGAGAGCAAGCCTAGAGTACATTTCAGCGACACCTTCACCATCCTTCATTTTGAACTTGTCAAGCTGACTTTGAAGCACATCCAATTTGGATTCCTTGACGGAGTCGGTACCTTCGTGCATATCAATCAAAGTATCCCAAATTTCCTTTGCATTCTCAAGACGGCTGATTTTGTTGAATTCTTCAGGGCACAATCCATTGAAGAGGATATCGCAAGCTTGAGCATTGTATTGCAACATCTTCAATTGTAACATCCCAAATTTTCAATTTGAATGTTATACATAGGTCATTCATGCATATCATATTTTATTGCATTTCATTTCTTGATCCTAGAAATTCTAAGCAACTCAAGGACCCTCGGAGAGAGTTGGGGATTTCACCGTTTTCATATTTGAATTTTATCAAATATTGAAACAAGGATCATTTTGGTTTTAATGATTTTTCTCTCCAAAAAAATTTCGAATTAAAATATATGAGAGGAGATAATATGACTTCTCCAAAATAAATGAAATATTGGAGGAAAAATATTAAAATCAAATAAATGATTTTATTTGGTTTTATTGCAATTTTATTTGAATTAGGGAAAATATCAAAATTGCATTAGAGGCCCAAATAAAGGTTTACTTTGTCCGGAATATTTTTAGAGGACGGGGAAAATTTATTTCGGGATTTTTGGACTCCGTTTAGTATTTCTTTTCTTTGTTTTTTTGCGCGTCGGAATTTTTTTTAAAGAAACCGACCTACCGGGTCGTGTCCGCCTGGGACACCGACCCGGCCGGCCTCTTATAAGCCGCGGCCCGCCAGCCCCCCCCCCCCCCAAAACCCTAGCCGCTCCAAGCCCCGCACCCCAGCCGCCGCTGCCCCGCTGGAGTTCCTGCCGCCGCCACCACCGTCACGGTTGCCGAGGTAGCCGCTGGGTTTTTTTTAAACCGTTCGGTTTTATTTCCAAAACCTAGATTCGTTTTTTTAGATTAGATCGGTTCGGTTTTCCGTCGGTTTATTTATTTTGAGGATGTTCGTCCGTACGTTCGTTTTAACGGACACCGTTCACCCGTTAGCCGCAGACAGCGAACGTTCGTTCGTTAGCCTGTTCGTCAGTTTTTCTTTTTCCAGGGTTTTCCGTGATTATTTTTTTGATCGCGATTTCTGCCCTAATTTTTGTTTTAGTATAACTTCTCGCTCGTTTATCGGAATCAGGCGATTCAAGCGCCTAGATCTTCGTCTCGAAATCCTCTTTCTGTTTAAACAACTTGAACAAGATTTTGTTATTGTAAAATTTGACTTTAGTCCATATTAGTAAACGGATCTTGTTTCTTTCGCACTTTGAGTTTCGTTGCTCCGTTTGATTCGAATCTTTTTGCAAACCTGAGTTCTTAAGTTGAACTTTCTGGTTAGACCTCTTTGTTTGAGTTTTAACCGTGCATATTTTCTTGATTGTTTATGTATGCTATTGTTTGTTTGCGGTAGAATTCCCGGAGTGTGAAGCGTGCTACTACGAGTCCCTGGGTTTTGCGGATCGTCAGCAAGGCAAGTAACACATTGATCATACCCCTTTATTACCCAGTTTTTATGCATTAGTTACAATCCTCACACATTGCATGAGTAGGATCTCTTAACATGTGGGTTTGGGAAGTAGATGTTGAGGTAGAACCTATTACATGTTTTATTATCAAACCCTTGGGAGTTTCTTCTACGTTATGCTTATTGCCATGCTATGCTCGTAGACGTGGATTGGGTTTGAGTGTATCCATGACAGATGTGAGATTGTTAATTAATGGTTCAACTTAAGGTGGCAACTTTAATACACATCTGGGTGGATTGCTTGTGGGCACCTGGAGAATCCAGTGTTGTCCTAGGATATCCTGGAGTACCCGTGTGATCATCCTAAGGTCCGCCACCCAGGCTCAAAGGGATCATAAGATTATTCATGCTAGAAACTTCCGTGTGCAGCCACAAGCCATTATGGGCTCTGGCATAGTTGAGTATGTTGTGTGAGCTCTTTCAGTGGTGGGCTAGCAGATGTAGAGGGAAAGTAGGTGTAACTGTCCACCCAGAGTAAGGAGTTAATGCTTCTGAAAGACTGTGTCTCGGTCATCCGTTTCTCAAACATCATGTAGTGTGAGAAATCAAACGGAGGAGATTGAGTCTTGTGGGGAAAAGTGTGCAAACCTCTGCAGAGTGTATAAACTAATCATGGTTAGCCGTGTCCCCGGTTATGGACATCTTGAGTATCTGGTACTTGAGTTATTGATTTGATCTCATCACTCTAAATTAATTTGTTGGGTTGTTAATGATTACTTTAATTGGGATTGAGTTGGAGGAACCTTCTCAATGTTGTTCAACTACCATGATAGTTAAATAAAATGTATTCCTTTGTTGTAGGGAAAAATTGGCTTTTCGCAAAAACCATATAACCATAGAGCCTCCACCAGCCATATATGCATGTAGTGATAGCATTTATCTGTTCATTGCTCTACTGTGTTATATTGCAGCATATTCCATGTGCTGACCCATTTTCGGGCTGCAACGTATTATGTTGCAGACTTTTCAGACGAGGAGTAAGGTGCGCTAGGTCATTTGTCATGCACTCAGCTATGCCGTTGGAGTTGATGGACTCACTTTATCTTCCAAGCCTTCCGTTGTTATCATTTTAGATGGCCTTAAGCCATATTTATTGTAATAAGTTCTCTTTTGAGACATTCGATGTAATAAGTGTGTGATTGCTACTCTGTTATAAATCCATTCGAGTACTGTGTGTGTGTCAGCATTACCGATCCAGGGATGACACTGAAGCACAGAGCCTTGACCGTTTGAGGTCGGGTTGCTACAAGATGGTATCAGAGCACACACTGAATGTAGGACACGACCACTAAGAAAAGCCATAGGTCACTCTTCTCTACTCATTTCTGACTCCTCTCCATTTTCTACTCTTTAGGATGGCGGACTCGAGGAATAAGTTTGCACAACCGGATGAAGACACACCTTTGGACGACACTTGAAGGAAGTCACTAGGTACCTGAACATCGGAATACCAAGCTTCACCGGGACCTACACCACCACTTTACCAAAAGAGGAGCGATGGATGATTTGAGTTCAAGTTCCAGGAAGGACATTCATGCCAGTTACGGAGCCCATAGAGTTTTCGTTTGATGCACCCACCTGGAGCCTAGGCAAGAGCATGGCAGCCCACATTGCTATGGGACGTATTGGAGAAGTCTACAACAAGGAGCTGAAGGACACTATCTACCAGATATGTGGGCGCCGAGATGAGCAGTGGGAGATAGTCAGCACCAGGAGAGACAGGTCCACTGCGGCATTCATCCAGGAGCTAAACCAGCACATTCGACGCCAGGAGAACTAGATGTGCGCAAGCATGATAGATTTGAAGAAGGCGATGACAAGGATCACCGAGCTAGAAGAGGAACTCAAGTCCACGCGCGACGGATATGAGGAGGAAATCGCAATACTATTGGAGAAGAATGACGACCTGATAAAGAAGATCGGCGTGTTCATGGGAGACCCCGCACCAGGAAGAGATGAAGACGAACCCCAGGAGATTCGTTCTGAAGACTACATCATCATCGACGACACCGACTCCGGCCCCGATGATAGTGATGATGATTATGAAGATGAAGCTGGAGCGGATATCATGGAGTCTTCCACCGATCAAAATTTCTAGATGACTACCATATGACTAGAAGTATTCCCCCTGTATATAGTAGTAGTCTGACACTTTTAACGATAGTTCTAAACCGACTGTATGCCCTTGCTTGATTGATTGAGTGATATGTTTGTGTTTGTCTCATGTGCATATGGGTAGTGCCTTCTCACTAGACCTCATTTCTATTCTAATCTCTCCCCTCTAAACAACAACAACAACAACTACAACAACAACAACAACCCGCCTCCAGTTGACAACTTAGCCCGTTTTCTGAGGTTACAGCCGCCGGTGTTTTCCAGTAGCACCGAGCCAATAGTTACGGATGACTGGCTACGCAGGATTGGAAGGGAGTTGACCACCGCAGGTTGCACAGATGCAGAGAAGGTGTGTTTTGCCGCACACCAGTTGGATGGACCAATAGCCTCATGGTGGGAGAATTACACAGCCACCTTCCCTATAGCCAATATCACTTGGGATCAGTTTCAGCAAGCATTCCGCACAGCTCATGTCTCAACTGGAGCTATGAGCATGAAGAAGCGTGAGTTTCGCAACTTGCGCCAGAGAAATCGTACTGTGGCTCGGTACGTAGATGAGTTTAGTAAACTGTCTCGTTATGCCCCTGATGATTGGTCACGGATGCCGCGAAACAGGAGAAGTTTTTTATGGAAGGGCTTAATGATGAGATGAGCATGCAGTTGATGGTGGCAACATTCAACAACTACCAGGAGTTGGTAGACAAGGCCCTTATGATGGAAGGGAAGCAGCAGCATACTGAGAGCCGCAAGAGGAAGTATGGACAAGGAAGGTATAACTCAGGAGCTCAGCAGAAGCCTCGTTTAACCCCGAACTCGGCAGAATATACCCATAACCATGGAGGCCACACCCACAATGGAGGGAGTTCTCACAACCACAATGGCCCCAAGAATGCGAATGGGAATGGAGCAAGTAGTAATCAGAACCGCTCCAATCCAGCCACACCGCCAAGAAGGACCTAAGTCACATTACTTGTTTCAAGTGCGGGAAGACTGGACACTATGCCACTGAGTGCCCCGAAGTGAAGAATGGGAGTGGCAATGAAAGCGCTGGGAAGAAGCCCAACCCTTTCAACAGGGGACAAGTGAACCACGTGAACGTGGAGGAGGTTGAGGAGCATCCTGATGCAGTTATCGGTAAGTTTTTGGTTAAGTCATTTACTGCAATTGTTCTTTTTGATACCGATGCATCGCATTCATACATATCAAGGGGATTCGTGGATAAGTATAAGTTGCCCACAAAAGTACTTAGGACACCTATGTTAGTAAGCTCACCAGGAGCGGAGTATATGGCAAGTCAAGGATGTTTTCCGATGCCATTGACCATTGGAAGCCATGTTTTCCCCTTAGACCTGATAATTTTGGAGTCACAAGGATTGGATGTGATACTAGGCATGGATTGGCTATCGATGTATGGGGGAAACATCGATTGCGCGAGTAAGTCAATTTTACTCACCACCCCGGAGGGAAAAAGGATCAAGTATGTTTCCAGGCATACGCCGAGGAGGACCCAAGTAAATTCTCTCACGGGAGTTGTTCAGGAGGAAGTGCCTGTTGTGAAGGATTACCCGGATGTATTTCCAGAGGAGTTACCAGGCATGCCGCCAGATCGAGACATCGAGTTTTTTTATAGAACTATTGCCAGGCACCGGGCCTATATCGAAGAGACCATACCGGATGCTCGTGAATGATCTGGAGGAGATCAAGAAGCAGATTAAGGAGTTGTTGGAGAAAGGTTACATTCGACGAAGTTCATCACCATGGGGAGCCCCAGTGCTCTTGGTTGAGAAGAAGGATGGATCGTTAAGAATGGTTGTTGATTATCGTGCGTTGAATGAAGTAACAATCAAGAATTAGTACCCACTATCGATGATCAATGATTTGTTTGACCAGCTGCAAGGAGCTAAAGTGTTTTCAAAGATCGATCTGCGATCAGGATATCACTAGCTGAAGATCCGAGAGAAGGATATACCTAAAACAGCTTTCACCACAAGGTATGGGCTGTATGAGTATACGGTTATGTCGTTTGGATTGACCAACGCCCCTTCCTATTTCATGAGTATGATGACAAGGTGTTCATGGAGTTCTTGGATAAGTTTGTCGTGGTGTTCATTGATGATATCTTGGTATACTCGAAGAATGAAGAGGAACACAAGGAGCATTTGCGTTTAGTTCTCGAGAAGCTCAGGGAACATCAGTTATATGCCAAGTTCAGCAAATGTGAGTTTTGGTTGAAGGAAGTTGGATTTCTTGGGCATGTTATATCAGGGGAAGGTATAGCAGTGGATCCCACCAAGGTTCAGTCAGTCACTGAGTGGTTGGCACCCACCTCAGTTGGAGAGATCCGCAGTTTTCTTGGACTCGCGGAATATTATCGGAGATTTATTAAGAATTTATCCAAGATTGCGAAGCCGATGACAGCATTATTGAAGAAGGACACCAAGTTCCATTGGACTGAAGAATGTGAAGCAAGTTTCCAGGAGTTGAAGAAACGTCTGACTACAGCCCCAGTGCTGATTCTGCCGGATAAACGCAAGGATTTCCAAGTGTATTGCGACGCCTCTCGCTTAGGACTTGGAGGAGTAATTATGCAAGACGGAAGAGTTGTTTCGTATGCCTCACGACAACTTCGACCACATGAGTTGAATTATGCCACGCATGACCTGGAGTTAACAGCAGTAGTGCATGCGCTTAAGACCTGGAGACATTTTCTTATTGGAAACCGTTGTGATGTGTACACGGATCATAAGAGTTTGAAGTACATATTCACCCAGAAGGAGCTGAACCTCAGACAGAGGAGATGGTTGGACCTTATAAAGGATTATGACATGAAGTTGCACTATCATCCAGGCAAGGCCAATGTCGTAGCAGACGCTTTGAGCCAGAAGAGTTATGTCAATACCCACGTAAGCGGAAGAATGCCAAAGGAGTTGATAAAAGATCTCAGGGAGTTTCGCTTGGAGATAGTCCCTAGAGGTTTTGTTGCAGCGTTGGAGGTTCAGTCAACATTATTGGGAAAGATTCGAGAAGCTCAGAAAGATGACAAAGAAATTGCCGAAATAAAGGAGAAGATGAGTGAAGGGAGAGCCAAAGGTTTTCGTGAGGATGAGCACAACACCTTTTGGTTTGAGGACCGTGTATATGTGCCCAATAATGCGGAGCTCAGGAAGTTGATACTACAGGAAGCTCATGACTCACCATACTCGATACACCCCGGTAACACCAAAATGTATTTGGACTTGAAGGAGCGTTTCTGGTGGACTGGTATGAAGAAGGATATTGCCGAGTATGTAGCCATATGTGATGTATGTCAGAGAGTGAAGGCAGAACATCAGAAGCCAGCAGGATTACTGCAGCCTATGCCGATACCCGAATGGAAGTGGGACAAGCTTGGCATGGATTTTATCACTGGATTACCCAGGACCCGATCGGGATATGATTCTACCTGGGTAGTAGTGGATCGCCTGACCAAAGTAGCTCACTTTATCCCAGTGAAAACCACTTATACAAGTGCGAAGTTGGCCAAGATATATATGACCAGGATCGTATGTCTGCACGGAGTTCCGAGGACCATCATATCAGATAGAGGAACACAGTTTACTTCAAAGTTTTAGCACCAGCTGCACCAGACCTTGGGAACAAGGCTAGAGTTCAGCACCGCTTTTCACCCGCAGACAGATGGACAGACTGAGAGAGTAAATCAGATTTTGGAGGACATGTTAAGAGCTTGTGCGCCAGATTATGGATCTAGTTGGGATGACAACTTGCCCTACGCAGAGTTCTCGTACAACAATAGCTACCAGGCCAGTTTGAAGATGGCACGGTTCGAAGCCCTGTATGGAAGAAGGTGCAGAACACCGTTGATGTGGGATGAAGTTGGAGACCGTCAGTTGTTTGGACCAGATTTGATTAAGGAGTCTGAAGAGAAGGTTAGGCTGATTCGAGATAGACTGAAGGTAGCCTAGTCCCGACAGAAGAGTTATGCAGACTCGAAACGCAAGGAGGTAGTCTATGAAATCGGAGACAGAGTATACCTGCGAGTGTCACCCTTGTGAGGAGTTAAGCGTTTTGGAGTCAAGGGAAAGTTAGCCCCGAGATTTGTAGGACCGTACCGTGTTTTGGAGCGTATGGGAGAGGTAGCCTACAAGTTGGAGTTACCCGAAGGACTGTCAGGAGTTCATGATGTGTTTCACGTTTCCCAGTTGAAGAAGTGTCATGCTGAGATGGCCGACATACCTCTGAGAGATACAGTGCCCCTGGAAGCAATTCAGTTGGATAGTGATTTGACATATGAGGAGAAACCTGTTAAGATTCTTGAATTTACCAGCCGAGTTACTCGCAGCAAGGTTATCAAGTTTTGCAAAGTTCAGTGGAGCCACCATACCGAGGATGAAGCCACCTGGGAACAAGAGGATGATCTACGCAAAGACCACCCACACCTATTTTCTAGCCAACCCGAATCTCGAGGACGAGATTCATCTTAAGGGGGGTAGGTTCGTAACATCCCAAATTTTCAATTTGGAATGTCATACATAGGTCATTCATGCATATCATATTTTATTGCATTTCATTTCTCGACCCTCGAAATTCTAAGCAACTCAAGGACCCTCGGAGAGAGTTGAGGATTTCACCGTTTTCATATTTGAATTTTATCAAATATTGAAACACGGATCATTTTGGTTTTAATGATTTTTCTCTCCAAAAATATTTTGAATTAAAATATATGAGAGGAGATAATATGACTTCTCCAAAATAAATGAAATATTGGAGGAAAAATATTAAAATCAAATAGATGATTTTATTTGGTTTTATTGCAATTTTATTTGAATTAGGAAAAATATGCGTTTTTCAAAATTTCATTAGAGGCCCAAATAAATGTTCACTTTGTCCGGAATATTTTTAGAGGACGGAGAAAATTTATTTCGGGATTTTTGGAGTCCGTTTAGTATTTCTTTTCTTTATTTTTCTACGCGTCTGAATATTTAAAAAAAAGACCTACCGGGCCGTGTCCGCCTGGGACACCGACCCGGCCGGCCTCTTATAAGCCGCGGCCCGCCAGCCCCCCTCCCCCAAACCCTAGCCGCCCCAAGCCCCGCACCCCAGCCGCCGCCGCCCGCGCTAGCGCTGCCCCCGCCGGTGTTCCCGCCGCCGCCGCCGTCACGGTTGCCGAGGTAGCTGCCGGTTTTTTTAAAAACCGTTCGGTTTTATTTCGAAAACCTAGATTCGTTTTTTTAGATTAGATCGGTTCGGTTTTCTGTCGGTTTATTTATTTTGCGGACGTTCGTCTGTACGTTCGTTTTAACGAACGCCGTTCACCCATTAGCCGCAGACAGCGAACGTTCGTTCGTTAGCCTGTTTGTCATTTTTCTTTTTCCAGGGTTTTCCGCGATTATTTTTTTGATCGCGATTTCTGCTCTAATTTTCATTTTAGTATAACTTCTCGCTCGTTTATCGGAATCAGGCGATTCAAGCGCCTAGATCTTCGTCTCGAAACCCTTTTTCTGTTTAAACAACTTGAACAAGATTTTGTTACTGTAAAATTTGACTTTAGTCCAGATTAGTTAACGGATCTTGTTTCTTTCGCACTTTGAGTTCCGTTGCTCCGTTTGATTCGATTCTTTTTGCAAACCTGAGTTCTTAAATTGAACTTTCTGGTTAGATCTCTTTATTTGAGTTTTAACCATGCATATTTGCTTGATTGCTTATGTATGCTATTGTTTGTTTGCGGTAGAATTTCCGGAGTGCGAAGCGTGCTACTACGAGTCCCTAGGTTTTGCGGATCGTCAGCAAGGCAAGTAACACATTGATCATACCCCTTTATTACCCAGTTTTTATGCATTAGTTACAATCCTCACACATTGCATGAGTAGGATCTCTTAACATGTGGGTTTGGGAAGTAGATGTTGAGGTAGAACCTATTACCTGTTTTATTATCAAACCCTTGGGAGTTTCTTCTACGTTATGCTTATTGCCATGCTATGCTCGTAGACGTGGATTGGGTTTGAGTGTATCCATGACAGATGTGAAATTGTTAATTAATGGTTCAACTTAAGGTGGCAACTTTAATACACATCTGGGTGGATTGCTTGTGGGCACCTGGAGAATCCAGTGTTGTCCTAGGATATCCTGGAGTACCCGTGTGATCATCCTACGGTCCGCCACCCAGGCTCAAAGGGATCATAAGATTATTCATGCTAGAAACTTCCGTGTGCAGCCACAAGCCATTATGGGCTCTGGCATAGTTGAGTATGTTGTGTGAGCTCTTTCAGTGGTGGGCTAGCAGATGTAGAGGGAAAGTAGGTGTAACTGTCCACCCAGAGTAAAGAGTTAATGCTTCTGAAAGACTGTGTCTCGGTCATCCGTTTCTCAAACGTCATGTAGTGCGAGAAATCAAACGGAGGAGATTGAGTCTTGTGGGGAAAAGTGCGCAAACCTCTGCAGAGTGTATAAACTAATCATGGTTAGCCGTGTCCCCGGTTATGGACATCTTGAGTATCTGGTACTTGAGTTATTGATTTGATCTCATCACTCTAAATTAATTTGTTGGGTTGTTAATGATTACTTTAATTGGGATTGAGTTGGAGGAACCTTCTCAATGTTGTTCAACTACCATGATAGTTAAATAAAATGTATTCCTTTGTTGTAGGGAAAAATTGGCTTTTCGCAAAAACCATATAACCATAGAGCCTCCACCAGCCATATATGCATGTAGTGATAGCATTTATTTGTTCATTGCTCTACTGTGTTATATTGCCAGCATATTCCATGTGCTGACCCATTTTCGGGCTGCAACGTATTATGTTGCAGACTTTTCAGACGAGGAGTAAGGTGCGCTAGGTCGTTTGTCATGCACTCAGCTATGCCGTTGGAGTTGATGGACTCACTTTATCTTCCAAGCCTTCCGTTGTTATCGTCTTAGATGGCCTTAAGCCATATTTATTGTAATAAGTTCTCTTTTGAGACATTCGATGTAATAAGTGTGTGATTGCTACTCTGTTATAAATCCATTCGAGTACTGTGTGTGTCAGCATTACCGGTCCAGGGATGACACTGAAGCACAGAGACTTGACCGTTTGAGGTCGGGTCGCTACATCAATTCTCTTTCGCGGTAGCTTCACGATTCGGTTCTCTCCCATCGAAGAATTCACCTTGCAAGCCAATACACACAATAGCCCAAATGGCGGGGCTATATCCAAGAATATGCATTTTCATCTTATGCTTCAAACTAGCAAAATTAGTACCATCAAAATAAGGACCTCTACGGTGGTAATTTCCCTCGCTAGACGCCATACTCTCCTAGGTTATGAAACCAAGGCTATGATCACCAAAGGTATGGAAATCAAGGGAAATGGAGACCAAAGCTCTTATACCACTTGTAGGATCGAAAGTATGTCTAGAGGGGGGTGATTAGACTACTTGACCAAATAAAAATCTAGCCTTTCCCAATTTTAAGTCTTGGCAGATTTTAGCACCTTAGCACAAGTCAAGCAATCAACTACACATGCAATTCTAAGAGTACAGCAGCGGAATGTAAATCATTCCATATGAATGTAAAGGGGAGGAGTTTGGAGGGAGAAAACGCTATGTGGACCCGGAGATTTTTGGCGTGGTTCCGATAGGTGGTGCTATCGTACATCCACGTTGATGGAGACTTCAACCCACAAAGGGTAACAGCTGCGCGAGTGCACGGAGGGCTCCACCCATGAAGGGTCCACGAAGAAGCAACCTTGTCTATCCCACCATGGCCATCGCCCACGAAGGACTTGCCTCACTAGGGTAGATCTTCACGAAGTAGGCGA
Organism: Triticum aestivum; assembly: GCF_018294505.1. Classification (NCBI taxonomy): domain Eukaryota; kingdom Viridiplantae; phylum Streptophyta; class Magnoliopsida; order Poales; family Poaceae; genus Triticum; species Triticum aestivum. The sequence continues at coordinate 131,459,043 of NC_057799.1, forward strand.
TCTCCTTGCCCGTACAAACTCATTGGTTCAACTCCACAATCTTGTCGGAGGCTCCCAAGTAACACCTAACCAATCTAGGAGACACCACTCTCCAAAAGGTAATAGATGGTGTGTTGATGATGAACTCCTTGCTCTTGTGCTTCAAATGATAGTCTCCCCAACACTCAACTCTCTCTCACAGATTTGGATATGGTGGAAAGATGATTTGAGTGGAAAGCAACTTGGGGAAGGCTAGAGATCAAGATTCTTGTGGTTGGATTGGAATGTCTTGGTCTCAACACATGAGTAGGTGGTTCTCTCTCAGAAAATGAATGTTGGAAGTGTAGGCACGTTCTGATGGATCTCTCCACGAATGGAGGATGGGTGGAGGCGTATATATAGCCTCCACACAAAATCTAACCGTTACACACAATTTACCAAACTCGGTCAGACCGATCAAGTTCAAAATGTGAACGTTAGGCTTTTCGGTGGGACCGACATGATCAACTCGGTGGGACCGATGCGCTAGGGTTAGGGCATAACTTAATCTCGGTGAGACTGATCACATGAACTCGGTGAGACCGATTTCAGTAATAGGCAAACAGAGAGTTGGTCGGGCAAACTCGGTGGGACCAATCGCTCATTTCGGTGAGACCGAAACGTTACAAAAAGTAAACAGAGAGTTTGCATTGCGAACTCGGTGGGACCGATCACTCATCTCGGTTAGACCGAAACATTACGAAGGGAAATAGAGAGTTTGCAATCCCATCTCGGTGAGACCGAGATCCCTATCGGTGAGACCGAACTGATTAGGGTTTCTGGCTATGGCGATGTCAAATGAACTCGGTGGCACCGGATAGATCAAATCGGTGGGGCCGAGTTTGACTTTTGGTTTAGGACATAAGTGGAATTGGGAAAGTGGTTGAGGGCTTTTGGAACATATCACTAAGTATTTTGAGCAAGCAAGCCATTAAGCAACACCTCATCCCCTTTTAATAGTATTGTCTTTTCCTATGGACTCAATGTGATCTTGGATCACTAAAATGAAAATGTAGAGTCTTGAGCCTTTGCCAATATGTGTCCTTACATTTTGAGGGGTCCACACCTCTTGTCAATGCCATGCCAATCATTGAACTTTCTGAAATGATCATCTTGAAAGAGTATTAGTTCAATGAGCTATATTTGTTAAGAATTACCAAAACCACCCAGGGATTAGTTGCACTTTCATCCCTTTAGTCCCGGTTCCAAAACCGGGGCTAATGGGCCTCTGGAACCGGGACAAATGGGTCGTTTTCTACTAGTGTTGGTGAGAGCCGTATGAGTCGCTTACCTAAGAGCTTCTCCAACGAAATTCCATTCCCTAATAAAATCTAGGTATTGAGGGAGTTGGCCCAAATAACTTGCTCAAACAGATCCCCAATCTCCAAAAAATTATTAGGAAATCCCAATAAAACACCCTATATCTCCCAACATGTAGGAAGATTTGGCCTTGTCACAATAAATTTCTCAATACTTGCCATGTCACCATGTTGTGCCAATGCTCACCTGCCACGCCGTCGCCCGTCCGCCTTCACATTGACAAGTGAGGCATGTAGGTCATGTTCGATATTGGTGAGGGATGTGAATATTGGGGGTCAGAGAAAGCACCACACCGGCAAACCTCAGTAAATTTGTTTGGAGAGTCTAATAATCACTTATTGAGGGATATTTATTGGGATACTGTTGAATGCTCTAAGATCACTAATCCATTGTGTCTCATGACACATCTCTTTATTCATGTTTCTTTTTGCATGAGAAACTACCAATCTATTCATTATCTATCATGCAATACAAAGAACACCAGAAGTAACAAAAAGCTACAACCAGGTCCGTGGACCACCTAGCGACGGCTACAAGCACTAGAGAGACAAAGGCACACCACCGTCATCACCCTCCCTCGTCGGAGCAGGGTAAACCATGTTGTAGTAGTCAGTCAGGAAGTTGTCGCATTAAGGCCCCAGAGGGTTAGCTAATCATAACATCAACCGCCATCGATGAAGAGAAGCGTAGATCGGTAGGGTCAAACGTGTAGACACATGGTCGAAGAAGGAGAAGAATGGATCCACACGGATCCACCAAAGACCAGCATCGACCGGTTCCCAGGATATTCGACAAAGATGCACCACCACACGCCCTTCAACGATGATAGATGCACCATCGGGGCATCGATCGGACGTGGGAGACATTATTCCTAACATGGGACATTGGCACCGCCACACAGCCCCAATCGAGACACTGAACCAAACAAGAACGAGAGTGAGCTCCCTTCTTTCATCACAGGGCATGGGTCCCCGCACCTCCACAACCCTAAGGCCATCGAAGGCGGGGCGGACCAGCGGCGGCGCCAACGAGAGGAGTCGGAACCTTAGTCGCCTGCGAGTCACTTCTTGGGGGAGAAGAAAAATGCTTCGTGCGGTCGGCTCATGACACATCTCTAGCAAGGAACAGTTGTGAACCGCTGCCTCATCACCATATTATCAACGAAGAAGGTTGGGAGCACAAAGCACATAAATATAAGAACCGCAAAACAAAATAATTTCTACATCGCCTTGATCTTCCCACTGCCAAGTTAGGCTAAAACATTGGACGGCAATCCATAGAATCAATAACCACTAACCACTAACCCAGAGAAGAGTGCATAATTCGAGTGGCTAGTAGTGCATGTCTATGGCTCGCCCTTCTAGGTTTGAAGCTTGATGGGGCTTGCCCATGGCTCTCATTTCTTCTTAAAATGCCAACTCTGAATGCTAGTATCCTGAAGTTCACATTTTTTTATTAAACCTCTAACCTACGAGACCAAAACACTACGGACCTTTTTATAATAATTTAGGTGTGTCAACCACAAAAAAACCACATTTTATGTAACACCGCGTCCATCATGGAGACATTACCATTATGGACACACAAACCTATTACGAACATAATCTAGGTGGCCTTTGGTTCAAAGGCAAGGATGGAGTATGGATTGACTCAGGGTCTATCTGTGCCCACTTGTTCATGGTTGGTCTTTTTCTTTGAAATCACTAGTTAAGGGTGCCCCTTGCAAAGGTTACTCTCTCAGCTTTTGTGGTTTGACAAATAGCAAACTGCATGGGTGCCACTTGTCACAACCTGTGAGTTTTTCTTTTTTCCCATAGAATCATTCCTTCAAACCCTCTTATCTCTTGAACCGTGCGTCCAAATACTAAACCGCTCTCATTGTTGGATTTCTCGCACCGAGATCTTCAAACTAGAACGCATGTTAATAGGTTTCGGCAATCTTTTTTCAGGAAAAATAGATATCAATGAAAAAATGGGGAAAACGAACAACGAAAAAAACCAAATAAATCAAAAAACAAGTTCGCACAAGGAAAGAATACCTAAAAAGAAGGGGAAAAAAGAAGCCCAGAAGCACAGGCGTGGTTTTTTTTTGGAAGGACATGTTGCGCTTTTTTTTGGAAAAGCACAGCTATGCTTGCATGCGAAGCAAATATACGCTTCTCATGGAAGCACATTTGCTTCTCGTGGAAGCAAATTTGTGCTTCTCATGGAAGTAGAAACTTTTTTCTTTCAAGAAGCACAGTTGTGCTTATCGTGAAAGCAAATTTGTGCTTCCATGCTAAGCAAATCTATGCTTTTCAAGAAAGTAAATTTGTGCTTCCACGCGAAGCAAATCTGTGCTTCTCGTGGAAGCACGGATTTTTTTTTGGAGAAGCACATTCATGTCCACAAAAAAATCTCCAAAACCTATGAAAAACCTTGGAAAAATCGAAAACCAAAGAAAAATCCATCTACAACGCGAAAATGCGTACAGAAAAACAAATCCAGAAAAAACACTCAACACGTGACATGTGGCGGCGGCTGAATCCAGAAAAATTTGTGCTTCAAACCCTCAAGGGGCAGTATCTCATGGAATCCCCTCAAAGGGTAGTTTTCTTGTTTTTTTAGAATTCCGCAAGGGGCAGTTATTCCCCTTTTTGTTTCTGGTTGGATGAGCCATGGTGTCTCTGGAAACCTCATCGCTGTCTGCGGAAGTAAATTTCGCTCGAACAGGCTTCAGGCCTAAATACTGCAATGTCAACCCAACTTTCTCCGAAAGAAAAACGAAACGTGATGTCAATTGGAATTTTGTTAGTTTCCATTTGCAGTCAAGAAACAGAGATTACCGTAGTGCTTACCATATGTTGGTCGATACAAAACTGCGGCGAGAAGCGTGGCTGGAAGGCCAGCCAGACTCATCAAATAGTCAAGGGGAGAAGAAGGCGTGGACTAAAATGTGGAAAGTTGAGGTTCCCTCAAAGATAAAAAAATTCTTGTGGAGACTGGCGCAACATTTTCTTCCAACGGCCGACTTGAGGCACCATCGCAATATGTCGGTAACAAAAATCTTGTGAGCTATGCGGAGCAGATGATTCATGGCAACATTCTCTAATCCATGCAACATGGCACGATGCGTGTGGGCTTTGGAAGACCCTGAACTTGTTGAAGTCGTGGAAAACAATACTGAGCCAGATACGAAGAGGTGGGTTTTGCCTTGTTGGATAGCTTACCTCATGGAGATTTCACTAGAGTGCTAGTTACCCTATGGGCGATTTGGCACACGCGCCGCAAGGCCATTCACGAACAGAATTTTCAGTCCCCACATGCTACGAACCATTTCATCAACACGTATATACGTGAGCTTGATGAGTCGAGAGTAAAAAAGAAACCGGCCAGTTCTTCTATGGCCAGCATGCACTTGAGGCGACGATGGATCCCGCCGGTTACAAGCTGCTGCAAAATTCATGTTGATGGGGCTACTTCGCGTACATCAAATGATGGGTCTATAAGTGCCGTTCGCAGGGATGACATGGGCAAGTATCTGAAGGAAATATGCCCTAGAGGCAATAATAAAGTTATTATTTATTTCCTTATATCATGATAAATGTTTATTATTCATGCTAGAATTGTATTAACCGGAAACATAATACTTGTGTGAATACATAGACAAACAGAGTGTCACCAGTATGCCTCTACTTGACTAGCTCGTTGATCAAAGATGGTTATGTTTCCTAGCCATTGACATGAGTTGTCATTTGATTAACGGGATCACATCATTAGGAGAATGATGTGATTGACTTGACCCATTCCGTTAGCTTAGCAGTCGATCGTTTAGTATGTTGCTATTGCTTTCTTCATGACTTATACACGTTCCTATGACTATGAGATTATGCAACTTCCGTTTACCGGAGGAACACTTTGTGTGCTACCAAACGTCACAACGTAACTGGGTGATTATAAAGGTGCTCTACAGGTGTCTCCGAAGGTACTTGTTGGGTTGGCGTATTTCGAGATTAGGATTTGTCACTCCGATTGTCAGAGAGGTATCTCTGGGCCCACTCGGTAATGCACATCACTTAAGCCTTGCAAGCATTGCAACTAATGAGTTAGTTGCGAGATGATGTATTACGGAACAAGTAAAGAGACTTGCCGGTAACGAGATTGAACTAGGTATTGAGATACTGACGATCAAATCTCGGGCAAGTAACATACCGATGACAAAGGGAACAACGTATGTTGTTATGCGGTCTGACCGATAAAGATCTTCGTAGAATATGTGGGAGCCAATATGAGCATCCAGGTTCCGCTATTGGTTATTGACCGGAGCCGTGTCTCGGTCATGTCTACATAGTTCTCGAACCCGTAGGGTCCGCACGCTTAAAGTTTCGATGACAGTTATATTATGAGTTTATATTTTTGATGTAACGAAGGTAGTTCGAAGTCCCGGATGTGATCACGGACATGACGAGGAGTCTCGAAATGGTCGAGACATGAAGATTGATATATTGGACGACTATATTCGGACACCGGAATGGTTCCGGGGGTTATCGGATATATACCGGAGTACCGGGGGGTTACCGGAACCCCCCCCCGGGGGGGGGGGGTTTAATGGGCCTACATGGGCCTTAGTGGAGAAGAGGAGGGGCGGCCAGTGCAGGCCGCGCGCCCCCTCCCCCTCTAGTCCGAATTGGACAAGGAGGGGGGCGGCGCCCCCCTTTCCTTCTCCTCCTCCTCCTCTTTCCCCCTTCTCCTAATCCAACAAGGAAGGGAGGGAGTCCTACTCCCGGTGGGAGTAGGACTCCTCCTGGCGCGCCCCTCTCCTAGCCGGCCGCCTCTCCCCCCCCCCTCCCTTGCTCCTTTATATATGGGGGCAGGGGGGCACCCCATAGACACAACAATTGATCATTGATCTTTTAGCCGTGGGCAGTGCCCCCCTCCACCATAGTCCGGCTCGATAATATCGTAGCGGTGCTTAGGCGAAGCCCTGCGTCGGTAGAACATCATCATCGTCACCACGCCGTCGTGCTGACGAAACTCTCCCTCAACACTCGGCTGGATCGGAGTTTGAGGGACATCATCGGGCTGAACTTGTGCTGAACTCGGAGGTGTCGTGCGTTCGATACTTGATCGGTCGGATCGTGAAGACGTACCACTACATCAACCGCGTTGTGCTAACGCTTCCGCTTTCGGTCTACGAGGGTATGTGGACACACTCTCCCCTCTCGTTGTTATGCATCACCATGATCTTGCGTGTGCGTAGGAAATTTTTTGAAATTACTACGTTCCCCAACAGTGGCATCCGAGCCAGGTTTTATGCGTAGATGTCATATGCACGAGTAGAACACAAGTGAGTTGTGGGCGATATAAGTCATACTGCTTACCGGCATATCATACTTTGGTTCGGCGGTATTGTTGGATGAAGCGGCCCGGACTGACATTACGCGTACGCTTACGTGAGACTGGTTCTACCGACGTGCTTTGCACACAGGTGGCTGGCGGGTGTTAGTTTCTCCAACTTTAGTTGAACCGAGTGTGGCTACGCCCGGTCCTTGCGAAGGTTAAAACAACACCAACTTGACAAACTATCATTGTGGTTTTGATGCGTAGGTAAGAACGGTTCTTGCTCAGCCCGTAGCAGCCACGTAAAATTTGCAACAACAAAGTAGAGGACGTCTAACTTGTTTTTGCAGGGCATGTTGTGATGTGATATGGTCAAGGCATGATGCTAAATTTTATTGTATGAGATGATCATGTTTTGTAACCGAGTTATCGGCAGCTGGCAGGAGCCATATGGTTGTCGCTTTATTGTATGCAATGCAATCGCCCTGTAATGCTTTACTTTATCACTAAGCGGTAGCAATAGTCGTAGAAGCATAAGATTGGCGAGACGACAACGATGCTACAATGGAGATCAAGGTGTCGCGCCGGTGACGATGGTGGTCATGACGGTGCTTCGGAGATGGAGATCACAAGCACAAGATGATGATGGCCATACCATATCACTTATATTGATTGCATGTGATGTTTATCTTTTATGCATCTTATCTTGCTTTGATTGATGGTAGCAATATAAGATGATCTCTCACTAAATTATCAAAGTATAAGTGTTCTCCCTGAGTATGCACCGTTGCGAAAGTTCTTCGTGCTGAGACACCACGTGATGATCGGGTGTGATAGGCTCTACGTTCAAATACAACGGGTGCAAAACAGTTGCACACGCGGAATACTCAGGTTAAACTTGACGAGCCTAGCATATAACAGATATGGCCTCGGAACACGGAGACCGAAAGGTCGAGCGTGAATCATATAGTAGATATGATCAATATAGTGATGTTCACCATTGAAACTACTCCATCTCACGTGATGATCGGACATGGTTTAGTTGATTTGGATCACGTGATCACTTAGAGGATTAGAGGGATATCTATCTAAGTGGGAGTTCTTAAGTAATATGATTAATTGAACTTAAATTTATCATGAACTTAGTACCTGATAGTATTTTGCTTGTCTATGTTGATTGTAGATAGATGGCCCATGCTGTTGTTCCGTTGAATTTTAATGCGTTCCTTGAGAAAGCAAAGTTGAAAGATGATGGTAGCAATTACACGGACTGGGTCCGTAACTTGAGGATTATCCTCATTGTTGCACAGAAGAATTACGTCCTGGAAGCACCGCTAGGTGCCAGACCTGCTGCAGGAGCAACACCAGATGTTATGAACGTCTGGCAGAGCAAAGCTGATGACTACTCAGTAGTTCAGTGTGCCATGCTTTACGTCTTAGAACCGGGACTTCAACGACGTTTTGAACGTCATGGAGCATATGAGATGTTCCAGGAGTTGAAGTTAATATTTCAAGCAAATGCCTGGATTGAGAGATATGAAGTCTCCAATAAGTTCTACAGCTGCAAGATGGAGGAGAATAGTTCTGTCAGTGAGCATATACTCAAAATGTCTGGGTATAACAATCACTTGATTCAACTGGGAGTTAATCTTCCGGATGATAGCGTCATTGACAGAATTCTTCAATCACTGCCACCAAGCTACAAGAGCTTCGTGATGAACTATAACATGCAAGGGATGGATAAGACGATTCCCGAGCTCTTCGCAATGCTAAAGGCTGCGGAGGTAGAAATCAAGGAGGAGAATCAAGTGTTGATAGTCAATAAAACCACCAGTTTCAAGAAAAAGGGCAAAGGGAAGAAGAAGGGGAACTTCAAGAAGAACAGCAAACAAGTTGCTGCTCAAGAGAAGAAACCCAAGTCTGGACCTAAGCCTGAGACTGAGTGCTTCTACTGCAAGCAGACTGGTCACTGGAAGCAGAACTGCCCCAAGTATTTGGCGGATAAGAAGGATGGCAAGGTGAACAAAGGTATATGTGATATACATGTTATTGATGTGTACCTTACTAATGCTCGCAGTAGCACCTGGGTATTTGATACTGGTTCTGTTGCTAATATTTGCAACTCGAAACAGGGACTACGGATTAAGCGAAGATTGGCTAAGGACAAGGTGACGATGCGCGTGGGAAATGGTTCCAAAGTCGATGTGATCACGGTCGGCACGCTACCTCTACATCTACCTTCGGGATTAGTTTTAGACCTGAATAATTGTTATTTGGTGCCAGCGTTGAGCATGAACATTATATCTGGATCTTGTTTGATGCAAGACGGTTATTCATTTAAATCAGAGAATAATGGTTGTTCTATTTATATGAGTAATATCTTTTATGGTCATGCACCCTTGAAGAGTGGTCTATTTTTGTTGAATCTCGATAGTAGTGATACACATATTCATAATATTGAAGCCAAAAGATGTAGAGTTGATAATGATAGTGCAACTTATTTGTGGCATTGCCGTTTAGGTCATATCGGTGTAAAGCGCATGAAGAAACTCCATGCTGATGGACTTTTGGAACCACTTGATTATGAATCACTTGGTACTTGCGAACCGTGCCTCATGGGCAAGATGACTAAAACGCCGTTCTCCGGAACTATGGAGCGAGCAACAGATTTGTTGGAAATCATACATACAGATGTATGTGGTCCGATGAATATTGAGGCTCGCGGCAGGTATCGTTATTTTCTCACCTTCACAGATGATTTAAGCAGATATGGGTATATCTACTTAATGAAACATAAGTCTGAAACATTTGAAAAGTTCAAAGAATTTTAGAGTGAAGATGAAAATCATCGTAACAAGAAAATAAAGTTTCTACGATCTGATCGTGGAGGAGAATATTTGAGTTACGAGTTTGGTCTTCATTTGAAACAATGCGGAATAGTTTCGCAACTCACGCCACCCGGAACACCATAGCGTAATGGTGTGTCCGAACGTTGTAATCGTACTTTACTGGATATGGTGCGATCTATGATTTTCTCCTACTGACTTAACGCTATCGTTTTGGGGTTATGCTCTAGAGACGGCTGCATTCACGTTAAATAGGGCACCATCGAAATCCGTTGAGATGACGCCTTATGAACTGTGGTTTGGCAAGAAACCAAAGTTTTCGTTTCTTAAAATTTGGGGTTGCGATGCTTATGTGAAAAAGCTTCAACCTGATAAGCTCGAACCCAAATCGAAAAAATGTGTCTTCATAGGATACCCAAAAGAGACTGTTGGGTACACCTTCTATCACAGATCTGAAGGCAAGACTTTTGTTGCTAAATTCAGAATCTTTCTAGAGAAGGAGTTTCTCTCGAAAGAAGTGAGTGGGAGGAAAGTAGAACTTGATGAGGTAACTGTACTTGCTCCCTTATTGGAAAGTAGTTCATCACAGAAACAGGTTTCTATGACACCTACACCAATTAGTGAGGAAATTAATGATGATGATCATGAAACTTCAGATCAAGTTATTACTGAACCTCGTAGGTCAACCAGAGTAAGAACCGCACCAGAGTGGTACGGTAATCCTGTTCTGGAAGTTATGTTACTAGACCATGATGAACCTACGAACTATGAAGAAGCGATGGTGAACCCAGATTCCGCAAAATGGCTTGAGGCCATGAAATCAGAGATGGGATCCATGTATGAGAACAAAGTGTGGACTTTGGTTGACTTGCCCGGTGATCGGCAAGACATTGAGAATAAATGGATCTTCAAGAAGAAGACTGACGCTGACGATAATGTTACTGTCTATAAAGCTCGACTTGTTGCAAAAGGTTTTTCGACAAGTTCAAGGGGTTGACTACGATGAGACTTTCTCACCCGTAGCGATGCTTAAGTCTGTCCGAATCATGTTAGCAATTGCCGCATTTTATGATTATGAAATTTGGCAAATGGATGTAAAAACCGCATTCTTGAATGGATTTCTGGAAGAAGAGTTGTATATGATGCAACCTGAAGGTTTTGTCGATCCAAAAGGAGCTAACAAAGTGTTAAAGCTCCAGCGATCCATTTATGGACTGGTGCAAGCCTCTCGGTGTTGGAATAAACGCTTTGATAGTGTGATCAAAGCATTTGGTTTTATACAGACTTTTGGAGAAGCCTGTATTTACAAGAAAGTGGGTGGGAGCTCTGTAGCATTTCTGATATTATATGTGGATGACATATTACTGATTGGAAATGATATAGAATTTCTGGATAGCATAAAGGGATACTTGAATAAGAGTTTTTCAATGAAAGACCTCGGTGAAGCTGCTTATATATTGGGCATAAAAATCTATAGAGATATATCAAGACACTTAATTGGACTTTCACAAGAAGAAGTTCAAAATGGATCAAGCAAAGAAAGGGTTATTGCCTGTGTTACAAGGTGAGAAGTTGAGTAAGACTCAATGCCCGACCACTGCAGAACATAGAGAGAAGATGAAAGATGTTCCCTATGCTTCAACCATAGGCTCTATCATGTATGTAATGCTGTGTACCAGACCTGATGTGTGCCTTGCTATAAGTTTAGCAGGGAGGTACCAAAGTAATCCAGGAGTGGATCACTGGACAGCGGTGAAGAACATCCTGAAATACCTGAAAAGGACTACGGATATGTTTCTCATTTATGGAGGTGACAAAGAGCTAGTCGTAAATGGTTACGTCGATGCAAGCTTTGACACTAATCCGGACGATTCTAAATCGCAAACCGGATACGTGTTTACATTGAACGGTGGAGCTGTCAGTTGGTGCAGTTCTAAACAAAGCGTCGTGGCGGGATCTACGTGTGAAGCGGAATACATAGCTGCTTCGGAAGCAGCAAATGAAGGAGTCTGGATGAAGGAGTTCATATCCGATCTAGGTGTCATACCTAGTGCATCGGGTCCAATGAAAATCTTTTGTGACAATACTGATGCAATTGCCTTGGCGAAGGAATCCAGATTTCACAAGAGAACCAAGCACATCAAGAGACGCTTCAATTCCATCCGGGATCTAGTCCAGGTGGGAGACATAGAAATTTACAAGATACATACAGATCTAAATGTTGTAGACCCGTTTACTAAGCCTCTTCCACGAGCAAAACATGATCAGCACCAAGACTCCATGGGTGTTAGAATCATTACAGTGTAATCTAGATTATTGACTCTAGTGCAAGTGGGAGACTGAAGGAAATATGCCCTAGAGGCAATAATAAAGTTATTATTTATTTCCTTATATCATGATAAATGTTTATTATTCATGCTAGAATTGTATTAATCAGAAACATAATACTTGTGTGAATACATAGACAAACAGAGTGTCACTAGTATGCCTCTACTTGACTAGCTCGTTGATTAAAGATGGTTATGTTTCCTAGCCATTGACATGAGTTGTCATTTGATTAACGGGATCACATCATTAGGAGAATGATGTGATTGACTTGACCCATTCAGTTAGCTTAGCACTCGATCGTTTAGTATGTTGCTATTGCTTTCTTCATGACTTATACATGTTCCTATGACTATGAGATTATGCAACTCCCGTTTATCGGAGGAACACTTTGTGTGCTACCAAACGTCACAACGTAACTGGGTGATTATAAAGGTGCTCTACAGGTGTCGCCGAAGGTACTTGTTGGGTTGGCGTATTTCGAGATTAGGATTTGTCACTCCGATTGTCGGAGAGGTATCTCTGGGCCCTCTCGGTAATGCACATCACTTAAGCCTTGCAAGCATTGCCACTAATGAGTTTGTTGCGAGATGATGTATTACGGAACGAGTAAAGAGACTTGCCGGTAACGATATTCAACTAGGTATTAAGATACCGACGATCGGATCTCGGGCAAGTAACATACCGATGACAAAGGGAACAACATATGTTGTTATGCGGTTTGACCGATAAAGATCTTCGTAGAATATGTGGGAGCCAATATGGGCATCCAGGTCCCGCTATTGGTTATTGACCGGAGACGTGTCTCGGTCATGTCTACATAGTTCTCGAACCCGTAGGGTCCGCACGCTTAAAGTTTCGATGACAGTTATATTATGAGTTTATATGTTTTGATGTACCAAAGGTAGTTCGGAGTCCCGGATGTGATCACGGACATGACGAGGAGTCTCGAAATGGTCGATACATGAAGATTGATATATTGGATGACTATATTCGGACACCGGAATGGTTCTGAGGGTTATCGGATATATACCGGAGTACCGTGGGGTTACCGGAACCCCCCCCCCCCCGGGGGGGGGGGGGTTAATGGGCCTACATGGGCCTTAGTGGAGAAGAGGAGGGGCGGCCAGGGTAGGCCGCGCGCCCCCTCCCCCTCTAGTCCGAATTGGACAAGGAGGGGGGCGGCGCCCCCCCCCCTTTCCTTCTTCTCCTCCTCCTCTTTCCCCCTTCTCCTAATCCAACAAGGAAGGGAGGGAGTCCTACTCCCGGTGGGAGTAGGACTCCTCCTGGCGCGCCCCTCTCCTGGCCGGCCACCTCTCCCCCCTTGCTCCTTTATATACGGGGGCGGGGGGCACCCCATAGACACAACAATTGATCATTGATCTTTTAGCCGTGTGCGGTGCCCCCCTCCACCATAGTCCACCTCGATAATCTCGTAGCGGTGCTTAGGCGAAGCCCTGCGTCGGTAGAACATCATCGTCACCACGCTGTCATGCTGACGAAACTCTCCCTCAACACTCGGCTGGATCGGAGTTCGAGGGACGTCATCGGGCTGAACGTGTGCTGAACTCGGAGGTGCCGTGCGTTCGGTACTTGATCGGTCGGATCGTGAAGACGTACGACTACATCAACCGCGTTGTGCTAACGCTTCCGCTTTCGGTCTACGAGGGTACGTGGACACACTCTCCCCTCTCGTTGCTATGCATCACCATGATCTTGCGTGTGCGTAGGAATTTTTTTTAAATTACTACGTTCCCCAACAGTATCTTGGTGCATCAGCAGTAAGATACACAGGTATTAACGATCCGGCGACACTCGAAGCCTTGGCGTGCAGAGAAGCTCTCTCCCTCGCCCTCGACCTCTCACTATCTCATGTGTTGGTAGCCTTAGATTGCAAGGAGGTTGTCGCGGACATACACAAGGGCACGGGCGGCCTTTGCGCGAGCATTGTTAAAGAGATCATCTCCGGAGGTTCGCAGTTTTCAGCATGCTCCTTCATCTTCGAAGGGCGTGAAACAAACTTTGAGGCGCACAGCCTCGTCAAACACACTTTGGGACTCTCTCCGGGACGCCATCTCTGGCTACTTAATCCCCTGGATTTATCGTGTATGCCTATGTATTTGGATATTGATCAATAAATGAGAGTGTGTTTGGACTCAAAAAAAATTTGCAGCCAAGACACTCAAGATTGTTTTCAAAAAGAAAAGAAAAAACTCGGGATCTCTATTATAAATATCCGTATATAAAGTTCAAAAATAAAGAAAATACATTATATACTTTTTCTAGAGGGAACGAGAGTATCCCACTATACCTAAGAGATTGTTAGCAACTAAATAACAGAATATTAGAATGTGAAACAACCCCAAAATCTTGTTACTTGTTAGGATATTCCTCGCAAGTCTTATCATATATACTCGGCCTCGCCGCCATCTCAACTACCCCAAAATCTTGTTACTTGTTAGGATATTCCTCGCAAGTCTTATCATATATACTCGGCCTCGCCGCCATCTCAACTACCCCACCACCACCCACGGGCAGCCGGCGGTAGCGCTACGCCGCCAACACAAGCTCGCGCGCCGTGCGGGGAAATGGCTTCCCTCTGTAACGTCTCCGATCTCTCTCGTGATCCCGCCGACACAATCTTCCTGTACGTCTGACGTGTGTTTGCGTGCGTGCGTGCGCAGGGGTCGTCGTCGCGGCGGCGCTGCTGGTCCTCGGGTGCGCGAGCAGCGGCGCGACGGCGCGGCCGCTGGTCGGCGCGGCGGCGGCGAAGCAGCCGCTGCAGACGTCGCGGCCGTACAACATCGCGCACAGGGGCTCCAACGGCGAGCTCCCTGAGGAGACGGCGGCGGCGTACATGCGCGCCGTCGACGAGGGCGCCGACTTCATCGAGGCGGACATCGTGGCCACCAAGGACGGCCACCTCGTCTGCTTCCACGACGTGACCCTGGACGACACCACCGACGTCGCCGACCACAAAGAGTTCGCCGCCCGCCGCCGCACGCTCCAGGTGCAGTGGGCCAACGTCACCGGATACTTCATCAGTACGCCCGCCCATCCATCCATCATAACCACCTTCTTATTTTCGACCGGAATCTTAACCACACTCCTATCTTGGATCGATCCGCGAAGATCCAGCGATCAATTAATCATTCGATTGCCTTGCTGATTTGGCAGCTGATTTCACGTTGGCCGAGCTGAAGACGCTGCGAGTGAAGCAGAGATGGTCATTCCGTGACAAATCTCACGATGGTACGCGTACATTAATTCCATTATTATTCTGGTGAAATCAGCCCATCCATGCATCTAGTAGATGTTAATCCCCTTTGTTTCTCAAGGCATTTCTCCCATCATCACCTTCGACGAGTTCATCGACATCGCGCTGAACGCCAAGAGGGTCGTCGGGATCTACCCGGAGATGAAGAGCCCCGTGTTCATCAACCAGCACGTACGTCATCAACACACATCCATAAACAAAGCCACAAAATAGTTCGTAAATTGTCCATGAATTCATTTGTCGACCGATGGCAACAATTGCAGGTGAAGTGGGCGGACGGGAAGAAGTACGAGGACAAGTTCATCGCGACGCTGAAGAAGTACGGGTACGGCGGCAAGTACATGACGAAGCGGTGGACGGAGAGGCCGGTGTTCATCCAGTCCTTCGCGCCGACGTCGCTCATCTACGCCGCCGACCTGACCGACTCGCCCAAGGTGTTCCTCATCGACGACGTGACGGTGCGGACGGAGGACACGGACCAGTCGTACGAGGAGATCACCTCGGACGAGTACCTGGACTACATGAGGGAGTACGTGGTCGGGATCGGGCCGTGGAAGGACACGGTGGTGCCGCCGACCAGGGACAACACGCTGACGACGCCCACGGACATGGTCGCCATGGCGCACGCCAGGGGCCTGCAGGTGCACCCCTACACGTACCGGAACGAGAACCGCTTCCTGCACTACAACTTCAGGCAGGACCCCTACGCCGAGTACGACTACTGGCTCAACGACGTCGGCGTCGACGGTCTCTTCACCGACTTCCCCGCCAGCCTCCGCCGCTTCCAGGACTGGACCGCCGCCAAGAACTGATCGGCAAACCACACATGAGTACGTGAATACGTAGCCACAGACAGGTTCAGATAGGTTTCTCTCTTCTCCTTGGGTTGTTCACGGTTTCGCGCCGTGAGATAAATTGATCTCAGGATTGGATTTTGCATTGGCAATACATGGAATGGATTCGTTACATAGCGACTAGTTTCTCTTATCGTGCATCGTGCGAATGTGATGGTGGTGTCCCCTGTTCTCCGTTAATACTATAAGCTAACAGCAACAATATCAGGCCATGTTTCTTTACAATTTTCTTCAACTGGTGAGAGTTGCCAGGTTTCTTCAGTGGGTCTCCCAACAAGGCAAAATGGTAACTGTTCATCTTTCTAACCAGAGAAGATAACACTTCTGCTTCGGTAGAACCCCTAAATACATGGACGGCTCAGATTATCCGATACCTCTTCGTTAGTAAGGGCATGATGGTCGTATTGGTAAAAGTAACCTGCACGCGCCCTACGTATACGTATCCTTACGTCCGTGCCGTGAGGCCTTTTTTTCATCCGCGGTGGGTGGTGCGATTTGTTCTTTTATGGGAGCGCCAGCCTCGATTTGTTTTCTGAGAAAGTCAAAAAAAAGTGGTACATGCAGAGTCGAACAAGCGACTTCTTCCTCAGATGCGCATTAGCAAATGTGAGATTGCCACTATGGCCGGCGTGCTTATTACGACACATTCTAGGTGTTTTGTCTTTGTGACGCCCCCGATTTGACCGTACACTACTCATGCACGCAAATGTGTACGATCAAGGTCAGGGACTCACGGGAAGATATCACAACACAACTCTACAACATAAATAAGTCATACAAGCATCATAATACAAGCCAGGGGCCTCGAGGGCTCGAATACAAGTGCTCGATCACAGACGAGTCAGCGGAAGCAACAATATCTGAGTACAGACATAAGTTAAACAAGTTTGCCTTAAGAAGGCTAGCACAAACTAGGATACAGATCGAACGAGGCGCAGGCCTCCTGCCTGGGATCCTCCTAACTACTCCTGGTCGTCGTCAGCGGCCTGCACGTAGTAGTAGGCACCTCCAGTGTCGTAGGTGTCGTCGTCGACGGTGGCGTCTGGCTCCTGGACTCCAACATCTGGTTGCGACAACCAGATAGAAAGGAAAGGGGGAAAAGAGGGAGAGAAGCAACCGTGAGTACTCATCCAAAGTACTCGCAAGCAAGGAGCTACACTACATATGCATGGGTATATGTGTAAAGGGGCATATCAGTGGACTGAACTGCAGAATGCCAGAATAAAAGGGGGATAGCTAGTCCTGTCGAAGACTACGCTTCTGGCCATCTCCATCTTGCAGCATGTAGAAGAGAGTAGATTGAAGTCCTCCAAGTAGTATCGCATAGCATAATCCTACCCGGCGATCCCCTCCTCGTCGCCCTGTTAGAGAGCGATCACCGGGTTGTATCTGGCACTTGGAAGGGTGTATTTTATTCAGTATCCAGTTCTAGTTGTCATAAGGTCAAGGTACAACTCCGGGTCGTCCTTTTACCGAGGGACACGGCTATTCGAATAGATAAACTTCCCTGCAGGGGTGCACCACATAACCCAACACGCTCGATCCCATTTGGCCGGACACACTTTCCTGGGTCATGCCCGGCCTCGTAAGATCAACGCGTCGCAACCCCACCTAAGCACAACAGAGAGGTCAGCACGCCGGTCTAACCCTATGCGCGCAGGGGTCTGGGCCCATCGCCCTATGCACACCTGCACGTTGCGTACGCGGCCGGAAGCAGACCTAGCCTAGTGGCGTTCCAGTCCAATCCGGCGCGCGCCACTCAGTCGCTGACGTCAAGAAGGCTTCGGCTGATACCACGACGCCGGGATACCCATAACTACTCCCGCGTAGATGGCTAGTGCGTATAGACCAAATGGCCAGACTCAGATCAAATACCAAGATCTCGTTAAGCGTGTTAAGTAACCGCGAACGCCGACCAGGGCCAGGCCCACCTCTCACCTAGGTGGTCTCAACCTGCCCTGTCGCTCCGCCACAAAGATCCACTTGCGGGTACTCCTACGAGCCGACCCGACTTTAGTCATCACATGTGTCATGTATAAGTATATAAGTATATACCCGTGATCACCGCCCAGGTGATCACGGCCCGATAGTATAGCACAGCAGACGGACAAGAATGTAGGGCCACTGATGGAAATCTAGCATCCTATACTAAGCATGTAGGATTGCAGGTAAAGGTAACAACAGTAGTAGCAAGGATAGGCTATGCATCAGGATAGGATATCGGAAAGCAGTAACATGCTACACTACTCTAATGCAAGCAGTATAGAGAAGAGTAGGCGATATCTGGTGATCAAGGGGGGGGGCTTGCCTGGTTGCTCTGGCAAGTAGGAGGGGTCGTCAACTCCGTAGTCGAACTGGGCAGCAGCAGTGTCGGTCTCGTAGTCTACCGGAGAGAAGAGGGGGGAAGAAACAGTAAATACAATGCAAACATAAGCATGACGATGCGTGACATGACAATGAGCGGTGCTAGGTGTGCCCTAACGCGACAGTAGGTGGTACCGGCGAAGGGGGGGAACATCCGGGAGGTATTCCCGATGTTTCGCGTTTTCGGACAGACGGACCGGAGGGGGAAAGTTGCTAGTTCGATAGGTTAGGGGGTTGTGGTGGACGAACGGACTGCGTATTCGGATTCGTCTCATCGTTCTGAGCAACTTTCATATAGAAAACATTTTCATCCGAGTTACGGTTTAAAAGATATGAATTTTCAAAGTTTATTTGAATTTCTGGAATTATTTAAATTAAGCAAAACTGAATTATGACGTCAGCATGAGGCAATGCTGACGTGCAGGTCAACAGGTCGGCTGACCAGTCAAACCAGACAGGTCGGTCCAGTGGGACCCACATGTCAGCCTCTGTTAGTCTAATATTAATTTAAACTAAACTAACAGTCTAATTAGAGGGGTGGACCCCATATGTCAGTGAGTGATTAGTTAATCTAATTATTTTTATTTATAAAACATTTTTCTTTTTCTCTTTTTTTTAATTTTGCGGCGGGGCCCGCATGTCAGTGGCTGGGCCTGCCCAACCAGCAGTTGACTGGGTCAACCCAGTCAACTGGGACCCACGGGGCCCACTGGCAGTGGCCCTGGGGTGGCCCCAGGTCGGCCACGTCGGCGGCCGGCGCCGGAGCAACTCCGGCGACCAAAACAGCGGCGGCCCCTCGCCGGAGTTGGCCGGAATCGCGCTACGGGGCTCGGGGAGGAGCGGGGCTAGGCCCATTCGAAAGGGCTCGCAGCGCCGCATCCAGGGGTGGCCGGGGCTTCGCCGGACTTGGCCGGAATCGGCGCCGGCGAGCGGCGGAGGCGGCGACGCGCACGGGTGCCCGACGGAAACGAGGCTACGGCGGGCTATCGAGCAAGCGGAGGGGCTGGGGGGCATCTACGCGAGGTGGGGAGTGCAACGGGCTTGAGCCCGTGACCAACAGGTCACCGGAGCCTCGCCGGCGGCGAGCTCCGCGGCGCGGCGTTCGGGCGCGCGTGGGGAAGCAGCTAGGGGGCGCGCGAGAGAGAAAAGACAGGGTAGGAGGGGGGAGAGGCTCACCGCGCGGCACACGGAGGCCGGTGAGAGGCTTAGGAGCAGCAGGTCGGCGCCGGGGAAGAAGGGGGTCGCCGGCGTCCGAAGTTGAAGACGAGCTCGGTGTGCTCGTTGTAGGGGCTCCGGTCTCCAACGGGCTGCACCAGACGAAGCAGCGGGCGACGGCGGTCCTTGGAGACAACGTGGGGCGGCGAGGTGGGCACGGTGGCCGTGTGAACGACGGGAACGGCGGCGACCGCGTCGGGCGTGGGGAGGGAGAGAGCGGCGCGGATCTGGGGGGGAAAGAGAGAGGCGCAGGGGCCGAGAGGTGAGCGGGGGGCGAGTGGGAGAGAGGCCCGAGGAGGGGGGGAGCTGGCGTCCTTATTCTCCCCGTCGCCGGCGAGGGGGTGCGGCGGGGACTGCCCCTGTTCCGACCCCGGTCGGCGGAACAGGGAAGGGGGCGAGTGGGAGAGGTGGGCTGGGCCGGGGGTCGGCCCAGTCGGGCCAGGGGTCCAGTGGGGGGAGGGCCTCCTCCTTTTTTTCTTTTTCTTTGTCTGTTCTGTTTCTGTTGTATTTTCTTTTTATTTATTTATTTTCTTTTCTGTTTTATTTCATTTAAAAGTATTTAGGTATTTTATAAAAATGTGTTTTCTCCACCATAATTATCAGTGCAATTTCTGGCATGGCCCGAACATTTTTGTTTAAATTTTTGAAAACTTTTATTTTCCACTTTAAATTTAATTGAAGTTTGAATTAGGAGTTTGAAAAGAAATGTGTTCCAAATGTGATCAAGCCCTGTTTAGCAACATGATTAGCTTAATCACAGAGGGTTACTGTAGCATGATCCTCAGGGTGTTACAAATCTCCTCCACTACAAGAAATCTCGTCCCGAGATTTAGGAGGTAGAAGGAAACAGTGCGGGGTATTCTTCGCGCAGACGATCCTCTCGTTCCCAAGTGGCCTCATCTTCAGAATGGTGCGACCACTGGACTTTGAGAAACTTGATCGCCTTCTGACGTGTGCGGCGTTCAGCTTGGTCGAGAATGCGGACCGGATGCTCCTTATAGGAGAGGTCTTGCTGCAATTCGAGCACTTCATGATCCACAGCTCGGATTGGGTCCTTGAAGCAACGGCGGAGCTGTGACACATGGAACACATCGTGAACCTGAGAAAGGTTCGGCGGTAGCTCCAGTTGGTATGCCACTTTTCCACGCCTTTCGAGAATAGTGAATGGGCCAATATAGCGAGGAGCTAGTTTGCCCTTGATCCCGAAGCGGTGAGCACCCTTCATAGGTGTGACTCGAAGATAAGCCTTTTCGCCAGGTTGATAGACCATGTCTTTATGATGACGGTCATACTGACTCTTCTGACGTGACTGAGCAGTCTTGAGATTCTCACGAATAATGCGGACTTGTTCTTCGGCATCTTGGATAATATCCGGACCGAAGAGTGGACGTTCCCCAGTTTCTGACCAGTTCAGAGGGGTTCGGCACTTTCGTCCATATAACACTTCGAAGGGGGCCATCTTCAGACTAGCTTGATAGCTATTATTATAAGAGAACTCAGCATACGGGAGAGATTCCTCCCATTTCTTGCCGAAGGAAATAACACAAGCTCGAAGCATGTCTTCGAGAACTTGGTTGACGCGTTCAACTTGCCCTTGCGATTGAGGATGAAACGCAGTACTGAATGACAGATGAGTTCCCATAGCTTCTTGGAAACTTGCCCAGAATCTTGAAGTGAATAAGCTGCCACGGTCTGAGCTGATAACCAATGGAATACCGTGGAGTGAAACAATCCTGGACATATAGAGCGTTGCCAACTGGCTAGCAGTGATCGTTTCTTTGACTGCCAGGAAATGTGCAACTTTGGAAAGCCGGTCAATGACGACAAGAATAGCATCATTACCTTTCTGTGATTTGGGAAATCCAGTGACGAAGTCCATCTCAACATGGTCCCATTTCCATTCAGGAATAGAGATAGGTTGCAGAGTTCCAGCAGGCCTTTGATGTTCTGCTTTGATACGACGGCAAACGTCACACTCAGCAACATAACGAGCAATGGCTTGCTTCATATTAGACCACCAGAATCTCTGACGGATGTCTTGGTACATCTTTGTACTACCAGGATGGATACATAGAGGCGTATCATGAGCTTCTTTCATAACTTCCTGTGTCATATCCAGGTTTTTCTCTGCACATGGCACCACTAGGCGGCCCTTGAAGTATAGGGTGCCATCTTCAGCAATGGTGAAGAATGAGGGCTTTCCTTCTGCGAGGTAGCGCTTAATCTTGTGGGCTTCAGAGTCATACTTCTGTAGCCTTTTGATGCTGTCCACGAGATCTGGTTTAGCAACTAGGGTATTGAGGGAACCCTGGGTAACAACGTGGAGGTTCACCTTGCCAAACTCCTTAGGAGGGGGAGCGAGTGCACCCGGAGGAACAATATGGAGGTTCAGCTTCCTGAATTCTTCAACAAGCGAGGGCTGAACTTTATGAACCTGGAGGTGGTTGCAGTAAGACTTGCGGCTCAAGGCATCAGCCATTACATTAGCCTTGCCTGGCGTATAGGAAATACCCAAGTCAAAGTCTGCAACAAGCTCCATCCATCTCTGCTGACGGAGGTTCAGATCTGGCTGAGTAAACAGATACTTCAGACTTTGGTGGTCAGTGAAGATCTCGCAACGATTACCGAGAAGGTAATGTCGCCACTGCTTCAGCGCATGAATGACAGCAGCAAGTTCGAGGTCGTGAACTGGGTAGTTCTCTTCGTGAGGGCGCAATTGCCGAGAGGCATAAGCAATCACTTTGCGGTCTTGCATTAGGACACAGCCTAATCCTTGACGGGAAGCGTCGCAGTAAATGACGAAGTCCTTCTTAGTATCAGGTGGAGCTAGAACTGGGCAGAAGTCAACTTGTCTTTGAGTGCCTGGAAACTTTCCTGACATTTGTCTGTCCATTGGAACTTGACGCCCTTATGCAACAGGTTAGTCAGAGGCCTGGCGATCTTGGAGAAGTTCTCGACGAATCGACGGCAATAGCTGGCGAGACCGAGAAAACTTCTGACTTGCTTAACGTTCTTGGGAGGAGTCCAATCAAGAATAGCCTGAACTCGCTCGGGGTTGACGGCAATACCATCCTTAGAGATGACATGCCCAAGATAGGTTACTTCCGGTAGCCAGAATTCACATTTGGAGAACTTGGCATATAGTTGATGCTCTCGTAGCTTTTCCAGCACAAGTCGAAGATGTTCAGCATGTTCTTCTTCGTTCTTGGAAAATACCAGGATATCATCCAGATAAACCACGACGAACTTGTCGAGGTAATCCATGAATATATAGTTCATCAGACGAGAGAAGGTGGCTGGAGCATTGGTTAAACCGAAAGACATGACGGTGTACTCGTATGAACCATAGCGAGTCACGAAGGCGGTCTTTGGGATATCCTCTTCGCGAACACGGATCTGGTGGTAGCCCAACCTCAAGTCGAGCTTAGAGAACACTGACGAACCCGCCAGTTGATCATACAGATCATTGATCCGAGGAAGAGGGTATTTATTCTGAATGGTAGCTTGGTTTATAGGACGGTAGTCTTGAACTAACCGGTTTGTCCCATCCTTCTTCTTGACAAAGAGAGAAGGTGCTCCCCAAGGAGAGCAACTTGGGCGAATGAATCCTTTGCGAAGAGATTTGTCGATTTCCTCCTTAAGCTCAAGGAGTTCATGCGGCGGCATTTTGTAGGGTCGCTTGGCTATAGGAGTGGTGCCTGGTTTCAAGTCGATGATGAATTCGACAGCTCTAGCAGGGGGAATCCCTGGAAGTTCTTCAGGGAAGACGTCGAGGAATTCACGCACGACGGGAATGTTTTCAATGCCCTCGAGTGGTGCAGCGTTCAATGCATTCAATGCATAGAGCCTTGCCTCGGCATTTTGCACCAGATGAGCTTGGTAAGCAACTATTTCATCTGAAGGGTGTAGCAGATGGACGGTCTTAGTGGCGCAAACTATAGAAGCAGTATGCGCTTTCAACCAATCCATACCCAAAATGAGGTCGATGTTAGACGACTTCAGGATAATGGGAGAGGCATAGAATTCCAGCCCTTCGATTTCCACGGGGACATCGATGCCAACCAAGGAGGTTTGACACTGTCCCACGGGGGTTTTGACCAATACAGAGGTGTTCATCTCCTCACATTTAACGTCGTGCTTGTATGCAAAATCTTCTGACATGAATGAATGCGATGCACCTGTATCAAATAAAACGGATGCTGGTACTGAATTTACGAGGAGTGTACCCATCACAGTAGCAGGCTGGTCTTGAGCTTCGTTGAGATCAACGTGGTTGGCATGAGCACGACCATAAGACTTAGCATTGTTGTTGCGGGGCTGATTGTTACCACGGCCAGTTGCTGGAAGGGCCAGTTGATTCTGGTTCTGGTTGCATTCCTTAGCACGGTGTCCTGGTTGACCACACCTGAAGCACAAGCCATTATTGGGAGTGGGAACAGGAGCTTGGGATGGTGGAGCTGGAAGTCTTGACTGCCTAGATGGTGGTGGAGGCAGACGAGGTGCAGCATAGGTCTGCCTTGGGGCAGATGCATTTGGACGGTACATGCTGTTCGGGATCCATATCTTACGCTTCTGTGAGGGCGAGCCCGAAGATGAGCCCGTGTCACGGTTGCGCCTGTGAGAGCTCTGGTATTCCTGCAGACCAGTTTCGACATTGATGGCCTTGTTCACCAAGGTGGCGAAATCAGCAAAGTCATGCACTAGAAGTGCGAGCTTGATGTCAGCTTGAAGGCCATCACGGAACTTCTCCTGTCTGCGTGCATCAGTTGCAATGTCTTCTTCAGCATAGCGGGACAAGTCCAGAAACTCCCGCTGATAAGCTTCAACAGTTTTGTTGCCTTGGGTGAGGTTGCGGAACTCACGCTTCTTCCGGTCCATGACTCCTTGAGGAATGAAGCGGGCACGGAAAGCAGCTTGGAAGTCTGGCCATGTGATGATTGTTCCAGCTGGCAGAGTACGCCTGTGGCTGTCCCACCATTGAGCTGCGGGTCCCTTCAAGAAGAAGGAAGCAAAGGTGACATAGCTGGCAGGGGCTACATCAGCAGACTCCATCTCATAGGTGATGTCACGGAGCCAGTCATCAGCATCCAGAGGCTGAGTTGAGCTGCGGTAGATGGTTGGGTTGAGGCGTATGAAATCTTGAAGAGTCACTTGGGCTGGCTGCTGGTTCATATTGGGGCGAGGAAACTGAGCCATCATATTTTCCATGAATTGGCGGTTCAGTTCAAACTGTTGGATCATACCAGCCATGTACTCAGGTGGTGGTGGGGCATCGCCACCACGACCACGACCACCTGGTCTAACCATCCTGCTAATATATAACAGGGGTAGTTCAGCATTGAGAAATTTGCAAAGACAAGAATCATTCATGATGAAACATGCATAACGAAAGGAGCACGATAGCTACTACATAGTAGTCGGCATAACTTACAAAAGGGGTCATGCATAGAGTTCAGTACACAGAGTTCAGTACATAGACTAAAACATCATAGGCGGCACACAGGCTCGCGGCGAATGCATCTAATACTACAAGCAAGCCTACATCAGTCCCAAGAGGTACTGTGGAGGTAATCGTAGCCCGACAGCTGGTAGTGAGGCAACGGATAGCCCTCCACGTCAGCAGACTGGGGGCCGCGGATACTCAGGTGTAGAGCCCGACGCTCAGGTGGCAGAAGAGGACCAAGTGCGGGAGAGTAGCCTCCCACCTCTGGCCAACCGACACCGTGGGGCATCACGGTCCTGGCTGGGTAGATCGCAGTACGCGGTACCTGTCCAGATCGGACAAAGGGGTGCAGCAGCGTCAGAGCACGGTAAAGGTGCTGACGGGTGGTGTACATCTCGTGGCGAAGAGCTCGGTTAGCTCGATCCAGCCCATCAGCATGCAGAACCAGGTGCTGATGGTAGAAGGGCTCTCGGGTGACAGTGGAGTAGGCAGCAGTATAGTATCCCTCCGCACCAACATCAGATGCGATAGCAATGTGCCTGAAAGGGGAGGTGTCCAACTCCCGATACTCTCCACGAAGACGTGTCAGAGCAGCATAGGCAGCATCGTGGACAGCCATATCGATGGTCACACCAACACCATGTGCGGTGTGCAGCACAGTAGTGGAGTCATACTCCCGAGAGTAGAGGTGGACGATGGCACGGTACTGCTCCTGGTTAAAGTCCTGGTACTCCTCGTAGACGGTGTACTCAGGGTGCCAGCGATAACCCAGATAGGTCATCATCTCAGCTAGCACCGCAGGTGATCCCGAGGCACCAATGGCCGTCGTGTGGCGAACGACCTGCCTCGTGGGTTCCATCTGAAAGCAAAGACGTTTCAAAGGAGTCAAATGACAGTGTGTGAATTGTTCAAAATACTATTCTAAGAAACAACTATGGCTTATCCAACTTTGGGGTGAATGCGGTCACGGGATCCTAGTGTTAGAGTTAGTAAATTCGTTTAACCCGAGTAGAAGAGAGTTCAGAGTCCCAGAGTAAAGGTCGAGGAGTAAAAGATCCTAGTACCACCCAATGGCGACGTGGGCCCGTAAGACACACAGCCATGTTAGTAAAAGTTTTGTAATGTCTAGACTCGACTTCGGCCAAGGAGTGTGGAAAGGGGGATTCCTACAGGCAGTCGGCTCTGATACCAACTTGTGACGCCCCCGATTTGACCGTACACTAATCATGCACGCAAATGTGTACGATCAAGATCAGGGACTCACGGGAAGATATCACAACACAACTCTACAACATAAATAAGTCATACAAGCATCATAATACAAGCCAGGGGCCTCGAGGGCTCGAATACAAGTGCTCGATCACAGACGAGTCAGCGGAAGCAACAATATCTGAGTACAGACATAAGTTAAACAAGTTTGCCTTAAGAAGGCTAGCACAAACTGGGATACAGATCGAACGAGGCGCAGGCCTCCTGCCTGGGATCCTCCTAACTACTCCTGGTCGTCGTCAGCGGCCTGCACGTAGTAGTAGGCACCTCCAGTGTCGTAGGTGTCGTCGTCGACGGTGGCGTCTGGCTCCTGGACTCCAACATCTGGTTGCGACAACCAGATAGAAAGGAAAGGGGGAAAAGAGGGAGAGAAGCAACCGTGAGTACTCATCCAAAGTACTCGCAAGCAAGGAGCTACACTACATATGCATGGGTATATGTGTAAAGGGGCATATCAGTGGACTGAACTGCAGAATGCCAGAATAAAAGGGGGATAGCTAGTCCTGTCGAAGACTACGCTTCTGGCCATCTCCATCTTGCAGCATGTAGAAGAGAGTAGATTGAAGTCCTCCAAGTAGCATCGCATAGCATAATCCTACCCGGCGATCCCCTCCTCGTCGCCCTGTTAGAGAGCGATCACCGGGTTGTATCTGGCACTTGGAAGGGTGTATTTTATTCAGTATCCAGTTCTAGTTGTCATAAGGTCAAGGTACAACTCCGGGTCGTCCTTTTACCGAGGGACACGGCTATTCGAATAGATAAACTTCCCTGCAGGGGTGCACCACATAACCCAACACGCTCGATCCCATTTGGCCGGACACACTTTTCTGGGTCATGCCCGGCCTCGTAAGATCAACGCGTCGCAGCCCCACCTAAGCACAACAGAGAGGTCAGCACGCCGGTCTAACCCTATGCGCGCAGGGGTCTGGGCCCATCGCCCTATGCACACCTGCACGTTGCGTACGCGGCCGGAAGCAGACCTAGCCTAGTGGCGTTCCAGTCCAATCCGGCGCGCGCCACTCAGTCGCTGACGTCAAGAAGGCTTCGGCTGATACCACGACGCCGGGATACCCATAACTACTCCCGCGTAGATGGCTAGTGCGTATAGACCAAATGGCCAGACTCAGATCAAATACCAAGATCTCGTTAAGCGTGTTAAGTAACCGCGAACGCCGACCAGGGCCAGGCCCACCTCTCACCTAGGCGGTCTCAACCTGCCCTGTCGCTCCGCCACAAAGATCCACTTGCGGGTACTCCTACGAGCCGACCCGACTTTAGTCATCACATGTGTCATGTATATAGTATATAAGTATATACCCGTGATCACCGCCCAGGTGATCACGGCCCGATAGTATAGCACAGCAGACGGACAAGAATGTAGGGCCACTGATGGAAAACTAGCATCCTATACTAAGCATGTAGGATTGCAGGTAAAGGTAACAACAGTAGTAGCAAGGATAGGCTATGCATCAGGATAGGATATCGGAAAGCAGTAACATGCTACACTACTCTAATGCAAGCAGTATAGAGAAGAATAGGCGATATCTGGTGATCAAGGGGGGGGGCTTGCCTGGTTGCTCTGGCAAGTAGGAGGGGTCGTCAACTCCGTAGTCGAACTGGGCAGCAGCAGTGTCGGTCTCGTAGTCTACCGGAGAGAAGAGGGGGGAAGAAACAGTAAATACAATGCAAACATAAGCATGACGATGCGTGACATGACAATGAGCGGTGCTAGGTGTGCCCTAACGCGACAGTAGGTGGTACCGGCGAAGGGGGGGAACATCCGGGAGGTATTCCCGATGTTTCGCGTTTTCGGACAGACGGACCGGAGGGGGAAAGTTGCTAGTTCGATAGGTTAGGGGGTTGTGGTGGACGAACGGACTGCGTATTCGGATTCGTCTCGTCGTTCTGAGCAACTTTCATATAGAAAACATTTTCATCCGAGTTACGGTTTAAAAGATATGAATTTTCAAAGTTTATTTGAATTTCTGGAATTATTTAAATTAAGCAAAATGAATTATGACGTCAGCATGAGGCAATGCTGACGTCAGCAGGTCAACAGGTCGGCTGACCAGTCAAACCAGACAGGTGGGTCCAGTGGGACCCACATGTCAGCCTCTGTTAGTCTAATATTAATTTAAACTAAACTAACAGTCTAATTAGAGGGGTGGGCCCCATATGTCAGTGAGTGATTAGTTAATCTAATTATTTTTATTTATAAAACATTTTCTTTTTCTCTTTTTTTAATTTTGCGGCGGGGCCCGCATGTCAGTGGCTGGGCCTGCCCAGTCAGCAGTTGACTGGGTCAACCCAGTCAACTGGGACCCACGGGGCCCACTGGCAGTGGCCCTGGGGTGGCCCCAGGTCGGCCACGTCGGCGGCCGGCGCCGGAGCAACTCCGGCGACCAAAACAGCGGCGGCCCCTCGCCGAAGTTGGCCGGAATCGCGCTACGGGGCTCGGGGAGGAGCGGGGCTAGGCCCATTCGAAAGGGCTCGCAGCGCCGCATCCAGGGGTGGCCGGGGCTTCGCCGGACTTGGCCGGAATCGGCGCCGGCGAGCGGCGGAGGCGGCGGCGCGCACGGGTGCCCGACGGAAACGAGGCTACGGCGGGCTATCGAGCAAGCGGAGGGGTTGGGGGGCATCTACGCGAGGTGGGGAGTGCAACGGGCTTGAGCCCGTGACCAACAGGTCACCGGAGCCTCGCCGGCGGCGAGCTCCGCGGCGCGGCGTTCGGGCGCGCGTGGGGAAGCAGCTAGGGGGCGCGCGAGAGAGAAAAGACAGGGGAGGAGGGGGGAGAGGCTCATCGCGCGGCACACGGAGGCCGGTGAGAAGCTTAGGAGCAGCAGGTCGGCGCCGGGGAAGAAGGGGGTCGCCGGCGTCCGAAGTTGAAGACGAGCTCGGTGTGCTCGTTGTAGGGGCTCCGGTCTCCAACGGGCTGCACCAGACGAAGCAGCGGGCGACGGCGGTCCTTGGAGACAACGTGGGGCGGCGAGGTGGGCACGGTGGCCGTGTGAACGACGGGAACGGCGGCGACCGCGTCGGGAGTGGGGAGGGAGAGAGCGGCGCGGATCTGGGGGGGAAGAGAGAGGCGCAGGGGCCGAGAGGTGAGCGGGGGCGAGTGGGAGAGAGGCCTGAGGAGGGGGGGAGCTGGCGTCCTTATCCTCCCCGTCGCCGGCGAGGGGGTGCGGCGGGGACTGCCCCTGTTCCGACCCCGGTCGGGGGAACAGGGAAGGGGGCGAGTGGGAGAGGTGGGCTGGGCCGGGGGTCGGCCCAGTCGGGCCAGGGGTCCAGTGGGGGGGAGGGCCTTCTCCTTTTTTTCTTTTTCTTTGTCTGTTCTGTTTCTGTTGTATTTTCTTTTATTTATTTATTTTCTTTTCTGTTTTATTTCATTTAAAAGTATTTAGGTATTTTATAAAAATGTGTTTTCTCCACCATAATTATCAGTGCAATTTCTGGCATGGCCCGAACATTTTTGTTTAAATTTTTGAAAACTTTTATTTTCCACTTTAAATTTAATTGAAGTTTGAATTAGGAGTTTGAAAAGAAATGTGATTCCAAATGTGATCAAGCCCTGTTTAGCAACATGATTAGCTTAATCACAGAGGGTTACTGTAGCATGATCCTCAGGGTGTTACAAATCTCCTCCACTACAAGAAATCTCGTCCCGAGATTTAGGAGGTAGAAGGAAACAGTGCGGGGTATTCTTCGCGCAGACGATCCTCTCGTTCCCAAGTGGCCTCATCTTCAGAATGGTGCGACCACTGGACTTTGAGAAACTTGATCGCCTTCTGACGTGTGCGGCGTTCAGCTTGGTCGAGAATGCGGACCGGATGCTCCTTATAGGAGAGGTCTTGCTGCAATTCGAGCACTTCATGATCCACAGCTCGGATTGGATCCTTGAAGCAACGGCGGAGCTGTGACACATGGAACACATCGTGAACCTGAGAAAGGTTCGGCGGTAGCTCCAGTTGGTATGCCACTTTTCCACGCCTTTCGAGAATAGTGAATGGGCCAATATAGCGAGGAGCTAGTTTGCCCTTGATCCCGAAGCGGTGAGCACCCTTCATAGGTGTGACTCGAAGATAAGCCTTTTCGCCAGGTTGATAGACCATGTCTTTATGATGACGGTCATACTGACTCTTCTGACGTGACTGAGCAGTCTTGAGATTCTCACGAATAATGCGGACTTGTTCTTCGGCATCTTGGATAATATCCGGACCGAAGAGTGGACGTTCCCCAGTTTCTGACCAGTTCAGAGGGGTTCGGCACTTTCGTCCATATAACACTTCGAAGGGGGCCATCTTCAGACTAGCTTGATAGCTATTATTATAAGAGAACTCAGCATACGGGAGAGATTCCTCCCATTTCTTGCCGAAGGAAATAACACAAGCTCGAAGCATATCTTCGAGAACTTGGTTGACGCGTTCAACTTGCCCTTGCGATTGAGGATGAAACGCAGTACTGAATGACAGATGAGTTCCCATAGCTTCTTGGAAACTTGCCCAGAATCTTGAAGTGAATAAGCTGCCACGGTCTGAGCTGATAACCAATGGAATACCGTGGAGTGAAACAATCCTGGACATATAGAGCGTTGCCAACTGGCTAGCAGTGATCGTTTCTTTGACTGCCAGGAAATGTGCAACTTTGGAAAGCCGGTCAATGACGACAAGAATAGCATCATTACCTTTCTGTGATTTGGGAAATCCAGTGACGAAGTCCATCTCAACATGGTCCCATTTCCATTCAGGAATAGAGATAGGTTGCAGAGTTCCAGCAGGCCTTTGATGTTCTGCTTTGATACGACGGCAAACGTCACACTCAGCAACATAACGAGCAATGGCTTGCTTCATATTAGACCACCAGAATCTCTGACGGATGTCTTGGTACATCTTTGTACTACCAGGATGGATACACAGAGGCGTATCATGAGCTTCTTTCATAACTTCCTGTGTCATATCCAGGTTTTTCTCTGCACATGGCACCACTAGGCGGCCCTTGAAGTATAGGGTGCCATCTTCAGCAATGGTGAAGAATGAGGGCTTTCCTTCTGC
Source organism: Triticum aestivum (assembly GCF_018294505.1). Taxonomy (NCBI): domain Eukaryota; kingdom Viridiplantae; phylum Streptophyta; class Magnoliopsida; order Poales; family Poaceae; genus Triticum; species Triticum aestivum. The sequence continues at coordinate 131,490,341 of NC_057799.1, forward strand.
GAGGTAGCGCTTAATCTTGTGGGCTTCAGAGTCATACTTCTGTAGCCTTTTGATGCTATCCACGAGATCTGGTTTAGCAACTAGGGTATTGAGGGAACCCTGGGTAACAACGTGGAGGTTCACCTTGCCAAACTCCTTAGGAGGGGGAGCGAGTGCACCCGGAGGAACAATATGGAGGTTCAGCTTCCTGAATTCTTCAACAAGCGAGGGCTGAACTTTATGAACCTGGAGGTGGTTGCAGTAAGACTTGCGGCTCAAGGCATCAGCCATTACATTAGCCTTGCCTGGCGTATAGGAAATACCCAAGTCAAAGTCTGCAACAAGCTCCATCCATCTCTGTTGACGGAGGTTCAGATCTGGCTGAGTAAACAGATACTTCAGACTTTGGTGGTCAGTGAAGATCTCGCAACGATTACCGAGAAGGTAATGTCGCCACTGCTTCAGCGCATGAATGACAGCAGCAAGTTCGAGGTCGTGAACTGGGTAGTTCTCTTCGTGAGGGCGCAATTGCCGAGAGGCATAAGCAATCACTTTGCGGTCTTGCATTAGGACACAGCCTAATCCTTGACGGGAAGCGTCGCAGTAAATGACGAAGTCCTTCTTAGTATCAGGTGGAGCTAGAACTGGAGCAGAAGTCAACTTGTCTTTGAGTGCCTGGAAACTTTCCTGACATTTGTCTGTCCATTGGAACTTGACGCCCTTATGTAACAGGTTAGTCAGAGGCCTGGCGATCTTGGAGAAGTTCTCGACGAATCGACGGCAATAGCTGGCGAGACCGAGAAAACTTCTGACTTGCTTAACGTTCTTGGGAGGAGTCCAATCAAGAATAGCCTGAACTCGCTCGGGGTTGACGGCAATACCATCCTTAGAGATGACATGCCCAAGATAGGTTACTTCCGGTAGCCAGAATTCACATTTGGAGAACTTGGCATATAGTTGATGTTCTCGTAGCTTTTCCAGCACAAGTCGAAGATGTTCAGCATGTTCTTCTTCGTTCTTGGAGAATACCAGGATATCATCCAGATAAACCACGACGAACTTGTCGAGGTAATCCATGAATATATAGTTCATCAGACGAGAGAAGGTGGCTGGAGCATTGGTTAAACCGAAAGACATGACGGTGTACTCGTATGAACCATAGCGAGTCACGAAGGCGGTCTTTGGGATATCCTCTTCGCGAACACGGATCTGATGGTAGCCCAACCTCAAGTCGAGCTTAGAGAACACTGACGAACCCGCCAGTTGATCATACAGATCATTGATCCGAGGAAGAGGGTATTTATTCTGAATGGTAGCTTGGTTTATAGGACGGTAGTCTTGAACTAACCGGTTTGTCCCATCCTTCTTCTTGACAAAGAGAGAAGGTGCTCCCCAAGGAGAGCAACTTGGGCGAATGAATCCTTTGCGAAGAGATTTGTCGATTTCCTCCTTAAGCTCAAGGAGTTCATGCGGCGGCATTTTGTAGGGTCGCTTGGCTATAGGAGTGGTGCCTGGTTTCAAGTCGATGATGAATTCGACAGCTCTAGCAGGGGGAATCCCTGGAAGTTCTTCAGGGAAGACGTCGAGGAATTCACGCACGACGGGAATGTTTTCAATGCCCTCGAGTGGTGCAGCGTTCAATGCATTCAATGCATAGAGCCTTGCCTCGGCATTTTGCACCAGATGAGCTTGGTAAGCAACTATTTCATCTGAAGGGTGTAGCAGATGGACGGTCTTAGTGGCGCAAACTATAGAAGCAGTATGCGCTTTCAACCAATCCATACCCAAAATGAGGTCGATGTTAGACGTCTTCAGGATAATGGGAGAGGCATAGAATTCCAGCCCTTCGATTTCCACGGGGACATCGATGCCAACCAAGGAGGTTTGACACTGTCCCACGGGGGTTTTGACCAATACAGAGGTGTTCATCTCCTCACATTTAACGTCGTGCTTGTATGCAAAATCTTCTGACATGAATGAATGCGATGCACCTGTATCAAATAAAACGGATGCTGGTACTGAATTTACGAGGAGTGTACCCATCACAGTAGCAGGCTGGTCTTGAGCTTCGTTGAGATCAACGTGGTTGGCATGAGCACGACCATAAGACTTAGCATTGTTGTTGCGGGGCTGATTGTTACCACGGCCAGTTGCTGGAAGGGCCAGTTGATTCTGGTTCTGGTTGCATTCTTTAGCACGGTGTCCTGGTTGACCACACCTGAAGCACAAGCCATTATTCGGAGTGGGAACAGGAGCTTGGGATGGTGGAGCTGGAAGTCTTGACTGCCTAGATGGTGGTGGAGGCAGACGAGGTGCAGCATAGGTCTGCCTTGGGGCAGATGCATTTGGACGGTACATGCTGTTCGGGATCCATATCTTACGCTTCTGTGAGGGCGGGCCCGAAGATGAGCCCGTGTCACGGTTGCGCCTGTGAGAGCTCTGGTATTCCTGCAGACCAGTTTCGACATTGATGGCCTTGTTCACCAAGGTGGAGAAATCAGCAAAGTCATGCACTAGAAGTGCGAGCTTGATGTCAGCTTGAAGGCCATCACGGAACTTCTCCTGTCTGCGTGCATCAGTTGCAATGTCTTCTTCAGCATAGCGGGACAAGTCCAGAAACTCCCGCTGATAAGCTTCAACAGTTTTGTTGCCTTGGGTGAGGTTGCGGAACTCACGCTTCTTCCGGTCCATGACTCCTTGAGGAATGAAGCGGGCACGGAAAGCAGCTTGGAAGTCTGGCCATGTGATGATTGTTCCAGCTGGCAGAGTACGCCTGTGGCTGTCCCACCATTGAGCTGCGGGTCCCTTCAAGAAGAAGGAAGCAAAGGTGACATAGCTGGCAGGGGCTACATCAGCAGACTCCATCTCATAGGTGATGTCACGGAGCCAGTCATCAGCATCCAGAGGCTGAGTTGAGCTGCGGTAGATGGTTGGGTTGAGGCGTATGAAATCTTGAAGAGTCACTTGAGCTGGCTGCTGGTTCATATTGGGGCGAGGAAACTGAGCCATCATATTTTCCATGAATTGGCGGTTCAGTTCAAACTGTTGGATCATACCAGCCATGTACTCAGGTGGTGGTGGGGCATCGCCACCACGACCACGACCACCTGGTCTAACCATCCTGCTAATATATAACAGGGGTAGTTCAGCATTGAGAAATTTGCTAAGACAAGAATCATTCATGATGAAACATGCATAACGAAAGGAGCACGATAGCTACTACATAGTAGTCGGCATAACTTACAAAAGGGGTCATGCATAGAGTTAGTACACAGAGTTCAGTACATAGACTAAACATCATAGGCGGCACACAGGCTCGCGGCGACTGCAACTAATACTACTAGCAAGCCTACATCAGTCCCAAGAGGTACTGTGGAGGTAATCGTAGCCCGACAGCTGGTAGTGAGGCAACGGATAGCCCTCCACGTCAGCAGACTGGGGGCCGCGGATACTCAGGTGTAGAGCCCGACGCTCAGGTGGCAGAAGAGGACCAAGTGCGGGAGAGTAGCCTCCCACCTCTGGCCAACCGACACCGTGGGGCATCACGGTCCTGGCTGGGTAGATCGCAGTACGCGGTACCTGTCCAGATCGGACAAAGGGGTGCAGCAGCGTCAGAGCACGGTAAAGGTGCTGACGGGTGGTGTACATCTCGTGGCGAAGAGCTCGGTTAGCTCGATCCAGCCCATCAGCATGCAGAACCAGGTGCTGATGGTAGAAGGGCTCTCGGGTGACAGTGGAGTAGGCAGCAGTATAGTATCCCTCCGCACCAACATCAGATGCGATAGCAATGTGCCTGAAAGGGGAGGTGTCCAACTCCTGATACTCTCCACGAAGACGTGTCAGAGCAGCATAGGCAGCATCGTGGACAGCCATATCGATGGTCACACCAACACCATGTGCGGTGTGCAGCACAGTAGTGGAGTCGTACTCCCGAGAGTAGAGGTGGACGATGGCACGATACTGCTCCTGGTTAAAGTCCTGATACTCCTCGTAGACGGTGTACTCAGGGTGCCAACGATAACCCAGATAGGTCATCATCTCAACTAGCACCGCAGGTGATCCCGAGGCACCAATGGCCATCGTGTGGCGAACGACCTGCCTCGTGGGTTCCATCTGAAAGCAAAGACGTTTCAAAGGAGTCAAATGACAGTGTGTGAATTGTCCAAAATACTACTCTAAGAAACAACTATGGCTTATCCAACTTTGGGGTGAATGCGGTCACGGGATCCTAGTGTTAAAGTTAGTAAATTCGTTTAACCCGAGTAGAAGAGAGTTCAGAGTCCCGGAGTAAAGGTCGAGGAGTAAAAGATACTAGTACCACCCAATAGCGACGTGGGCCCGTAAGACACACAACCATGTTAGTAAAAGTTTTGTAATGTCTAGACTCGACTTCGGCCAAGGAGTGTGGAAAGGGGGATTCCTACAGGCAGTCGGCTCTGATACCAACTTGTGACGCCCCCGATTTGACCGTACACTAATCATGCACGCAAATGTGTACGATCAAGGTCAGGGACTCACGGGAAGATATCACAACACAACTCTATAACATAAATAAGTCATACAAGCATCATAATACAAGCCAGGGGCCTCGAGGGCTCGAATACAAGTGCTCGATCACAGACGAGTCAGCGGAAGCAACAATATCTGAGTACAGACATAAGTTAAACAAGTTTGCCTTAAGAAGGCTAGCACAAACTAGGATACAGATCGAACGAGGCGCAGGCCTCCTGCCTGGGATCCTCCTAACTACTCCTGATCGTCGTCAGCGGCCTGCACGTAGTAGTAGGCACCTCCAGTGTCGTAGGAGTCGTCGTCGACGGTGGCGTCTGGCTCCTGGGCTCCAACATCTGGTTGCGACAACCAGATAGAAAGGAAAGGGGGAAAAGAGGGAGAGAAGCAACCGTGAGTACTCATCCAAAGTACTCGCAAGCAAGGAGCTACACTACATATGCATGGGTATATGTGTAAAGGGGCATATCAGTGGACTGAACTGCAGAATGCCAGAATAAAAGGGGGATAGCTAGTCCTGTCGAAGACTACGCTTCTGGCCATCTCCATCTTGCAGCATGTAGAAGAGAGTAGATTGAAGTCCTCCAAGTAGTATCGCATAGCATAATCCTACCCGGCGATCCCCTCCTCGTCGCCCTGTTAGAGAGCGATCACCGGGTTGTATCTGGCACTTGGAAGGGTGTATTTTATTCAGTATCCAGTTCTAGTTGTCATAAGGTCAAGGTACAACTCCGGGTCGTCCTTTTACCGAGGGACACGGCTATTCGAATAGATAAACTTCCCTGCAGGGGTGCACCACATAACCCAACACGCTCGATCCCATTTGGCCGGACACACTTTCCCGGGTCATGCCCGGCCTCGTAAGATCAACGCGTCGCAGCCCCACCTAAGCACAACAGAGAGGTCAGCACGCCGGTCTAACCCTATGCGCGCAGGGGTCTGGGCCCATCGCCCTATGCACACCTGCACGTTGCGTACGCGGCCGGAAGCAGACCTAGCCTAGTGGCGTTCCAGTCCAATCCGGCGCGCGCCACTCAGTCGCTGACGTCAAGAAGGCTTCGGCTGATACCACGACGCCGGGATACCCATAACTACTCCCGCGTAGATGGCTAGTGCGTATAGACCAAATGGCCAGACTCAGATCAAATACCAAGATCTCGTTAAGCGTGTTAAGTAACCGCGAACGCCGACCAGGGCCAGGCCCACCTCTCACCTGGGTGGTCTCAACCTGCCCTGTCGCTCCGCCACAAAGATCCACTTGCGGGTACTCCTACGAGCCGACCCGACTTTAATGCAAGCAGAATAGAGAAGAGTAGGCGATATCTGGTGATCAAGGGGGGGGCTTGCCTGGTTGCTCTGGCAAGTAGGAGGGGTCGTCAACTCCGTAGTCGAACTGGACAGCAGCAGTGTCGGTCTCGTAGTCTACCGGAGAGAAGAGGGGGGAAGAAACAGTAAATACAATGCAAACATAAGCATGACGATGCGTGACATGACAATGAGCGGTGCTAGGTGTGCCCTAACGCGACAGTAGGTGGTACCGGCGAAGGGGGGACATCCGGGAGGTATTCCCGATGTTTCGCGTTTTCGGACAGACGGACCGGAGGGGGAAAGTTGCTAGTTCGATAGGTTAGGGGGTTGTGGTGGACGAACGGACTGCGTATTCGGATTCGTCTCGTCGTTCTGAGCAACTTTCATATAGAAAACATTTTCATCCGAGTTACGGTTTAAAAGATATGAATTTTCAAAGTTTATTTGAATTTCTGGAATTATTTAAATTAAGCAAAACTGAATTATGACGTCAGCATGAGGCAATGCTGACGTCAGCAGGTCAACAGGTCGGCTGACCAGTCAAACCAGACAGGTGGGTCCAGTGGGACCCACATGTCAGCCTCTGTTAGTCTAATATTAATTTAAACTAAACTAACAGTCTAATTAGAGGGGTGGGCCCCATATGTCAGTGAGTGATTAGTTAATCTAATTATTTTTATTTATAAAACATTTTTCTTTTTCTCTTTTTTTTATTTTTGCGGCGGGGCCCGCATGTCAGTGGCTGGGCCTGCCCAGTCAGCAGTTGACTGGGTCAACCCAGTCAACTGGGACCCACTGGCAGTGGCCCTGGGGTGGCCCCAGGCCGGCCACGTCGGCGGCCGGTGCCGGAGCAACTCCGGCGACCAAAACAGCGGCGGCCCCTCGCCGGAGTTGGCCGGAATCGCGCTACGGGGCTCGGGGAGGAGCGGGGCTAGGCCCATTCGAAAGGGCTCGCAGCGCCGCATCCAGGGGTGGCCGGGGATTCGCCGGACTTGGCCGGAATCGGCGCCGGCGAGCGGCGGAGGCGGCGGCGCGCACGGGTGCCCGACGGAAACGAGGCTACGGCGGGCTATCGAGCAAGCGGAGGGGCTGGGGGGCATCTACGCGAGGTGGGGAGTGCAACGGGCTTGAGCCCGTGACCAACAGGTCACCGGAGCCTCGCCGGCGGCGAGCTCCGCGGCGCAACGTTCGGGCGCGCGTGGGGAAGCAGCTAGGGGACGCGCGAGAGAGAAAAGACAGGGGAGGAGGGGGAGAGGCTCACCGCGCGGCACACGGAGGCCGGTGAGAGGCTTAGGAGCAGCAGGTCGGCGCCGGGGAAGAAGGGGGTCGCCGGCGTCCGAAGTTGAAGACGAGCTCGGTGTGCTCGTTGTAGGGGCTCCGGTCTCCAACGGGCTGCACCAGACGAAGCAGCGGGCGACGGCGGTCCTTGGAGACAACGTGGGGAGGCGAGGTGGGCACGGTGGCCGTGTGAACGACGGGAACGGCGGCGACCGCGTCGGGCGTGGGGAGGGAGAGAGCGGCGCGGATCTGGGGGGAAGAGAGAGGCGCAGGGGCCGAGAGGTGAGCGGGGGGCGAGTGGGAGAGAGGCCCGAGGAGGCGGGGGGAGCTGGCGTCCTTATCCTCCCCGTCGCCGGCGAGGGGGTGCGGCGGGGACTGCCCCTGTTCCGACCCCGGTCGGGGGAACAGGGAAGGGGGCGAGTGGGAGAGGTGGGCTGGGCCGGGGGTCGGCCCAGTCGGGCCAGGGGTCCAGTGGGGGGGGCCTCCTCCTTTTTTTTCTTTGTCTGTTCTGTTTTCTGTTGTATTTTCTTTTTATTTATTTATTTTCTTTTCTGTTTTATTTCATTTAAAAGTATTTAGGTATTTTATAAAAATGTGTTTTCTCCACCATAATTATCAGTGCAATTTCTGGCATGGCCCGAACATTTTTGTTTAAATTTTTGAAAACTTTTATTTTCCACTTTAAATTTAATTGAAGTTTGAATTAGGAGTTCGAAAAGAAATGTGTTCCAAATGTGATCAAGCCCTGTTTAGCAACATGATTAGCTTAATCACAGAGGGTTACTGTAGCATGATCCTCAGGGTGTTACAGTCTTTCATTGCGGGGTAGCCGTGATTTTTTTTTTAATTTCCGTTTGCACTGTAGCTGCGATATTTATGTTGTGTGGCACGTGTGATGGTTCAATGCGACCGGACGACAATCACAGCTGCATCCTGGCCCCGCATTCCCACCGATGCGGCGCCTTCCAACCTCTTGCCGTCGCAGCCCCCGTCTATAAAAAGCCGGGACCGGCCAGCCGTCAAACGTCACCCCCTCCTCCTCCTCAGTCCCCCGTCTCGGTTTTCCACCACCGCCCCGGTCCTGCCCCGTCGCCCCTTCTCTTCTCGATGGCTTGCTCCGGACCTGATAGTGGCGACAACTGATCTTGGTCGTCGACTCTCTCGTGGCCGCAGGCGGAGTTGAGCCACTTCGGGTTGCTCGCTCCACTGTTGGCGCGGTTGCCGAAGGATTGGCACATCACCACCGACGGATACGTGATGTTGGGGCCCGGCGCAACACCGGATCAGCTCCACTCCCACGCAAAGTGAACGAATTCTAACGCCGAGCATGTTGCAACACGACGGGCCTGTTTTTTAGGGTTTTTTCACCGAGAAAACCGTAGAAAATGCATAGAATGTCATAAATGAACGAAACTTGATATGCATGCTGGCCATGTTGATGCCATTGTGTCGAAACAATTTGGGTGCGTTTGGTGAAGGTGAAAAAACGTGATTCGAGACTTGTCCTACCGACAGACCCTAGAAAATGCTGGGTTTTAGGGTTTTCTCACGTCAACACGCGTCACATCCGACCTGTGTTTTAGGGTTTTCTCACCTTGAAAACCTTAGAAAATGCTGGGTGTGTTTGGTGCCATGCATAAACTGACATATAATTTTGCCAGCGGGTGGGCATGCCCATGGTAGCCTCCCACACAAAATTTGAACGAATTTGGACATCGAACACACGTTGCGTCACGTCCGGCCCGTGTTAAGGGTTTTTTCTCCGAAAACCCCTAGAAAATGCGTGAAATGTCGGAAAACAACGAAACTTGGGATGCATGTTTTCCATGGTGTTGCCTTTGTGGTGGAAAAAAATTGGGTATGTTTGGTGCAGGTGAAAAAGAAGTGCTTCGAGACTTGCCCTATCGGCAGACCCGAAAGGTCCTGGTTGAACATGGTATATTTGTTGCCATGCACAAAATGACACCAAATCTTGGGAGCATGTAGATTGATATTAATTTGTGTTCAACATCAATTGTTGTGAATTTGTTAACAAATCTAGAATAAGTGTTCAAGTTTATAAAGTTTTCATACACAATTTAAAATTCTAAAACTGTTGACAAATTTCAAGAAATGGTTAGGATATAAGAAAATGTTAATGTTGATTGATAATGATGAAAATTGCAAATGACCGAAGCATTTAAATTAGTAAAATATACATTGAAACCACACACTGAGTAGTCAGGGTACATTTTCGTTTGTTCCTTGAAACACGGCTCATTATTAGTTTTGCATTTAATTTAATTTTTTTTCTAAGGACCGACATGACGACTCATGCGACGAGAACCTGTACATCATGCGTACAGACAACGTGGAAATGGATCATCCATCCATCTCATGCATGCGGACTTTTCCTTCATTGATTTACTGAAACGCGTTCATCTTTTGTATTTGATATTTTTTTGTTTGCGTTAACTGTGTGTGTTTAACGTCACGCGCGTGACTCGTTTTGTAACACGGGGATGAGAACGTGTTTTACAAAGAAAAATAAAAAAAGAATAAAACCAAAATATAAAATAGCCAAACAAAGAAAAAACGACTGAGAAGATGGACAACAAGAAGGTTAAGAGAAGTAACTAGGCATGACATGGTAGCTGTCCTAGTTGGTTACACCGTGTGCAATTAAACTAAGAGGTTGTGAGGGCTGTGCGCTGGTCTGTGTACGTATACATACAACTTGTATACAAAGGTAGCTATACATTATGGTCAAATGATGATACTGCCCTTATACGGTTTGTGAGGGGGGTCTACCGAAGCAAGGCTCGAATCAGTAACACAAGACACAAATGTGTCAACTTTACCAAAAAGTTGCATATTCTTCTTGCGGTTCCTGGTTGGTGTACATAATGTCTACATGCTGAATTGATTGCTAACATCAACACATTTCTCCATATACAAGTTTAGCAAACGATGAGAAATATATTCATACCAAAACTTTAGCAGATGATGTGCACACACACACACACACACACTGAACATGCTACTTTGTGGATGAGGACATCAAAATTTTGTGGATGCATTTATCAATATCAAGACACTGAACAATCTTGTAAACGATACAATAAGATGGAGTCAGCCAATCGTGAATCAAATCTTTAGAACTATGATTGTTAATTTACATCTGCTTGTCATATCTGCAGATACAGTAGTTGGCAATTAAGTGGAGAACTATATTATACAAAGCTGGGATCTACAAGATAAAATCTAGTTAAGCAATTGATTAGAAGAAGAAAAATCATCAAGGGGCCCAAGTTACAGTTATCTGTACCTTCTACATGTTCAGTATGTGAACCATGCGCCCTCATCGGTGTTCACGTATTGGAGGCTGGAGTTGCTTTAGTCGTTGAACAACTAGCTTCATAGTTGGTCGTATAGAGAGCGATTCAACGGTGCACATCACTGCTAAATGCAACACCTCTACCAAGTCATCATGCGGGCCCACATCCCACAATCCATCGACGAAGAAATCACGAGCACGGCCTTGACGGAGCAGCATGCATGCCCAGGCAACTATGTTAAACCCATTACCATAAGGAGAAAATGATGGATCCAAGGCCTTCTTGTCTGATATTAGCTCCATCAGTACAACACCATAGCTATAAACATCGGCTTTATCTGAAACACGGCATGTCATAGCATATTCTGGAGCAACATATCCAAAAGTTCCAGCTACGCCAGTGGTTGCATGGGTTTCCGAATTTCCCAAGAGCCTTGCCAGTCCAAAGTCTGAGAGGTAAGCATTATGGTTAGTGTCCAACAAAATATTGTTTGGTTTCACGTCACGATGAAGGATCCTAGGAACACAAGTGTCATGCAGATAAGCGAGTGCTTTTGCAATGTCCAGAGCAATCTTGTGCAGCCTCTTCCACTCTACTGGTCTCTTTGATCTCTCTTGTATGAATCTCTCAAGATTTCCTCCAGGCAAGTAGTTATATATGAGAAACATTTCAGATTCACCAAGATGGTAGCCTACCAAGGTAACAAGATTAGGATGTCTTAATCTCCCAAGAGTTTTGATCTCGGCATGGAACTGTTCCAATCCCTGGAATCTCCCAACAGAAAGCCTCTTTATAGCTACCAAGACTCCAGGTGAAATTTCAGCTTTGTAGGTGGCTCCAAAACCCCCACTTCCAATGCAATTGCTTGCGTTGAAAGTTCCAGTAGCTCGAACAACAGTCTCATAAGTGATCGGCACTCCGATTTCTTGGAAGATTATAACTTCCCTTCTTCCAGATGATCGAGCTGACATAAAGGGTGCGCACTTTCTTGTGTAAATAAATAGTACAATCAGAGCAAGAAGGACTGAAACAATGGCTGTTGCAGATGTTATCGAAGCTATTTCGATCGCATTGAATGAACTGCTTCCTCCTTGGTTTTGTGGATCCACAGGCGCTGTGTCGTTGTCATATGAATTCAGATCACGACCCTGCTGACCAGCGGAGGGAACAGCCAGGGTATACGTGTGACAAGATTGTAGCAAAGGATTTCCAATAATGCTGTCACATCCAACTGCACTGCTATTTGTTGGCACTGGACCAGACAAATTGTTGAATGACATGTTAAACGTGGTAAGAGATGCCGCATTGGCAAATTCGGCCGGTATCTTCCCAGTAAGTTTATTATTATCAAGGAGGAGGGCAGTGAGATTTGTCAAGTCTGCGAGTGCATGAGGGATCTCTCCGGAGAGGCGGTTTGAGGACAGGTCCAAAACCTTCAGAGACTGCAGCTGATTAAAATCATTTGGAATAGTTCCATTTAGAAGGTTATGACCCAAAGAAAGTAGCTCCAAATGTGGTAAGTTCTTGACAGAAGTCGGAATTTCACCACCAAGCTGGTTCCTACTCAAATCCAAGCTGATAAGATAATTCAACTGTCCAATACTTGTTGGTATCAAACCAGAAAGGCGGTTACCAGCAACACCAAGAACAACAAGAGAACTGCACAATGATCCAATCTCTACAGGGATACCTCCTGTTATCAGGTTGTTGCTAACGTCCACCATGAAACCCCTTGAACTGTTGCACTTATTGAATAGGCCAGGTTGCAACTCACCAACAAGATTATTCCCATCAGCAAGGAAAGCATAGGACCCCTGCATTCCCAGCTTCTCGGCAGCAATCGGCAAGGATGTCACTGTTCCAGTAAAATTGTTCTGGGCAAAACTATGGCAACTCGTCAAATCCGTAGCCATGACTGCTGAAGATGAAAAGAAGCCTGCCATCGCCTGATATGCAAAGAAGGAAGAGTATTCTGACGCCAGGTCATCAAATTGGAGCTGAGATGAAGGGCAATCCTTTGAGAGAAACACTGGAATCGAGCCAGACAGTCGGTTTCCGCTGACATCAAACACATCCATGCAGGGCACAGGAAGTGATGCATCAACTGAACCTGTTAACTTGTTCGAGCTCAAATTCAGGAACTTCAGATGCTTGCAGTCCAACAGCCCTTTAGGAATTCCACCAGAGATTAGATTCTCTCCCAGGTTCATCATCTCCAAGCTCTGGCAAGAAGTCCAGTTCCCCGGCAACTCCCCCTCCAGTGTAGCCCTTGGCGCCCATAACACCCTCAGCTTCGGCAACGCAGCAACAACATCCGGAATCCCTCCCTCGAAATAGTTGTAGTCCTCAACATCCTCACCATCCGATGCATTCAAACCACCAACCAGCGCATAAGGATTGGACAAGACTAGCACTGAAAGTTCAACACAACCACCGAGCTCCGCTGGCACAGGGCCGCTCAGACTGTTCCTCGACACATCCAAAGCCCGCAAACTGCTGAGGCGTCCAATCTCCGGCGGGATGACGTCATCCAGCAGGTTGGAGGAGAGCAAGAGCGCCTCCAGCTTGCTGCAGTTCCCCAAACCCCGGGGGATGCCGCCGACGAGGAGGTTCCCAGAGAGATCGAGGAACTGCAGGCTGCGGCAGCCGGCACCGCCCAGTTCGTCGGGGATGGCGCCGCCCAGGCGGTTGGAGGCGAGCGAGAGGCGCCGGAGCACCAACAGCGAGCCGAGCGCGGCGGGCACGGAGCCGTTGAGCTGGTTGTAGGCGAGGTCCAGCGTCTGCAGCGCGGAGCAGGCGAGCGACGGCGGGATCTCGCCCTGGAGGCGGTTGCCGGAGAGGTCGAGCACGAGGAGGCGGCGCAGCGACCAGATCGCGGAGGGGAGCGGGCCCGAGAGCGCGTGGGAGGGGAGCGCGAGCACGCGGAGGCCGCGCAGCGCCGCGACGGACGGGGAGAGCGCGCCCGCCAGGCGGCGGCCGGGGGAGGAGGAGACGTTGAGCGCCACGACCTCGCCGGACGCGCCGCAGGACACGCCCGGCCAGAGGCAGTGGTCGGCCGACGACGGGGACCAGTCGCGGAGGAGCCCGCCCGGGTCGGCGGTCACGGCCCCCTTGAACTTGAGCAGGGCCCCCCGCTCGCCGCCGCCTCCGGCACCAGACGCCCGAACGTCCGTGACGAGCAGCAGCAGCAGCAGCAGCAGCGTGGGTAGGGTGTGGGAGAGGAGGGTGGCCATGGGACGCGGCGGCGGCGGGTGCCGCCGTCGCAATGGAGCGGGACAGTGGGGGAGGGTCGGGGCCCGGTGCGGGAGCACGGCGGCGGGGGCCTCGGCTGGGAGTGGGACGAAGCTCCGCGTCGCGAGCCGTCGGGTGGTGGGGGTGGCGTGGGGTTTGCTTGGGTTGGAAGCTCGGGGCATGTGGGCGAGCTGGGCGCAGCGGCCACACAGTAGCACTGGCATTAGCACTAGCACGGTGCGACCGTGTGGGGTGACTGTGGTTGGCACTTGCGGTTGCCAGGGGAGGGAGACCCTGGTTGGCTGTCCCATTGACTCTGGTTGCCCATTTTGGCTGCGCTGCTTGGATGGCCCCAGGCTTTTTTTTATTTTAGGGGATTAACGAGACCTGTTCCTGGCAAAAAAAAAAAAATGGTTTGTTATTTGGGCTAAGTGTATTTCAGTTCAGGTAATGGAAAGGGGTCAGCCCGGTTTGAAAAAAGTTTGGGCTAAGTTGGTTTCCAGGTAGTGCGTATAAAAAAAAAATGAGCTTCCAGTTACTCCACATTACCGTGATTTTTCATAGAGTCGAAATAAGATGAATTTAATAATCAAATTCAGGGCATTTTGGGAAAAGAAAATGGTGACTGAATATCATGTGGGGAGCCTAAATGGGATTTGCCCACAACAATGGCTTATGTGCGTTGGTATGTAGAGGGGCATCGTGGCCTCGTGGGATATAGTGGTGCATAGACAAAGTGGCAAAGTTGTGGGATATCCCCTTTTCTCCTACGTGCATATGCACCCATTGTCGAAATACACATTTCGAAAAGTTGAAAAATTCGGAACAAAAATCCCGCGTGTATATCCGGACATTTTATGTCCGTTCACAAGGTTTCGGTGAAAAACGACGTTGTTTGTGGCTTGTGTAAAAAAGACAATTTCTGATGCTTCATTCTAACTATTCACGAGGCATTTCTTTATCTTTTTTACACAAGCCACAAAAAATGTCGTTTTTCACCGAAACCTTGTGAACGGACATAAAATGTCCGGATATACCCGCGGGATTTTTGTTCCGAATTTTTCAACTTTTAAAAATGTGTGTTTTCGACAATGGGTGCATATGCACCTAGGAGCAAAAAAAGCCGCGTCCCAAAGTTGTGCATTATAGACAACGACGCTTGAATGTGTCCATATCTGCATGTAGTATAGTGGGCGTGGTTGCCGCCGAGACAATAAGCATTGGAGATAGAACAAGAAAACACGTGATATTTATTAGATATTAGTAAGGACATGTGGTGATCCAATGATATTGTCTTAATGCCTCAAAGAATGGCATGGAGAAACTAGAGTTTTAAGTGTCATCACCACTCATTGCTACGAAAATAATAATCATTCACATTCTTAGTGATAGACATATGTTTCACGGTTCTTAGTATAGATATATGGCAAAAGTGACATGTGATACTAGCATATGATAAGAGTATGTTAGCCGGTGAACCCATCCCCAGGTGGAGAATTTCTGCGCTGAAATAACTCGTGGACTGACTCCGCATTTGCATGGCCCGGTGACACGTATGCCACCGGCACAATCCAGGAAACCACGACAAAGGAGAGCTCTGGTCTCTAACCCTAGAAGAAGTGTGCGGCTAGCCAAGGGCAGAGGGTCACACGCCACAAAACAACAGTCAATAATCATCAGAATACTCTGCTTGGCCAACGAAGGAGAGATCATCAGCGATCAAGCCCTAGAAGCGTACGTCGAGCTCCTCAAGAAACCCCTCTCGGACTCCCACATAGCAGCGATCCTAGCACTGTTTGGGTGGGAACCATCGGTGCTCCCCCTCATGGAGCTGCCGGATGGAGTGGAGGCAGGCCTCTAGGCCTGCTAAGGAGGGTGGATTTTTGGGCCTTTCTCATGGCGACACAACCTCTTAACTACTGGTGTGGAACGTCTGGGGACTAAACTCTCCGGCACGTAGGCATCCTATCTACCAAGTGATCAATTCAGCGAACCCTAGCATTTTATGCTTCCAAGAGACTAAGATGGAGAACATAATGGTGGAACTTGTGAGGCAATGCCTTGGAAATAAATTTGAAAGTTTTTACTATTTGCCTGCGAGGGGTACTAGAGGAGGCATCCTCCTTGCTTGGGATGCGACGGTGGTGCAGTTGTTGAACCCGCATACCACAACTAACACGCTAACGGCGGTGGTCAAACCTGTGGATGGCCCGGAGTGGTGGATCACTGGGGTATACGGCCCGCAGGGTGATAGAGAGAAGATAGAGTTTCTTCAGGAGATCGTGGAAGTGCGCGAACTGCTGGCAGGCCCGTGCGTGCTCGTAGGGGACTTTAACCTCCTGGTTAACCTCGAGGACAAGAACAACGCGCCAATTAATAGGTGAATGATTCCAGATTCCGTGCAAAACTAAACCAGCACAAGCTTAAGGAGATCCACCTAAATGGGCGGAAATTCACGTGATCGAATGAAAGAGAGAGGCCGACCCTTGAGAAGATTGATCATATCTTTTGCACCAATTCATGGGAAGAGGATCACCCCTTGAATTTCCTCGTTGCATTGGGTTCTGTGATATCGGACCACTGCCCTCTCCTTCTAGACCTCGAGGCAGAAAAAGATTCGGCAAGCGCTTTCTCTTCGAGGCTTTCTGGACCAAAGATGATGGTTTGTTAGACACGGTCGTAGAAGCGTGGAACTCCATCTCATCTGTTGGAAAACCCATTTTTTGTGCTGGATAACAAGCTAAGAGTGACAGCCAAGAAACTTCAAAGCTGGAGCGACAGGTGGATAGGCAACATCAAAGTACAAATATCCATAGCTCTGAAGGTCATCGCGCGGCTAGACGTGGCCATGGACTTGAGGCATCTGATAGAAGGGGGAATCGCACTAAGGAGAACCTTGAAACACAAACTCCTAGGCCTTTGCTCGCTGGAGCGCTCCATTGCACGACAGAGATCTAGACTACTATATCTGCGCCAATACCTATTTTTTTTCAACAGCATGCGCGCCATCGGACCAGGAAGAACATGATCCTCACTCTCAAGCATGAGGATCAGATCATTACGGGCCAGGAGGAGATTGCCGAAGTGGTGGATGACTTTTATGACAACCTCTTCGGGCATGCACCAGCAAGGGCACATTCCTTCGACCTAGACAAACTGGACGTGTCGAGCAAAGACCTGGAACACCTCGAGAGGCCATTTCTACCACAAGAAGTGGAGCGGGTAGTAAAAGCAATGCAGCTGGACAAGGCACCGGGGCCAGATGGTTTCACTGGCAGATTCTACGCTACATGTTGGCACATCATAAAAGATGATTTCATGCATGCTTTGGACATGTTCCACCGCACTGATATGAGAGGCCTAGGTGCAATCAATAAGGCCATTGTCACTCTACTGCCCAAGAGGCCTGGCGCCACAGAATTGAAAGAATTCCGGCTGGTGAGCCTAATCCACGGGGCCATCAAGATCTTTGACAAGGTGCTTGCGGACAGACTTGCGGAGGAGTTGCCAACCATTGTGGGAGTGCATCAGAGCGCTTTTGTCAAGGTAAGACTACCGCATGACAATTTCATGCTAGTACAGAGCACGACACGTAAGCTACATGCTACGAGACAATCTTCACTAATGCTCAAGCTGGACATCACCAAGGCGTTCGACTCAGTACAATGGCCATTCCTCATCGAGACACTGTCGAAGCTTGGCTTCGGCGGCAGATGGGTCAACCACCAAGATCACAGTAAATGGTATACCAGGGAGGAACATTTACAACTGCCAGGGGTTACGCCAGGGCGACCCGGTATCCCCAATGCTTTTCATCTTGATCATGGAGCCCCTCAAGAAAATGTTCGACCTTGCCACTTCAAGAGGCCTCTTGTCCGCCCTTGCAAGAATAGGAATGAGGCAAAGGATATCTATGTTTGCGGACGATGTGATGATCTTCATCAAGCCGCATGAAGTGGAATTAAGGACTTGCTCGGGAATTTTAGAGATGTTTGGAGAGGCATCGGGTCTCAAGGTCAATCTTCTGAAGAGTGCGGCAATACCCATTCGTTGCTCAGGTGACGACATAGCGACAGTCCAAAGCACCATGAGATGCCAAATTGGATCCTTCCCATGCAAGTATCTTGGCTTGCTATTAACACTCAGAGAGCAAAGGGCATCGCAGTTACATGATCTGGTGGACCAAATGGCCGCGCGCCTGCCCACTTGGCGCGCAACATCCCTGCCCAAGAGTGGTTGCCTGCTGCTGGTGCAGTCCGTCTTGTGCGCAATCCCGATTCATGCGATGATGGCACTGGACATCCCACCAAAAACACTTCTAGCAATGTCGAAACTCTGCCGGGGATTTCTTTGGTGTGGAAAAGATAAGGCAAATGGTGGAAACTGCGCAGTAGCTTGGGACACCGTATGCACGCCCAAGTGGGCAGGAGGACTGGGACTTCCGAATCTCGGGTGGTTGAACTGTGCTATGCAGGCAAGATGGCCATGGTTGCAACATACTGACCCTTTGCGGCCGTGGAGCGAATTCCAAATCAATGTGCCTAAGGAATCCATGGACCTGTTCAGGGCAGCTGCCAACACGACTATTGGGAACGGATGCACGGCCCTGTTTTGGGAAGATCGCTGGCTCCAGGGCTACCGGGTGTAAGAACTTGCGCCAAAGATATACAGCGGCGTACCAAACACGATCAGAACGACGAGAACCGTACAAGAAGCCCTAGTGCATGGGTTCTGGACGCGAGACTTTGGTCTTGAGCTGACGGTGGAACAGCTACTCAAGTTCTTCGATGTATGGGATCGCACATCCATGGTCCATCTGCACAATGAGGTCCGAGATACAATTTTTTGGGCGTGGGAGAAGGACGGATGTTTCTCAACAAGATCAGCATATATATGCCGCTAAGTTCTGGGGCAAAGAAGTCTCCCTGACTGCATCCTTCACATGGAAGTCGCGAGCCCCCCTCCGATGCAAATTCTTCTCCTGGCTGGCCATCAAAAATAGGTGCTGGACGTCTGATCGACTAGCACGAAGAGGTCTCCCCCCACCAAGACAAGTGCCCGTTCTGTGATCAACAAGATGAGACGATAAACCACCTACTCCTCCAGTGCATTTTCTCAAGACAAATGTGGACGATTTTAGGCATGGCGATGGAGTCGCCCTCGTATGCGCCCACCCAGCAGGACGTCCTGACCGAGTGGTGCACCAGAAGGACAGAAAATTGATTCTCGGACAGGGATAACAAAACGATCTACACGTTGGGTATGTGGACACTATGGAAACATCGAAACGCCATCGTATTCGACGGTGCAACGCCCTCCCTTCCGCGGGTCATCGAGACAATACACTCAGAGTGTACGAACTGGAAGCGCGCGGGATTAATCAAGGACGACCTCGACCATTTCTTAGTGGAGCTAGCTAGGTGGATTAACATGAGAGTAGGGTAGGACATGTTGAGCCGGTTGTGGGCGGGCAAAGTAGTGCTTGCTTGTAATCACATCTGCTTGTGGAGGGTTTCTTTAACCCCTTTCCTTCTTTAATAGATGATATGCACTCTCGTGCATATTCCAAAAAAAATGTTAGCCGGTGATTTTTTTTATCCGTGTTGATATGGTTATGTAAATAAATATTTGTCAAATCATGCTCGTGATTTACCTACTGAATTTTAGATTTTATTTTGTAACCGTGTATTATTTTGCCAAAGAAAACATAATTTTATTTGGTAAGTCAAAAAAGCGAAACAATTAAGACGGTTTTTAAGAAAATTCGGTGGAAAAAACGAGATATGAGGAGAAAATCAAAATGAGAGAGCAAGAAGGGACGTACGTAAGCTTGGACTAAATATTTTGTCTAGCAGAAAAGAAAACCTTATGTCTTGTTTAAGTAGTATACTTCTTATAGATCACTAAAGTAGTGATTTAAAAAATCTTATATTTTGGTGCAGATGTAGTATTAGAGATTAGAGAAGAAGTTTACGGGTTTTAAAGAACCTTCGATTTTATAAAATGTTGAGAATTGAAAATACACACGTTTTTATAAATTATCTGTGAATTATGAAAATATCCGTGGTTTCGAACAATGTTCATGCATTTGAAAAAAAAATTGTGAACCTAAAATGTTCACGAACCTCAGAAATATTTGTGAAACATTCACAAGCACCGCGTACGTGAACTTCTGTACCCAGCCGCAAAACTTGCGAAATCCAGTCGAAAAGCGGGTCCGTCGGCTTTCCGCTTCCTTGCCTTTCGTCCCCGTCCCACGCCGGCCGGTGCTTTCTCACCGTCGCCTCCCGCGCTAACCAACCTCTCGCAAGCACGCACCCGCTCTCGCGCCGTCAATCTTGATCTACCGCCCGTCTGCCGCCACGGCCGTGTCCAAACGCGGCCACGTCCCTGCCTACCACGAGCGATGCGCGCACGCGCTCCGCTCCTCGCCGGTGCGGCCCCTCCCCACCCGTTGCTTTCCCGCCGAGGGGCTCGGAGTTCCGAAAGCGACGGGGGCCGAGACCCGAGAGCCCACCACACCACCTCGCATACGGGCGGCGTGGGGCCGCAGGGCCGGCAGGCAGTGGGCTGGGTTGGTGGTTTCCGGTGGCGCTCTGAGTGGGGGCCTGGGGCCAGTCAACGGCGGCGATGGCCAGTCAAAGCTGCGGCTCCGGCAGCGGTAGTGGAGCACGCGCGGGGATAGATAAGGAGAGAGGGAGAGAGTGCGGTGCGCGGTGGTGGTGACCGGTGTGGTGCGGCGTGGATCCGGCGTGTTTTGCGCGCTAGGGATGAGTAGATTTTTCAAGCGAGGGTGACGCCGACGGGGCATGGAGCTGAGTCAGCTCCGAGGAAAAAGCTCCGGCCGCCGCCTCCGGCAGCCTTTTCCGGCCGCGCTGCGTTTGCATGCGCGCGTGCTGGGCCGGCCGATCAGCCAAGGAAGAATGGATTAATAATAGTACTAAAAACAAGCGAGGGCAACGGGTGTATCAGGGATGTTTTTCTCCGTGTTAGGTGACTGGCTACGTCGCTAGTGATGGACGATAACATTGTTCTTGACGGCAAGGCTTCGAGTCTAAGCTCCGGTTGCTTGTCCGCTTTGGAATAAAGAAGCGCAAAAGTGGTGGTGAGCAGCCACCAGCGGTGTGAAGCGACTCAACTTTTTCGGCGGCATATCCAAATCGGAGCAACCATCGATCCCTAATTGGTGTCTTGATCTTTTGACGAGAGGTCATTGATATTTGTAGGAGGAGACTGTGACGGTCCTGACAACACCGATTACTAGACGATGTGTTTATGCATGTAATTATTGGTGGTGTTGGAAGCCCATCAACTTGATCATGAAGATCTGCAAGCGACAAAAACAAGCAGAATTCAAGATATGCAATCCGAATCGCGGATAAAAGATGGTGTTAGAGTTTTATATATATTCTTCACCTAGGTAATTTTACGATCGTTTCATAAATAAATTACGTTTGAAATAAAAATAGTTACATTCATCTTGATTCACTACATAAAATTTGGCATAAGAAAACAAAAAATAGGTCATAAGATTGGAAAAAATGCATTTTATGTATATTTTACACTATATTTTTATGTTTGTAATTAAATTATTTTTTACGGTGACTATATATTTCCTTACGATCTATTTTTATGTATAAAATAAGACAAAATTTACGGAATGTAAAATTACGGTGCATTGCTATTAAAATAGAGGGGGTGAAGAAATAACTATTCCTTATTCAGGGTGACGAATAGTCAATCCCTATATGTGTGTGTGTGTCCATGTATTATTTGTATTTTTCGTATTCTATAAAGGCTATTCTGCATATTGTACCACACTTGTACCTGTATGTAGTGACCCGACCTCAAATGGTCAAGTCTCTGTGCTTCAGTGTCATCCCTGGATCGGTAATGCTGACACACACAGTACTAGAAGAATTTATAACAGAGTAGCAATCACACACTTATTACATCGAATGTCTCAAAAGAGAACTTATTACAATAAATATGGCTTAAGGCCATCTAAAAACGATAACAGCGGAAGGCTTGGAAGATAAAGTGAGTCCATCAACTCCAATGGCATCACTGAGTGAAAGACCACGACCTATGGCTCCTTACTCGTCGTCTCAAAAGTTCGCAACATGATACGTTGCAGCCCGAAACGGGTCAGCACATGGAATATGCTGGCAAAGTAACACAAGAGAGTAATGAACAGAATAAATGCTATCACTACATGCATATATGGCTGGTGGAGGCTGTATGGTTAATATGTTTTGCGAAAAGCCCATTTTTCCCTACAACAAAGGAATATATTTATTTAAACTATCATGGTAGTTGTTAAACATTGAGAAGGTTCCTCCAACTCAATCCCAATTAAGCATCATCATTAAACCCAATCAAATTATATTAAGAGTGATGAGATCAACGTGATAATCCAAGAACCAGATACTCAAGATGTCCATAACCGGGAACACGGCTAACCATGATTAGTTTATATACTCTGCAGAGGTTTGCACACTTTTCCCCACAAGACTCGAATACATCCATGGTCGGAGATTCGAGACACAGTCTTTCTGAAGCATTAACTCTCTACTCTGGATAGACAGTACCACCTACAACCCACTATCTGCTAGTCTACCTCTTCAAGAGCTTCACGCAACTTACTCAACTATGCCAGAGCCCATATTGGCTTGTGGCTGCACACGGAAGTTTCTATCATTGATAATCTTATGATCCCTTTGAGCCTGGGTGGCGGGCCGTAGGATGATCACACGGGTCCTCCGGGATATCCTAGGACAACACTGGATTCTCCAGGTGCCCACTAGCAATCCACCCAGATGTGTATTTAAGTAGCCACCTTAAGTTGAACCATTAATTAACAAACTCACATCTGTCATGGATGCACTCAACCCAATCCACGTCTACGAGCAATAGCATAGCAATATAAGCAACGTAGAAGTAACTCCCAAGGGTTTGATAATAACAGGTGAATAGGTAATACCTCATCTACTTCCCAAAATCCACATGTTAATCAGATCCTAACCATGCAATTGCTTGAGGATTGATCTAATGCAATAAAACTGGGTAGTAAAGAGGTATGATCAAAGTGATACTTGCCTTGCTGATCATCCGCAAAACCTAGAGACTCGTAGTAGCACGCTTCACACTTCGGGTACTCTATCGCAAACAAACAATAACACACATAAGCAATCAAGCAAAGATGCACGGGTAAAACTCAAATAAGAAGATCTAACCAGAAAGTTCAACTTAAGAACTCCGGTTTGCAAAAAGAATCAAATCAAACGAAGCAACGAAACTCAAACTGCGAAAGAAACAAGATCCGTTTAATAATCTGGACTTAGGTCAAATTTTACAGAAGCAAAATCTTGTTCAAGTTGGTTAAACAGAAAGAGGGCTTCGAGACGAAGATCTAGGCGCTTGAATCGCCTGATTCCGATAAACGAGCGAAAAGTTATACTAGAACAGAGATTAGGGCAGAAATCATGATCGAAAATAATCACGAAAAAACCCTGGAAAAAGAAAACTGACGAACAGGCTAACGAGCGAATGTTCGCTGTCTTCGGTTAATGGGTGAAAACCGTTCGTTAAAACGAACGTACGAACGGACGTTCGCTAAGTAAATAAACCAAAAAAACCGAACCGATCTAGGGTTTCGAAAAAAAAACGATGGGTTTTCCGACGAAAACCGGCGGCGGCGGCTACCTCGTCAGCGGCGGGGTTGGTGGTGGCGGCAGCGAGCGGCTCCGGCGACGGGCTGCGGTGGCGAGGCTCCGGCGGCTGGCGGCGGCGGCGGATCGGGGCTGGCACTAGGGTTCGGCGGGGCTGGTGGGCCTCGGCGGCTTATAAGGCCGGCCGGGTCGGAGTCCTAGTCGGGCACGGCCCGACTAAGTCGGTTGACTTTTTTTTAAATAATTCCGAGCAGAAAAATGAAGAAAAGAAATACTAAACGGACTCCAAAAATCCTGAAATAAATTTTCCCCGTCCTCTAAAAATCTACCGGACAAGGTGAACATTTATTTGGGCCTCTAATGCAATTTGGAAAAACACATATTTTTCCTAATTCACATAAAATAGCGATAAAAACTCCGAATAAAATCTTATTTGATTTTAATATTAAATCTCCAATACTTCTTTACTTTGGGGAAGTCATTTTATCTCCTCTCTTTTATTTTTCATAAAAGAAATATTCGAAGATAAAATAGTTAAAATCAAACGATCCTCTTTTCAAAATTTGAGAAACTCAAATATGAAAATAACGAAATCCCCAACTCTCTTCGTGGGTCCTTGAGTTGCGTAGAATTTCTAGGATCAAGCCAAAATGCAATAAAATATGATATGCAATGATGATCTAATGCATAACATTCCAAATTGAAAATTTGGAATGTTACAAACCTACCCCCCTTAAGATGAATCTCGCCCTCGAGATTCGAGTTGGCTAGAAAATAGGTGAGGGTGATCCTTCCGTAGGTCTTCCTCTCGTTCCCAGGTGGCTTCATCCTCGGTATGGTGGCTTGATACGTCCATTTTGCATCATGCTTTTATATCGATATTTATTGCATTATGGGCTGTTATTACACATTATGTCACAATACTTATGCCCATTCTCTCTTATTTTACAATGTTTACATAAGGAGGGAGAATGCCGGCAGCTGGAATTCTGGGAGGAGCAAATATTAGAGACCTATTATGCACAACTCCAAAAGTCCTGAAACTTCACGGAAGTTATTTTTGGAAATAAAAAAAATACTGAGCGGAAGAAATACCAGAGGGGGCCCACACCCTGGCCACGAGGGTGGGGGCGCGCCCCTCGTGGGCCCCCTGTTGGCCCTTCGGTGCCCATCTTCTGCTATATGAAGTCTTTCGTCCGTAGAAAAAATCATAAGCAAGCTTTCGGGACGAGACTCCGCCGCCACGAGGTGGAACCTTGGCGGAACCAATCTAGGGCTCCGGCAGAGCTGTTCTACTGGGGGCACTTCCCTCCGGGAGGGGGAAATCATCGCCATCGTCATCACCAACGCTCCTCTCATCGGGAGAGGGCAATCTCCATCAACATCTTCACCAGCACCATCTCCTCTCAAACCCTAGTTCATCTCTTGTATCCAATTCTTGTCTCTAAGTCTGGGATTGGTACCTGTAGGTTGCTAGTAGTGTTGATTACTCCTTGTAGTTGATGCTAGTTGGTTTATTTGGTGGAAGATCATATGTTCAGATCCTATATGCATATTAATACTCCTCTGATTGAAGGAAATATGCCCTAGAGGCAATAATAAAGTTATTATTTATTTCCTTATATCATGATAAATGTTTATTATTCATGCTAGAATTGTATTAACCGGAAACATAATACATGTGTGAATACATAGACAAACAGAGTGTCACTAGTATGCCTCTACTTGACTAGCTCGTTAATCAAAGATGGTTATGTTTCCTAGCCATAGACATAAGTTGTCATTTGATTAACGAGATCACCTCATTAGGAGAATGACGTGATTGACTTGACCCATTCCGTTAGCTTAGCACCCGATCGTTTAGTATGTTGCTATTGCTTTCTTCATGACTTATACATGTTCCTCTGACTATGAGATTATGCAACTCCCGTTTACCGGAGGAACACTTTGTGTGCTACCAAACGTCACAACGTAAATGGGTGATTATAAAGGTGCTCTACAGGTGTCTCCAAAGGTACTTGTTGGGTTGGCGTATTTCGAGATTAGGATTTGTCACTCCGATTGTCGGAGAGGTATCTCTGGGCCCACTCGGTAATGCACATCACTATAAGCCTTGCAAGCATTGTGACTAATAAGTTAGTTGCGGGATGATGTGTTATGGAACGAGTAAAGAGACTTGCCGGTAACGAGATTGAACTAGGTATCGAGATACCGACGATCGAATCTCGGGCAAGTAACATACTGATGACAAAGGGAACAACGTATGTTGTTATGCGGTCTGACCGATAAAGATCTTCGTAGAATATGTGGGAGCCAATATGGGCATCCAGGTCCCGCTATTGGTTATTGACCGGAGACGTGTCTCGGTCATGTCTACATAGTTCTCGAACCCGTAGGGTCCGCACGCTTAAAGTTACGATGACAGTTTTATTATGAGTTTATGTATGTTGATGTACCGAAGGAGTTCGGAGTCCCGGATGAGATCGGGGACATGACGAGGAGTCTCGAAATGGTCGAGACGTAAAGATCGATATATTGGACGACTATATTCGGACTTTGGAAAGGTTCCGAGTGATTCGGGTATTTTTCGGAGTACCGGAGAGTTACGGGAATACGTATTGGGCCTTATTGGGCCATACGGGAAAGAAGAAAAAGGGCCTCAAGGGTGGCCGCACCCCTCCCCTTGGTCTGGTCCGAATTGGACTAGGGAAGGGGAGCGCCCCCTTCCTTCCTTCTATTTTTCCCTTCCTCTTTTCTTATTCCATATGGGAGGTGGAATCCTACTAGGACTAGGGAGTCCTAGTAGGACTCCACACTTGGTGCGCCCCCTCCTAGGGCCGGCCTCCTCCTCCCTTGCTCCTTTATATACGGGGGCAGGGGGCACCCCAGAGACACAACAATTGATCCTTGAGATCTTTTAGCCGTGTGCGGTGCCCCCCTCCACCAAATTACACCTCGATAATATCATTGCGGAGCTTAGGCGAAGCCCTGCGTCGGTAGAACATCATCATCGTCACCACGCCGTCGTGCTGACGAAACTCTCCCTCAACACTCGGCTGGATCGGAGTTCGAGGGACGTCATCGAGCTGAACGTGTGTAGAACTCGGAGGTGCCGTGCGTTCGGTACTTGATCGGTCGGATCGTGAAGACGTACGACTACATCAAACCGCGTTGTGATAACGCTTCCGCTGTCGGTCTACGAGGGTACGTGGACAACACTCTCCCCTCTCGTTGCTATGCATCACCATGATCTTGCGTGTGCGTAGGAATTTTTTTGAAATTACTACGTTCCCCAACAGTGGCATCCGAGCCTGGTTTTATGCGTTGATGCTATGCACGAGTAGAACACAAGTGAGTTGTGGGCGATATAAGTCATACTGCTTACCAGCATGTCATACTTTGGTTCAGCGGTATTGTGAGATGAAGCGGCCCGGACCGACATTACGCGTACGCTTACGCGAGACTGGTTTCACCGTTTGGAGCACTCGTTGCTTAAAGGTGACTGGCGGGTGTCTGTCTCTCTCACTTTAGTTGAACCGAGTGTGGCTACGCCCGGTCCTTGCGAAGGTTAAAACAACACCAACTTGACAAACTATCGTTGTGGTTTTGATGCGTAGGTAAGAACGGTTCTTGCTAAGCCCGTAGCAGCCACGTAAAACTTGCAACAACAAAGTAGAGGACGTCTAACTTGTTTTTGCAGGGCATGTTGTGATGTGATATGGTCAAGACATGATGTGATATAATGTGTTGTATGAGATGATCATGTTTTGTAACCGAGTTATCGGCAACTGGCAGGAGCCATATGGTTGTCGCTTTATTGTATGAGATGCAATCGCCATGTAATAGTTTTACTTTATCACTAAGCGGTAGCGATAGTCGTAAAAGCAATAAGTTGGCGAGACGACAACGATGCTACGATGGAGATCAAGGTGTCGCGCCGGTGACGATGGTGATCATGACGGTGCTTCGGAGATGGAGATCACAAGCACGGTGCTTCGGAGATGGAGATCACAAGCACAAGATGATGATGGCCATATCATATCACTTATATTGATTGCATGTGATGTTAATCCTTTATGCATCTTATCTTGCTTTGATTGACGGTAGCATTATAAGATGATCTCTCACTAAAATTTCAAGATAAAAGTGTTCTCCCTGAGTATGCACCGTTGCAAAAGTTCTTCGTGCTGAGACACCACGTGTTAATCGGGTGTGATAGGCTCTACGTTCAAATACAACGGGTGCAAAACAGTTGCACACGCGGAATACTCAGGTTAAACTTGACGAGCCTAGCATATACAGATATGGCCTCGGAACACAGAGACCGAAAGGTCGAGCGTGAATCATATAGTAGATATGATCAACATAGTGATGTTCACCATTGAAACTACTCCATCTCACGTGTTAATCGGACATGGTTTAGTTGCTTTGGATCACGTAATCACTTAGATGATTAGAGAGATGTCTATCTAAGTGGGAGTTCTTAAGTAATATGATTAATTGAACTTAAATTTATCATGAACTTAGTCCTGATAGTATTTTGCAAATTATGTTGTAGATCAATAGCTCGCGTTGTTGCTTCCCTGTGTTTATTTTTTGTTCCTAGAGAAAAATTATGTTGAAAGATGTTAGTAGCAAATATGCGGATTGGATCCGTGATCTGAGGATTATCCTCATTGCTGCACAGAAAAATTATGTCCTTGGTGCACCGCTAGGTGACAGACCTATTGCAGGAGCAGATGCAGACGTTATGAACGTTTGGCTAGCTCAATATGATGACTACTTGATAGTTTAGTGCACCATGCTTAACGGCTTAGAATCGGGACTTCAAAGACGTTTTGAACGTCATGGACCATATGAGATGTTCCAGGAGTTGAAGTTAATATTTGAAGCAAATACCCGAGTTGAGAGATATGAAATCTCCAACAAGTTCTATAGCAAAAAGATGGAGGAGAATCGCTCAACTAGTGAGCATGTGCTCAGATTGTCTGGGTACTACAATCGCTTGAATCAAGTGGGAGTTTATCTTCCAGATAAAATAGTGATTGACAGAATTCTCTAGTCACCATCACCAAGTTAGTAGAACTTCGTGATGAACTATGGTATGCAAGGGATGACGAAAGTAATTCCCGAGCTCTTCGTGATGCTGAAATCGACGAAGGTAGAAATCAAGAAAAACATCAAGTGTTGATGGTTGACGAGACCACTTCAAGTGTTGATGGTTGACGAGACCGCTAGTTTCAAGAAAAGGGCAAAAGGAAAAAGGGGAACTTCAAAAAGAACGGCAAGCAAGTTGCTGCTCAAGTGAAGAAGCCTAAGTCTGGTCCTAAGCCTGAGACTAAGTGCTTCTACTGCAAAGGGACTGGTCACTGGAAGCGGAACTACCCCAACTATTTGGTGGATAAGAAGGATGGCAAAGTGAACAAAGGTATATTTGATATACAGATTATTGATGTGTACTTTACTAGTGTTTATAGCAATCCCTCGGTAATTGATACTGGTTCAGTTGCTAAGAGTAGTAACTCGAAACGGGAGTTGCAGAATAAACACAGACTAGTAAAAGTGAACAAAGGTATATTTGATATACAGATTATTGATGTGCACTTTACTAGTGTTTATAGCAACCCCTCGGTAATTGATACTGGTTCAGTTGCTAAAGAGTAGTAACTCGAAAACGGGAGTTGCAGAATAAACAGAGACTAGTAAAAGGCGAGGTGACGATGTGTGTTGGAAGTAGTTCCAAGATTGATATGATCATCATCGCACACTCCCTGTACTTTCAGGATTAGTGTTGAAACTAAATAAGTGTTATTTGGTGTTTGCGTTGAGCATGAATATGATCTGATCATGTTTATTGCAATACGGTTATTCATTTAAGTTAGAGAACAATTGTTGTTCTGTTTACATGAATAAAACCTTTATGGTCATACACACCAACGAAAATGGTTTGTTGGATCTCGATCGTAGTGATACACATATTCATAATATTGAAGCCAAAAGATGCAAAGTTAATAATGATAGTGCAACTTATTTGTGGTACTGCAGTTTAGGTCATATTGGTGTAAAGCGCATGAAGAAACTCCATACTGATGGGATTTTGGAATCACTTGATTATGAATCACTTGATGCTTGCGAACCGTGCCTCATGGGCAAGATGACTAAAACGCCGTTCTCCGGAACTATGGAGAGAGCAACAGATTTGTTGGAAATCATACATACAGAGGTATGTGGTCCGATGAATATTGAGGCTCGTAGCAGGTATCATTATTTTCTGACCTTCACAGATGATTTGAGCAGATATGGGTATATCTACTTGATGAAACACAAAGTCTGAAACATTTGAAAAGTTCAAAGAATTTCAGAGTGAAGTGGAGAATCATCGTAACAAGAAAATAAAAGTTTCTACGATATGATCGCAGAGGTAAAATATTTGAGTTACGAGTTTGGCCTTCAGTTAAAACAATGTGAAATAGTTTCACTACTCAAGCCACCTGGAACACCACAGTGTAATGGTGTGTCCGAACGTCATAACCGTACTTTATTGGATATAGTGCAATCTATGATGTCTCTTACCAATTTACCACTATCGTTTTGGGTTATGCATTAGAGACAGCTACATTCACGTTAAATAGGGCACCATCAAAATCCGTTGAGACGACGCCTTATGAACTGTGGTTTGGCAAGAAACCAAAGTTGTCGTTTCTTAAAATTTTGGGGTTGCGATGCTTATGTGAAAAAAAATTCATCCTGATAAGCTCAAACCCAAATCGGAGAAATGTGTCTTCATAGGATACCCAAAGGAGACAGTTGGGTACACCTTCTATCACAGATCCGAAGGCAAGACATTCGTTGCTAAGTATGGATCCTTTCTAGAGAAGGAGTTTCTCTCGAAAGATGTGAGTGGGAGGAAAGTAGAACTTGATGAGGTAACTGTACCTGCTCCCTTATTGGATCACAGAAATCTGTTCCTGTGACTTCTACACCAATTAGTGAGGAAGTTAATGATGATGATCATGTAACTTCAGATCAAGTTACTACCAAACCTCATAGGTAAACCAGAGTAAGATCCGCACCAGAGTGGTATGGTAATCCTGTTCTGGAGGTTATGTTACTAGACCATGACGAACCTACGAACTATGAAGAAGCGATGGTGAGCCCAGATTCCGCAAAATGGCTTGAGGCCATGAAATCTGAGATGAGATCCATGTATGAGAACAAAGTGTGGACTTTGGTTGACTTGCCCGATAATCGGCAAGCAATTGAGAATAAATGGATTGTCAAGAGGAAGACGGACGCTGATAGTAGTATCACTATCTAGAAAGCTAGAATTGTCGCAAAAAGGTTTTCGACAAGTTCAAGATGTTGACTACGATGAGAGTTTCTCACTCGTATCTATGCTTAAGTCTGTCCGAATCATGTTAGCAATTGCCGCATTTTATGAAATCTGGCAAAGGGATAAACAAAACTGCATTCCTTGATGGATTTATTAAAGAAGAGTTGTATATGATACAACCAGAAGGTTTTGTCAATCCTAAAGGTGCTAACAAAATATGCAAGCTCCAGCGATCCATCAATGGACTGGTGCAAGCATCTCGGAGTTGGAATATACGCTTTGATAAGTTGATCAAAGCATATAGTTGTATACAGACTTGCGGTGAAGTCTGTATTTACAAGAAAGTGAGTGGGAGCACTACAGCATTTCTGATAAGTATATGTGAATGACATATTGTTGATCGGAAATAATGTAGAATTATTCTGCAAAGCATAAAGGAGTGTTTGAAAGGAGTTTTTCAAAGATAGACCTCGGTGAAGCTGCTTACATATTGAGCATCAAGATCTATAGAGATATATGAAGACGCTTGATAAGTTTTTCAATGAGTACATACCTTAACAAGATTTTGAAGTAGTTCAAAATAGAACAGTCAAAGAAAAGAGTTCTTGCCTGTGTTACAAGGTGTGAAATTGAGTAAAGACTCAAAGCCCGACCACGGCAAAAGATAGAAAGAGAATGAAAGTCATTCCCTATGCCTTGGCCATAGGTTCTATAAAGTATGCCATGCTGTGTACCAGATCTATTGTATACCCTACACTGATTTTGGCAAGGGAGTACAATAGTGATCTAGGAGTAGATCACTGGACAGCGGTCAAAATTATCCTTACTGGAATAAGGATATGTTTCTCGATTATGGAAGTGACAAAAGGCTCGTCGTAAAAGGTTACGTCGATGCAAGTTTTGACAGTAATCTAGATGACTCTAAGTCTCGGTCTAGATACATATTGAAAGTGGGAGCAATTAGCTAGAGTAGCTCCATGCAAAGCACTGTAGACATAGAAATTTGCAAAATACTTACGGATCTGAATGTGACTGACCCGTTGACTAAAATTATCTCACAAGGAAAACATGATCACACCTTAGTACTCTTTGGGTGTTAATCACATAGCGATGTGAACTAGATTACTGACTCTAGTAAACCCTTTGGGTGATGGTCACATGACGATGTGAACCATGGGTGTTAATCACATGGTGATGTGAACTATGCATGTTAAATCACATGGCGATGTGAACTAGATTATTGACTCTAGTGCAAGTGGGAGACTGAAGGAAATATGCCCTAGAGGCAATAATAAAGTTATTATTTATTTCCTTATATCATGATAAATGTTTATTATTCATGCTAGAATTGTATTAACCGGAAACATAATACATGTGTGAATACATAGACAAACAGAGTGTCACTAGTATGCCTCTACTTGACTAGCTCGTTAATCAAAGATGGTTATGTTTCCTAGCCATAGACATAAGTTGTCATTTGATTAACGAGATCACCTCATTAGGAGAATGACGTGATTGACTTGACCCATTCCGTTAGCTTAGCACCCGATCGTTTAGTATGTTGCTATTGCTTTCTTCATGACTTATACATGTTCCTCTGACTATGAGATTATGCAACTCCCGTTTATCGGAGGAACACTTTGTGTGCTACCAAACGTCACAACGTAAATGGGTGATTACAAAGGTGCTCTACAGGTGTCTCCAAAGGTACTTGTTGGGTTGGCGTATTTCGAGATTAGGATTTGTCACTCCGATTGTCGGAGAGGTATCTCTGGGCCCACTCGGTAATGCACATCACTATAAGCCTTGCAAGCATTGTGACTAATAAGTTAGTTGCAGGATGATGTGTTATGGAACGAGTAAAGAGACTTGCCGGTAACGAGATTGAACTAGGTATCGAGATACCGACGATTGAATCTCGGGCAAGTAACATACTGATGACAAAGGGAACAACGTATGTTGTTATGCGGTCTGACCGATAAAGATCTTCGTAGAATATGTGGGAGCCAATATGGGCATCCAGGTCCCGCTATTGGTTATTGACCGGAGACGTGTCTCGGTCATGTCTACATAGTTCTCGAACCCGTAGGGTCCGCACGCTTAAAGTTACGATGACAATTTTATTATGAGTTTATGTATGTTGATGTACCGAAGGAGTTCGGAGTCCCGGATGAGATCGGGGACATGACGAGGAGTCTCGAAATGGTCGAGACGTAAAGATCGATATATTGGACGACTATATTCGGACTTCGGAAAGGTTCCAAGTGATTCGGGTATTTTTCGGAGTACCGGAGAGTTACGGGAATACGTATTGGGCCTTATTGGGCCATACGGGAAAGAAGAAAAAGGGCCTCAAGGGTGGCCGCACCCCTCCCCTTGGTCTGGTCCGAACTGGACTAGGGAAGGGGGGCGCCCCCTTCCTTCCTTCTCTTTTTCCCTTCATCTTTTCTTATTCCATATGGGAGGTGGAATCCTACTAGGACTAGGGAGTCCTAGTAGGACTTCACACTTGGTGCGCCCCCTCCTAGGGCCGGCCTCCTCCTCCCTTGCTCCTTTATATACGGGGGCAGGGGGCACCCCAGAGACACAACAATTGATCCTTGAGATCTTTTAGCCGTGTGCGGTGCCCCCCTCTACCAAATTACACCTCGATAATATCATTGCGGAGCTTAGGCGAAGCCCTGCGTCGGTAGAACATCATCATCGTCACCACGCCGTCGTGCTGACGAAACTCTCCCTCAACACTCGGCTGGATCGGAGTTCGAGGGACGTCATCGAGCTGAATGTGTGTAGAACTCGGAGGTGCCGTGCGTTCGGTACTTGATCGGTCGGATCGTGAAGACGTACGACTACATAAACCGCGTTGTGATAACGCTTCCGCTGTCGGTCTACGAGGGTACGTGGACAACACTCTCCCCTCTCGTTGCTATGCATCACCATGATCTTGCGTGTGCGTAGATTTTTTTTTGAAATTACTACGTTCCCCAACACTGATTATGAACATGAATATGCTTTGTGAGTAGTTACATTTATTCCTGAGGACATGGGAGAAGTCTTGCTATTAGTAGTCATGTGAATTTGGTATTCGTTCGATATTTTGATGAGATGTATGTTGTCTCTCCTCTAGTGGTGTTATGTGAACGTCGACTACATGACACTTCACCATTATATGGGCCTAGAGGAAGGTATTGAGAAGTAATAAGTAGATGATGGGTTGCTAAAGTGACAGAAGCTTAAACCCTAGTTTATGCGTTGCTTCGTAAGGGGCTGATTTGGATCCATATGTTTCATGCTATGGTTAGGTTTACCTTAATACTTCTTTTGTAGTTGCGGATGCTTGCAATAGGGGTTAATCATAAGTGGGATGCTTGTCCAAGTAAGGGCAGCACCCAAGCACCGGTCCACCCACATATCAAATTATCAAAGTACCGAACGTGAATCATATGAACGTGATGAAAACTAGCTTGGCGATAATTCCCATGTGTCCTCGGGAGCGCTTTTCTCTATATAAGAGTTTGTCCAGGCTTGTCCTTTACTACAAAAAGGATTAGGCCACCTTGCTGCACTTTATTTACCTTTGTTACTTGTTGCTCGTTAGAAATTATCCTATCACAAAACTATGTGTTACCTATAATTTCAGTGCTTGCAGAGAATACCTTGCTGAAAACCGCTTATCATTTCCTTCTGCTCCTCGTTGGGTTCGACACTCTTACTTATCGAAAGGACTACGATAGATCCCCTATACTTGTGGGTCATCAAGACTCTTTTCTGGCGCCGTTGCCGGGGAGTGAAGCGCCTTTGGTAGGTGGAATTTGGTAAGGAAAAATTTATATAGTGTGCTGAAATTTACTGTCACTTGTTACTATGGAAAGTAATCCTCTGAGGGGCTTGTTCGGGGTATCTTCACCCCGACCAGTAGAGCAAAGAGTTGCTCCTCAACCTACTAAACCTACTGAAAATGAAAATGTCTACTTTGAAATTCCTTCGGGTATGTTGGAAAAACTGCTGGCTAATCCTTTTGCAGGAGATGGAACAATGCATCCTGATGAGCACCTAATCTATGTGGATGAAGTTTGTGGATTATTTAAGCTTGCAGGTATACCCGATGATGTTATTAAGAAGAAGGTCTTCCCTTTATCTTTGAAGGGAGATGCATTGACATGGTATAGGCTATGTGATGATATGGGATCATGGAACTACAAACGATTGAAATTGGAATTTCATCAGAA
Source organism: Triticum aestivum (assembly GCF_018294505.1). Classification (NCBI taxonomy): domain Eukaryota; kingdom Viridiplantae; phylum Streptophyta; class Magnoliopsida; order Poales; family Poaceae; genus Triticum; species Triticum aestivum. The sequence continues at coordinate 131,525,196 of NC_057799.1, forward strand.
GTTTTATCCTATGCATCTTGTTCATCGTGATCGCAATTATATATATAATTTTTGGCCTCGCGAAGGAGAAAGCATCGCTCAAGCTTGGGGGAGGATTAAATCAATGTTATATTCATGCCCCAATCATGAGCTCCCAAGAGAAATAATTATTCAAAGTTTTTATGCTCGGCTTTCTGATAACAATCGCACCATGCTCGATACTTCTTGTGCTGGCTCTTTTATGATGAAGACTATTGAATTCAAATGGGACTTATTGGAAAGAATTAAATGCAACTCTAAAGATTGGGATCTCGACGAAGGTAAGGAGTCAGGTATGACACCTAAGTTTGATTGTGTTAAATCTTTTATGGATACTGATGTTTTCCGTAAATTTAGCACTAAATATGGACTTGACTCTGAGATAGTAGCTTATTTCTGTGAATCTTTTGCTACTCATGTTGATCTCCCTAAGGAGAAGTGGTTTAAATATCATCCTCCCATAGAAGTAAAAGTAGCTGCACCTATTAAAGTTGAAGAAAATATTATCACTTATAATGATCCTATTGTTCCTACTTCTTATGTTGAGAAACCACCTTTCCCTGTTAGGATAAAAGATCATGCTAAAGCTTCAACTGTGGTTCGTAAAAGCAATATTAGAACCTATACACCTCCTGAGCAAGTTAAAGTTGAACCTAATATTTCTATTGTTAAAGATCTCTTGTCTGATAATATTGATGGGCATGTTATTCATTTCCGTGATGAAACTGCTAGAATTGCCAAACCTTGTGCTAAAGATAAACATAGACATGTGGTAGGCATGCCTGTTATTTCTGTTAAAATAGGAGATCATTGTTATCATGACTTATGTGATATGGGTGCTAGTGCTAGTGCTAGTGCAATACCTATTGACTTATACAAAGAAATTATGCATGATATTGCACCTACTGAGTTAGAAGATATTGATGTCACAATTAAACTTGCTAATAGAGATACAATTTCACCAATGGGAATTATTAGAGATGTTGAAGTCTTGTGTGGGAAAACTAAATATCCTGCTGATTTTCTTGCTCTTGGTTCCCCACAAGGTAGCTTTTGTCCCATTATATTTGGTAGACCCTTCTTGAACACTGTTAATGCTAAGATAGACTGCCAAAAGGATGTTGTTACTATTGGTTTGGGTGATATGTCTCATGAGTTTAATTTCTCTAAATTTCGTAGACAACACCGTGAAGAGGAATTGCCTAGTAAAGATGAAATTATTGGTCTTGCTTCTATTGCAGTACCTCCTAATGATCCTTTGGAACAATATTTGCTAGACCATGAAAATGATATGTTTATGAATGAAAGAAGGGAAATAGATGAAGTATTCTTTAAACAGGAACCCATCCTGAAACACAATTTGCCTGTTGAAATCCTAGGGGATCCTCCTCCACCCAAGGGAGATCCCGTGTTTGAGCTTAAACCGTGTCGGAGTAATTGGCCACGGGTAGCCAAACCGACTACCCCTGGCTCTTCAGAAAATTTATCAGGCCTTTGGGCCTTCAAGCACTCCAAGCATTTGGGCCGCCTTCCCCGGCCGGCTACCACTAAAGCCGACTCCCGGAAGGCGACCCAGCCTCACCGACTCCAAGAAGCCGGCCAAGAAGGACGCCGACTCCTAGAAGCCGGCCAAGACCACAACCACTCCTACATAACGGCGACATGACGGGGTGTAGCCACAGTGCGGCCCACGACCCCCTAAGCCCGAGGCGGGCATGGCTACAGGAGGCCGTACGGGGGGGATGTCCCCCGTGCGGCCAGGCACTGTAGCCACGCCAGCTACGACGTCATCCACGACCCACTCCTGTACGGCCCAAGGACTGCGGGCCCCTTCAGCCAGAGAGAGGCGTGAAGGCGGCCCGGCCTTTCCTAGTCGGCCAGGAGCATAGCCGGCCTCCAGAAGCCGGCGACTCCCTTCCTCGAAGCAGGAGCCCCATTAAGGAGACAAGACGAGGTGAGGCTACAGTGATAGCCCCCGATGCGGATCACTGTAGCCACGCTTACCTCGACAAAGCCCTCATCATCAGAGGCGCGGCTACAGTAAGCAGCCGCCGACAAGACCCTAGGCGGTGGGGCCGGCCTGTCGACCGAGTAGCCGGCAGCCGGCGGGACCCAGCAGCCGGCGGAGGAGCCGGCAGACGTAGACACTGACGGCTGGGGCCAGTTCCCAGTCGGATTACTATTGTACCCCCGGGGGGTAGGCCTATATAAACCCCCCGGAGCACCCATGCAAAGGGTTCGCACCTCTGCATGTTTGGCTTCCAAGCATAGCACACGCACACACACACCATAGATAGAGAGAAGCAAGAGCTAGCCTTGTTCTTCTTCTCCCTTGATCCCAACAGCTCTAGGAGCGATTGTAGCTACTCTTTATCGATCTAGTGATCATGCGGAGACCCCGCAGAGCAGGACTAGGGGTGTTATCTCCTCGGAGAGCCCCGAACCTGGGTAAGATTCGCCGGCGTGCATGTCTTCGCCTCATCCCGTTTCCAGGCACCGGCGACGTTTTATTGGCTCCCACAATGATAAGCCATCCCTTGGCATATGTCGCACCAACCACCCGACAAACCGTTACCTAATACTCTTAAATATGCTTATCTTGATGAGAAAAAGATATATCCTATTATTATTAGTGCTAACCTTTCAGAGCATGAAGAAGAGAGATTATTGAAAACTCTGAAGAAGCACCGTGCTGCTATTGGATATACTCTTGATGATCTTAAGGGCATTAGTCCCACTCTATGTCAACACAAAATAAATTTGGAGAAAGATGACAAACCAGTTCGTGATCACCAACGACGGCTGAATCCTAAGATGAAAGAAGTGGTAAGAAAGGAAATACTAAAGCTCCTTGAGGCAGGTATAATTTATCCCGTTGCTGATAGTCAGTGGGTAAGTCCTGTCCATTGTGTCCCTAAGAAGGGAGGTATTACTGTAGTTCCTAATGATAAAGATGAATTGATTCCGCAAAGAATTATTACAGGTTATAGGATGGTAATTGATTTCCGCAAATTAAATAAGGCCACTAAAAAAGATCATTACCCCTTACCTTTTATTGATCAAATGCTAGAAAGATTATCCAAACATACACATTTTTGCTTTCTAGATGGTTATTCTGGTTTCTCTTAAATACCTGTGTCAGCCGATGATCAATCAAAGACCACTTTTACTTGCCCTTTCGGTACTTTTGCTTATAGACGTATGCCTTTTGGTTTATGTAATGCACCTGCTACCTTTCAAAGATGCATGATGGCTATATTCTCTGACTTTTGTGAAAAGATTTGTGAGGTTTTCATGGACGACTTCTCCGTCTATGGATCCTCTTTTGATGATTGCTTGAGCAACCTTGATCAAGTTTTGTAGAGATGTGAAGAAACTAATCTTGTCTTGAATTGGGAAAAGTGCCACTTTATGGTTAATGAAGGTATTGTCCTGGGGCATAAAATTTCTGAAAGAGGTATTGAAGTTGATAAAGCCAAGGTTGATGCTATTGAAAAGATGCCATGTCCCAAAGACATCAAAGGTATAAGAAGTTTCCTTGGTCATGCCGGTTTTTATAGGAGGTTCATTAAGGACTTCTCAAAAATTTCTCGGCCTCTGACTAATTTATTACAAAAAGATATACCATTTGTCTTTGATGATGATTGTGTAGAAGCATTTGAAATACTTAAGAAAGCATTGATCTCTGCACCTATTGTTCAGCCACCTGATTGGAATTTACCCTTTGAAATCATGTGTGATGCTAGTGATTATGTTGTAGGTGCTGTTCTAGGGCAAAGAGTTGATAAGAAATTAAATGTTATTCAATATGCTAGTAAAACTCTAGACAATGCCCAGAGAAATTATGCTACTACTGAAAAATAATTCTTAGCAGTTGTATTTGCTTGTGATAAGTTCAGACCTTATATTGTTGATTCTAAAGTAACTATTCACACTGATCATGCTGCTATTAAATATCTATGGAAAAGAAAGATGCTAAACCTAGACTTATTAGATGGGTTCTCTTGCTACAAGAATTTGATTTGCATATTATTGATAGAGAGGGAGCTGAGAACCCCGTTGCAGATAACTTGTCTAGGTTAGAAAATGTTCTTGATGACCCACTACCTATTGATGATAGCTTTCCTGATGAGCAATTAAATGTCATAAATGCTTCTCGTACTACTCCTTGGTATGTTGATTATGCTAATTACATCGTTGCTAAATTTATACCACCTAGTTTCACATACCAACAAAAGAAAAAGTTTTTCTATGATTTGAGACATTACTTTTGGGATGACCCACATCTTTATAAAGAAGGAGTAGATGGTGTTATTAGATGTTGTGTACCTGAGCATAAACAGGAACAGATCCTACGCAAGTGTCACTCCGAAGCTTATGGAGGACATCACGCTGGAGACAGAACTGCACATAAGGTATTGCAATCCGGTTTTTATTGGCCTACTCTCTTCAAGGATGCCCGTAAGTTTGTTTTATCTTGTGATGAATGTCAAAGAATTGATAATATTAGTAGACGTCAAGAAATGCCTATGAATTATTCACTTGTTATTGAACCATTTGATGTTTGGGGCTTTGATTATATGGGACCTTTTCCTGCCTCTAATGGATATACACATATTTTAGTTGATGTTGATTACGTTACTAAGTGGGTAGAAGCTATTCCAACTAGTAGTGCTGATCATAACACCTCTATTAAGATGATTAAAGAAGTTATTTTTCTGAGGTTTGGAGTCCCTAGATATTTAATGACTGATGGTGGTTCACATTTTATTCATGGTGCTTTCCGTAAAATGCTTGCTAAGTATGATGTTAATCATAGAATTGCATCTCCTTATCACCCGCAGTCTAGTGGTCAAGTAGAATTAAGCAATAGAGAGCTCAAATTGATTTTGCAAAAGACTGTTAATAGATCTAGAAAGAATTGGTCCAAGAAACTTGATGATGCATTATGGGCCTACAGAACTGCATATAAAAATCCTATGGGTATGTCTCCGTATAAAATGGTTTATGGAAAAGCATGTCACTTACCTCTCGAACTAGAACATAAGGCTTATTGGGCTATTAAAGAGCTCAATTATGATTTCAAACTTCCCGGTGAGAAGAGGTTATTTGACATTAGCTCACTTGATGAATGGAGAACCCAGGCCTATGAGAATGCCAAGTTGTTTAAAGAAAAAGTTAAAAGAAGGCATGACAAAAGAATACAAAAGCCTGAGTTTAATGTAGGTGATTATGTATTGCTATACAACTCCCGTTTAAGATTTTTTGCAGGAAAACTTCTCTCTAAATGGGAAGGCCCTTACGTTATCGAGGAGGTCTATCGTTCCGGTGCCATAAAAATCAACAACTTCGAAGGCACAAATCCGAAGGTGGTGAACGGTCAAAGAATTAAACATTATATCTCAGGTAATCCCATAAATGTTGAAACTAATGTTATTGAAACCGTAACCCCGGAGGAATACATAAGGGACACTTTCCGGAATGTTTCAGACTCCGAAAAGGAATAGGTATGTGGTACGGTAAGTAAACTGACTCCAAAACAGTTCTAATGGCAATTTTTCTTCGTTTTGGAATATTTAGAAAAATAGAAAAATAAAAAGCAGTCTGGGAAGGACACGAGGCCTCCACGAGGGTGGAGGGCGCGCCCTACCCTATTGGGCGCGCTCCCCTACCTCGTGGGCACCTTGTGCGCTCTCCGGACTCCGTTTTCTTGCACAATACGTATTTTGGTTGGTAAAAATTCATTATATAATCTCCCGAAAGTTTTGACTCCTGTATCACGCAATTATCCTCTGTTTTCGTTTCGAGCTGTTTTTCTGACAGATCTAGATCATCATGACGTCTCCAAGTGCCCCCAAGGACAAGTTCTTCGAGAAGGTCATCAATCCCTACCTCGCGGAGGTGCTGCAACACCCTCAAACCATTGAGATGCACGAGGGGGTGCTGCACATCCGCGATGTTGAGGGACCAAGGAAGACCGGAAGCGTGGAGACAAGGCTCGAGGCAATGGAGCAACAAGTTTTCAAGTGCCAGGAGATGGTGGAGCATGGACTTGACTCCAATCACATGATGATCGCGGAGTTCACCAACAACCACAAGCTGGATGCCAAGGACATTGGGGAGGCCATCTTCAAGCTCCACGAGAAAATCGAGCACCTCCAAGCCCAAATCTATGACCTGCAAAACCAAAACTGTGAGTATGAATATAGATTCAAGAGAATGAGTTTGGCTGTAGATTTGAGGATCCCGGAGACTCGATCATCCTTCTATGATGGTGAGCCCATGCCTTGGAAGATGGACGACAAGCCTACTTCATCAGCAACCCCATCACCACCACTTCTGAGGAAGGAGACATAATCATATGGGTATGGGCACTCCCCTTGGCAACTGCCAAGCTTGGGGGAGGTGCCCCGGTATCGTATCACCACCACACTCCTATCTTTACCATTTTTCTTACTTCGATCCTTTTTAGTATTATCTTGATCTAGTAGAACAAAGTTTTGGTATGATCTAGGTTTAAGTTTTGCTTTATGATCTCTCTATGTAATCGAGTCTGTGAGCTATATATAATAAAGATTAGTGTTGAGTCAAGGGCTTGATTATCTTGCTATGATCTTGAGTGAATAAAATAAAGATAAAAGAATAAAAAGAAATAAAGAGATCATATTGATCTTATTGAGAGTAATGACTTCACATAGAAAGAGTATGATGATTAAAAATTGTTGTGAGTTGACAAACATAGTTTTGGTCATCGTTGCAATTAATAGGAAGTAATAAAGAAAGAGAGGTTTCACATATAAATATACTATCTTGGACATCTTTTATGATTGGGAGCACTCATTAAAATATGACATGACTAAAGAGTTGATGTTGGACAAGGAAGACAACGTAATGGGTTATGTTTTCTTATATCTGAGATAAAGTATATTGTCATGGATCATCCAACATGTTGAGCTTGTCTTTCCCCCTCATGCTAGCCAAATTCTTTGCACCAAGTAGAGATACTACTTGTGCTTCCAAAAACCCTTAATCCAGTTTTGCCATGAGAGTCCACCATATCTACCTATGGATTGAGTAAGATCCTTCAAGTAAGTTGTCATCAGTGCAAGCAATAAAAATTGCTCTCTAAATATGTATGATTGATTGGTGTGGAGGAAATAAGCTTTATACGATCTTGTGATGTGGAAGAAATAAAAGCGACAGACTGCATAATAAAGGTTCATATCACAAGTGGCAATATAAAGTGACGTTCTTTCGCATTAAGATTTTGTGCATCCAACCATAAAAGCGCATGGCAACCTCTGCTTCCCTCTGCGAAGGGCCTATATTTTTTTATTATCTTCTACCTTATGCAAGAGTCATGGTGATCTTCACCTTTCCTTTTTACATTTTATCCTTTGGCAAGCACAGTATGTCGGAAAGATCCTGATATATATATATATATCTAATTGGATGTAAGTTAGCATGAGTTATTATTGTTGACATTACCCTTGAGGTAAAAGGTTGGGAGGCGAAACTATAAGCCCCTATCTTTCTCTGTGTCCGATTGAAACTCCGTAACCATAAGTATTGCGTGAGTGTTAGCAATTATGAGAGACTAAATGATAGTTGAGTATATGGACTTGCAGAAAAGCTCTGACATAGACTCTTTCTGATGTTATGATAAATTGCAGTTGCTTCAATGACTGAGATTATAGTTGTTGGTTCTCAATAAAGTTTCTGATTCATACTTTGCATTGTGAATAAATTATTACTTGAGCATAAGAAATCATATGACAATATCCATATATGTTGCTGTTATAAGAATGATCATGATGCCCTCATGTCCGTATTTTATTTTATCGACACCTCTACCTCTAAACATGTGGACATATTTATTGTTATCCGCTTCCGCTTGAGGACAAGCGAGGGCTAAGCTTGGGGGAGTTGATACGTCCATTTTGCATCATGCTTTTATATCGATGTTTATTGCATTATGGGCTGTTATTACACATTATGTCACAATACTTATGCATATTCTCTCTTATTTTACAAGGTTTACATAAGGAGGGAGAATGCCGGCAGCTGGAATTCTGGGCTGGAAAAGGAGCAAATATTAGAGACCTATTCTGCACAACTCCAAAAGTCCTGAAACTCCACGAAAGTTATTTTTGGAAATAATAAAAAATACTGAGCGGAAGAAATACCAGAGGAGGCCCACACCCTGGCCACGAGGGTGGGGGCGCGCCTACGCCCCTGGGCGCGCCCCCTTGCCTCATGGCCCCCCTGTTGGCCCTCCGGTGCCCATCTTCTGCTATATGAAGTCTTTCGTCCGAAGAAAAATTCATAAGCAAGCTTTCGGGATGAGACTCCGCCGCCACGAGGCGGAACCTTGGCGGAACCAATCTAGGGCTCCGGCAGAGCTGTTCTACTGGGGGGACTTCCCTCCGGGAGGGGGAAATCATCGCCATCGTCATCACCAACGCTCCTCTCATCGGGAGAGGGCAATCTCCATCAACATCTTCACCAGCACCATCTCCTCTCAAACCCTAGTTCATGTCTTGTATCCAATTCTTGTCTCTAAGTCTGGGATTGGTACCTGTAGGTTGCTAGTAGTGTTGATTACTCCTTGTAGTTGATGCTAGTTGGTTTATTTGGTGGAAGATCATATGTTTAGATCCTATATGCATATTAATACTCCTCTGATTATGAACATGAATACACTACAAAAAAATACACTTCCGTGATGATACGTGTTTGTCATAGTAGGTCGCGTTTTTTGTCATGCATGTACATCCATGACGATTTTATGACAGAATCAAGATAGTCATACCTGTGTTGTCGTAGAAGTGTTCCATGACATTACCAAAATTATCATCACGGAAGTGTCCACTTCCATGACGATAAATCGCGCGTCACAGAAGTGCTTTCGTCAAGGGTGACCGACACATGGCATCCACCGTAACGGAACGCCGTTAAGCTATCGGGTCGGGTTTTGGATCCGATAACCCGTTAACAGCCCCGACCAATGGGAAATTTCCACGTGTAAAATTCTTATTGGCCGGACGAAACACGTGTCAGCTCGTTAGTGGGTCAGATAGGCGCCTATGATATGTCGACACGTGCCACGGCCCACCACTGGCCCATTTAGCTTACAAAGCCGGCCCGTTTGACTTGGTCAAAAGTTAACGGGCTGGCCCATGAAAAGCCTGTTAACGGTCTCTTCGCAAATAGCCCATTTTACGGCCCGTTAACTCACGGCCCGTTAGGCCCTAAAGGAAATCGGCCCAACAACGTCATGTGGGCCGTCGAATATAACACCAGCCCATTTCACTTTCGGCCCATGTATGGCCCACGACGTCTTTCGGCCCATATGAGGCCTTCGTATCTTTCGGCCCTTTACACGCCCACGATGACTCTAGCCCATAATGAACAGTAATTTTCTTTATACCCGTTAACGGCCCGTGATTTACACGGGCCGTTTCCACCCCGTGTTAGCTTTCGGCCTATTGACGGCCCATACGTTCTTGGGCTCCTTTTAGGCCCTCAATTACTTCCGGCCCGTTACTGGCCTGTTCCCTTAATGGGCCAAATTCGGCCCATGGCAAGAGTCGGCCCGTTACTGGCCTGTTCCCCTAATGGGCCAAATTCGGCCCATGGCAAGAGTCGGCCCGTTACTGGCATGTTACCCTAATGGGCCAAATTCAGCCCATGGCAAGAGTCGGCCCGTTTCTGGCCTGTTAACCCGTTGCGCCATTTCCAGCCCGTCCTATATTCTGGCCCATTAACGACCCGTTATGCCTGTGACAGAATTAAGCCTTTGCTGTCCTACGGCCTGTTAACGGCCTGTTACCGTGCTTGGCCGATACCAATTACGCCCGATTACGGCCCATGTAGACCCATTTATCCGACGGCCCGAGGCCCACCGATTACAGGCCCATTTATCGACGGCCCGTAGGAGACCCATGGATCCTACGGCCCGTATGTGGCCCATGGTAGTTGCGGCCACTAGCAAACCAGGGGAAAAGATGACTAGGAAATAAATAAGGCCGAAACTAACGCTAGGCTATTAAGGAGATTGCACAGATTACATCCACTCGGCATCAAAGATCGCCACCAGTGCAAATATAAGGAACACCCTACACTGTACAAAAATGGCTTGCTGTTTTCTTCAGCTGGTGGCTGCACGTTAAGAATAAATTTTGTATCGCACCAAAACAAATTACAACTATATAACAAAAGGAAGGTTGGCATAAAACTTAACAGTCTAGCAGATAAATGCACCACCAGAAGTTTAGAAGCTCAATTCATTTGACCTGACTGTTACGTTTTCATGCTGTATTGTCCGATGGAGCACCATAACCCTCGCCTTCATTTCCCCTAGGCTCCTGAACAACATAGCAAATGTCTGATAGTCTGGTTTCAAAACCATGCATATCCTGACGACATTGAGCAATGTTTCTCCTTATTTCACAAAGGGTCTCTGTTAGGTAATGGACTTGTGTCTGGAGCGCAGATACAACATTGCTTTGAGCTTGCATATCTTGATCATGAGGCAGTTTGGACGATATTGCCTTAACAACCAACCCAGTATTACGCAGGAACGTGCTTTTGGCACTGTTAGTGGACAGGTACTGACCCACTGCAGCAAGAGCTGACATTGCGGTTATAGTTGCCTCGCCACCTTCAGAAGGTGGCGGTTCCACCATTTTTTCCATAGCTTGCTGAAAAGTTGAGGTTTTACATTAGTAGTACCAGAACAGAAGATATTAAGGAGGCAACAAAACCAAACAAAATAGCTTTGGTCTATATACAGAACTTATTCTAGTGAATCCATGTAAAATATTAGTTGTATTTTATTGCAAAGTACATAATAAAACCAGGTTCCAAACATATGACCATGTACCATCGCTAATGTATTGTCTATTTCTTCACATTGTATTGAGGGCTAAGGATAAAGAGACGAAGTTTATAATACGATAAGCATAGTATGACATCATTCATATCACAAAACAACTGAGAACAGACAAACAGGCAATTGTAATGTTGTGTGGGCAGGTCCAGCACGGAACTAGATTACGAGTCAAGATCAAAGGAACATCACTCCTCTCTTTTAAACCTTGTAAGGTGCAATGATACGCTAAGACAATTGTGTATAAAATTGAAAAAAGAGTAATAGACATTGGCTGCAAACCATGCAGTTCAAAGCACAAGTCAGAGTAAGTAGTAGTTAAAAGGCATGGGGATTAAGGACTTACAAAAGCGGCTTTGAATGGTGTAGTCATGCCCTTCTTCTTGCTGGTGTGACAGCCCTTGAAGATTTCCACAGCATTTGGTTCAGGTACTTTTTGGTCCTTGCGGGCTTTCCTCTGCATTTCGAACAAGTCAATATAGATCCAATAATATGGTACAGTGAAAAGAGTGAAACAGCAGCTAATTACAAGAGCCTCGTAGTGTGCAATATAGCTACGAGATCCTATCGTCTGTTGGAATTTCACTTTCGTACGGTTGGCCTTGTTCTTTGAACAGTTCACCTACAAGAAGATAGATTTGTGTGGCACATGCGTAAATAGGACTTCAACATGTGATCTGATCACATATATATAATGTACCTGATACTTCGGATCAGACCAGTGTTTAACAAGGCCCCTCCAGTCTTCATCCGATATATTTTCCACTGGAGATGTTTGGGAAAGTTCACTGTTAGCCTTGCCTTCAAAGTGAGTTTTCCTCAAGTTATACCGATACTGTCGCAGAGCAGACTTGAAAACATAGGTGCAAGCTTGTCTGGTTGCATCATCTTGGCTATCCAACTTGAACCTCATCTGTTGAAAATTATGGGAGTCTCATTATCAGCAACCTAGAAAGTATGGGACAGAGCAAGACGATATTACTAGTTTCCATACATAACCATACTTACAGATAAATGGTCGAGGAAGGTGTTGAACTGGGTTTCGTCTTTGTCATTCCTGTACTGAATCCATGTTGGGAGGATACGTACATGACACCTAACGGCAACCGCTGCCTCTGATACTAACTTGGCAGACTCTGTAGCATCACGTGGCCTTTTTAAACCTGCATCAAAACGGATCTCCATTCTTCCTCCTCTAGATTTAGTTAACCTATTGAGCATTATCCCTGATGTTTGTTTCCTCTTGCGCCTAGGTGCTAGTCCAACAACGAACATAGGAAGTGTTAGTGTACATCAAACTGTGAGACTACATATAAAGAAGCATGCAACTGTAACTTGACTCCAGCAACTACCTTCTTGTTGTTGAAGCTCACAAGGTTCATCTGATATTGCCAACTCGTCTTGTGTCAAGAGTGCTTGGGAAGTAGTGTCAGGTGGCAAGGGAGCTTGGGAACGTGCTGCTAGCTCAGTTGACGCACGAGTAAGTCGTGCAGCTGGTAGTACTGTGGTAGGTGTTGCAAGAACTAGGGCTGTCTCTGCTTGTTTGGTGGCAGCTATTTGTTTGGCTTTTTTGCAACTCGTGTAGCATGGGATGCCGTGTTTGTAGAATTTTCCGCTGGACTTTGACCTTCTATTGCACCATCAGTACCAACAGAATCTGCAGGATTCATCCGCTTCTCATTCCCTGCCATTCTGTGTTTCTTCCTCTTTCTCTGTGCCATGTTAAGTCAAGCCGACAAGAAAAAGAATAACAATTTAGTTCTTCAGAACAAATTGATGCGTGATGCAGACGAACTGAACTTTGATGTTAGACAACCACATGATAGGAGGATGTAATATGTATGAAAAACAGGACGGAAGAGATAACCAAAACTATGATGTGTAAACTAAGAAGAAGACATTTCACCAAACTAGAAGCAATGTAATGGAAGATAGACACCATATGAAAGATGCTACAAATATCGCTCTGCCAAGTTAACAATGTCTCATCATAAATGGCGTTTAAACAAATGTGAAGCAGTACAAGAAATAAATCATATGCAAGATGCAAACAACATCACACTACCATGTTAGAGGTCTCTCGTCATTAGTGCAATTGCATATTCACAGCATTGCATATTCACAGCTTATGATGTGTAAACTAAGGAGAAGGCATTTCAACAAATTAGAAGCAATGAAAGCTAGACACCATATGAAAGATGCAACGAATATCACTCTACCAAGTTAAAACTGTCTCGTCATAAGTGCCATTTCAACAAATTAGTAGTACAAGCTAGAAAAGAATGTGAGATGTAACCTATATCACACTCCGAAGTCAAACGTGTCTTATGATAAGTGATTGTTGCAGGTTACACAACAGTAGTAATTTGATATAAGAACATGGTGTGATAGACAGATATTGTGTGTTCTAGAAACAGGAACACGTGTCTTATTCAAGTATAATGTGTAAAGTAAGCAGATGGAATTCAACAAAATTAGAAGCAATACAAGCTAGACATCACACATAACATGCAACCACATATAACAGTGCCAAGTTAGAGGGAGCACTGGTGATGCTGCACTAGGGGAGACGTGCTCATCATAAACACAGCTTTGTTGAGTGTCTATGCATGTGTTGTCTTGGAAATCATCTTGGGGGTGTGGAGGAGTAGAAACTGTAGAGGCCCTCCGTTCGGAAGGAGCACCTTTATCCGCTGCCTTGCTAACTTCCTTCCGCTTTATTGATTTTGAATTATCAAGTAAAACCGACAAGAAAAAGCAATAAAATTCTCTCTTCAGAACTCATTCATGCATGATACTGACAATCACTACTTTGATGTAAGGCAAACACATGATACCAGGATGGAATATGTACGAAAAACAGGACGGCATGGCATGTTCACAACTGTTTGTGTAAACTAAGAAGAAACCATTCCAGCAAATAAGAAGCAATACAAGCTAGACACCACATGAAAGATGCAACCAATATGACTCCGCCAAGTTAAAAGCGTCCCATCATAAATGGAATTTCAACAAATTAGAAGCAGCGCATGCTATAAATCATATGAAAGATGCAACTAATATCGCACTGCATATACTAAAGGTGTCTCGTCATGTTGATTGATGCAGGATACAGAAAAAACAATAGTTTTATGTAAGGACATGCTTAATAGACAGATGTACTATGTACTAAATACAGGAAGGCATGTCACATTAACAGGTATAATGTATAAGCTAAGCAGACTAGCACATGCAGTTTAACCAGATTGGAAGAATTACAATCTAGACACCATATGCAACATGCAACCACATATCACGCTACCAAGTTAGAGCAAGCACCTGCGATGCTAGTGTAGGGGAAATGCTGTAATCAACTACAGAGCTACGTTCACTATCTTCATCTAGCATTTCTGTTTCTTGAGAATCATGTCGGGAGGCTGACGCTGCATTCTTTAAATGAGCAGTAGTCCCCTGTTGGGGAACGTAGTAATTTCAAAAATTTCCTACGCACACGCAAGATCATGGTGATGCATAGCAACGAGAGGGGAGAGTGTTGTCCACGTACCCTCGTAGACCGAAAGCGGAAGCGTTAACACAACGCGGTTGATGTAGTCATACGTCTTCACGATCCGACCGATCAAGTACCGAACGCACGACACCTCCGAGTTCAGCACACGTTCAGCTCGATGACGTCCCTCGAACTCCGATCCAGACGAGTGTTGAGGGAGAGTTTCGTCAGCACGACGGCCTGGTGACGATGATGATGTTCTACCGACGCAGGGCTTCGCCTAAGCACCGCTACGATATTATCGAGGTGTAATATGGTGGAGGGGGGGCACCGCACACGGCTAAGAGATCAATAGATCAATTGTTGTGTCTATGGGGTGCCCCCTGCCCCCGTATATAAAGGAGCAAGGGGGGAGGCGGCCGGCCTAGGAGGAGGGCGCGCCAAGGGGGGGAGTCCTACTCCCACCGGGAGTAGGACTCCTCCTTTCCTTGTTGGAGTAGGAGAAGGGAAGGGGGAAGGAGAAGGAAGGAAGGGGGCGCCCCCCCTCCCTAGTCCAATTCGGACTAGTCCATGGGGAGGGGTGCGGCCACCCTTTGGGGCCTTTCTCTCCTTTCCCGTATGGCCCATTAAGGCCCAATACGAATTCCCGTAACTCTCCGGTACTCCGAAAAATACCAGAATCACTCGGAACCTTTTCGATGTCCGAATATAGTCGTCCAATATATCGATCTTTACGTCTCGACCATTTCGAGACTCCTCGTCATGTCCCCGATCTCATCCGGGACTCCGAACTCCTTCGGTACATCAAAACTCATAAACTCATAATAAAACTGTCATCATAACGTTAAGCGTGCGGACCCTACGGGTTCGAGAACTATGTAGACATGACCGAGACACGTCTCCGGTCAATAACCAATAGCGGGACCTGGATGCCCATATTGGCTCCCACATATTCTACGAAGATCTTTATCGGTCAAACCGCATAACGACATACGTTGTTCCCTTTGTCATCGGTATGTTACTTGCCCGAGATTCGATCGTCGGTATCTTAATACCTAGTTCAATATCGTTACCGGCAAGTCTCTTTACTCGTTCTGTAATACATCATCTCGCAACAAACTCATTAGTTGCAATGCTTGCAAGGCTTAAGTGATGTGCATTACTGAGAGGGCCCAGAGATACCTCTCCGACAATCGGAGTGACAAATCATAATCTCGAAATACGCCAACCCAACAAGTACCTTCGGAGACACCTGTAGAGCACCTTTATAATCACCCAGTTACGTTGTGACGTTTGGTAGCACACAAAGTGTTCCTCCGGTAAACGGGAGTTGCATAATCTCATAGTCATAGGAACATGTATAACTCATGAAGAAAGCAATAGCAACATACTAAATGATCGAGTGCTAAGCTAACGGAATGGGTCAAGTCAATCACATCATTCTCCTAATGATGTGATCCCGTTAATCAAATGACAACTCATGTCTATGGCTAGGAAACTTAACCATCTTTGATCAACGAGCTAGTCAAGTAGAGGCATACTAGTGACACTCTGTTTGTCTAAGTATTCACACATGTATCATGTTTCCGGTTAATACAACTCTAGCATGAATAATAAACATTTATCATGATATAAGGAAATGAATAATAACTTTATTATTGCCTCTAGGGCATATTTCCTTCAGTCTCCCACTTGCACTAGAGTCAATAATCTAGATTACACAGTAATGATTCTTACACCCATGGAGCCTTGGTGCTGATCATGTTTTGCTCGTGGAAGAGGCTTAGTCAACGGGTCTGCAACATTCAGATCCGTATGTATCTTGCAAATTTCTATGTCTCCCACCTGGACTAAATCCCGGATGGAATTGAAGCGTCTTTTGATGTGCTTGGTTCTCTTGTGAAATCTGGATTCCTTTGCTAATGCAATTGCACCAGTATTGTCACAAAAGATTTTCATTGGACCCGATGCACTAGGTATGACACCTAGATCGGATATGAACTCCTTCATCCAGACTCCTTCATTTCCTACTTCCAAAGCAGCTATGTACTCCGCTTCACATGTAGATCCCTCCATGACGCTTTGTTTAGAACTGCACCAACTGACAGCTCCACCGTTCAATGTAAACACGTATCCGGTTTGCGATTTAGAGTCGTCCGGATCAGTGTCAAAGCTTGCATCGACGTAACCATTTACGATGAGCTCTTTGTCACCTCCATAAACAAGAAACATATCCTTAGTCCTTTTCAGGTATTTCAGGATGTTCTTGACCGCTGTCCAGTGATCCACTCCTGGATTACTCTGGTACCTTCCTGCTAGACTTATAGCAAGGCATACATCAGGTCTGGTACACAGCATTGCATACATGATAGAGCCTATGGCTGAAGCATAGGGGACATCTTTCATCTTCTCTCTATCTTCTGCAGTGGTCGGGCATTGAGTCTTACTCAACTTCACACCTTGTAACACAGGCAAGAACCCTTTCCTTGCTTGATCCATTTTGAACTTCTTCAAAACTTTGTCAAGGTATGTGCTTTGTGAAAGTCCAATTAAGCGTCTTGATCTATCTCTATAGATCTTGATGCCCAATATATACGCAGCTTCACCGAGGTCTTTCATTGAAAAACTCTTATTCAAGTATCCCTTTATGCTATCCAGAAATTCTATATCATTTCCAATCAGCAATATGTCATCCACATATAATATCAGAAATGCTACAGAGCTCCCACTCACTTTCTTGTAAATACAGGCTTCTCCAAAAGTCTGTACAAAACCAAATGCTTTGATCACACTATCAAAGCATTTATTCCAACTCCGAGAGGCTTGCACCAGTCCATAAATGGATCGCTGGAGCTTGCACACTTTGTTAGCTCCCTTTGGATCGACAAAACCTTCCGGTTGCATCATATACAATTCTTCTTCCAGAAATCCATTCAGGAATGTAGTTTTGACATCCATTTGCCAAATTTCATAATCATAAAAGGCGGCAATTGCTAACATGATTCAGACAGACTTAAGCATCGCTACGGGTGAGAAGGTCTCATCGTAGTCAATCCCTTGAACTTGTCAAAAACCTTTCGCAACAAGTCGAGATTTATAGACAGTAACATTACCGTCAGCGCCAATATTCTTCTTGAAGATCCATTTATTTTCAATGGCTTGCCGATCATCGGGCAAGTCAACCAAAGTCCATACTTTGTTCTCATACATGGATCCCATCTCGGATTTCATGGCCTCAAGCCATTTTGCGGAATCTGGGCTCACCATCGCTTCTTCATAGTTTGTAGGTTCGTCATGGTCTAGTAACATAACCTCCATAATAGGATTACCGTATCACTCTGGTGCGGATCTTACTCTGGTTGACCTACGAGGTTCAGTAATAACTTGATCTGAAGTTTCATGATCATCATCATTAACTTCCTCACTAATTGGTGTAGGCGTCGCAGAAACCGGTTTCTGTGATGAACTACTTTCCAATAAGGGAGCAGGTAAAGTTACCTCATCAAGTTCTACTTTCCTCCCACTCACTTCTTTCGAGAGAAACTCCTTCTCCAGAAAAATTCCAAATTTAGCAACAAAAGTTTTTCCTTCGGATCTGTGATAGAAGGTGTACCCACCAGTTTCCTTTGGGTATCCTATGAAGACACATTTCTCCGATTTGGCTTCGAGCTTATCAGGTTGAAGTTTTTTCACATAAGCATCGCAGCCCCAAACTTTAAGAAACGACAACTTTGGTTTCTTGCCAAACCACAGTTCATAAGGCGTCGTCTCAACGGATTTTGATGGTGCCCTATTTAACGTGAATGCAGCTGTCTCTAAAGCATAATCCCAAAACGATAGCGGTAAATCAGTAAGAGACATCATAGATCGCACCATATCTAGTAAAGTACGATTACAACGTTCGGACACACCATTACGCTGTGGTGTTCCGGGTGGCGTGAGTTGCGAAACTATTCCGCATTGTTTCAAATGAAGACCAAACTCATAACTCAAATATTCTCCTCCATGATCAGATCGTAGAAATTTTATTTTCTTGTTACGATGATTTTCAACTTCACTCTGAAATTCTTTGAACTTTTCAAATGTTTCAGACTTATGTTTCATTAAGTAGATATACCCATATCTGGTCAAATCATCTGTGAAGGTGAGAAAATAACGATATCCGCCACGAGCCTCAATATTCATCGGACCACATACATCTGTATGTATGATTTCCAACAAATCTGTTGCTCTCTCCATAGTTCCGGAGAACGGTGTTTTAGTCATCTTGCCCATGAGGCACGGTTCGCAAGTACCAAGTGATTCATAATCAAGTGGTTCCAAAAGTCCATCAGTATGGAGTTTCTTCATGCGCTTTACACCGATATGACCTAAACGGCAGTGCCACAAATAAGTTGCACTATCATTATCAACTCTGCATCTTTTGGCTTCAATATTATGAATATGTGTATCACTACTATCGAGATTCAACAAAAATAGACCACTCTTCAAGGGTGCATGACCATAAAAGATATTACTCATATAAATAGAACAACCATTATTCTCTGATTTAAATGAATAACCGTCTCGCATCAAACAAGATCCAGATATAATGTTCATGCTTAACGCTGGCACCAAATAACAATTATTTAGGTCTAAAACTAATCCCGAAGGTAGATGTAGAGGTAGCATGCCGACCGCGATCACATCGACTTTGGAACCATTTCCCACGCGCATCGTCACCTCGTCCTTAGCCAATCTTCGCTTAATCCGTAGCCCCTGTTTTGAGTTGCAAATATTAGCAACAGAACCAGTATCAAATACCCAGGTGCTACTGCGAGCATTAGTAAGGTACACATCAATAACATGTATATCACATATACCTTTGTTCACCTTGCCATCCTTCTTATCCGCCAAATACTTGGGGCACTTCCGCTTCGAGTGACCAGTCTGCTTGCAGTAGAAGCACTCAGTCTCAGGCTTAGGTCCAGACTTGGGTTTCTTCTCCTGAACAACAACTTGCTTGGTGTTTTTCTTGAAGTTCCCCTTCTTCTTCCCTTTGCCCTTTTTCTTGAAACTAGTGGTCTTATTGACCATCAACACTTGATGCTCCTTTTTAATTTCTACCTCTGCAGCCTTTAGCATTGCGAAGAGCTCGGGAATCGTCTTATCCATCCCTTGCATGTTATAGTTCATCACGAAGCTCTTGTAGCTTGGTGGCAGTGATTGAAGAATTCTGTCAATGACGCTATCATCCGGAAGATTAACTCCCAGTTGAATCAAGTGATTATTATACCCAGACATTTTGAGTATATGCTCACTGACATAACTATTCTCTTCCATCTTGTAGCTATAGAACTTATTGGAGACTTCATATCTCTCAATCCGGGCATTTGCTTGAAATATTAACTTCAACTCCTGGAACATCTCATATGCTCCATGACGTTCAAAACGTCGTTGAAGACCCGGTTCTAAGCCGTAAAGCATGGCACACTGAACTATCGAGTAGTCATCAGCTTTGCTCTGCCAGATATTCATAACATCTGGTGTTGCTCCTGCAGCAGGCCTGGCACCCAGCGGTGCTTCCAGGACGTAATTCTTCTGTGCAGCAATGAGGATAATCCTCAAGTTATGGACCCAGTCCGTGTAATTGCTACCATCATCTTTCAACTTTGCTTTCTCAAGGAACGCATTAAAATTCAACGGAACAACAACACGGGCCATCTATCTACAATTAACATAGACAAGCAAGATACTATCAGGTACTAAGTTCATGATAAATTCAAGTTCAATTAATCATATTACTTAAGAACTCCCACTTAGATAGGCATCCCTCTAATCCTCTAAGTGATCACGTGATCCATATCAACTAAACCATGTCCGATCATCACGTGAGATGGAGTAGTTTCAACGGTGAACATCACTATGTTGATCATATCTACTATATGATTCACGCTCGACCTTTCGGTCTCCGTGTTCCGAGGCCATATCTGTTATATGCTAGGCTCATCAAGTTTAACCTGAGTATTCCGCGTGTGCAACTGTTTTGCACCCGTTGTATTTGAACGTAGAGCCTATCACACCCGATCATCACGTGGTGTCTCAGCACGAAGAACTTTCGCAACGGTGCATACTCAGGGAGAACACTTCTACTTTGATAATTTAGTGAGGGATCATCTTATAATGCTACCGTCAATCAAAGCAAGATAAGATGCATAAAAGATAAACATCACATGCAATCAATATAAGTGATATGATATGGCCATCATCATCTTGTGCTTGTGATCTCCATCTCCGAAGCACCGTCATGATCACCATCGTCACCGGCGCGACACCTTGATCTCCATCGTAGCATCATTGTCGTCTCGCCAATCTTATGCTTCTACGACTATCGCAACCGCTTAGTGATAAAGTAAAGCATTACAGGGCGATTGCATTGCATACAATAAAGCGACAACCATATGGCTCCTGCCAGTTGCCGATAACTCGGTTACAAAACATGATCATCTCATACAATAAATTTAGCATCATGCTTTGACCATATCACATCACAACATGCCCTGCAAAAACAAGTTAGACGTCCTCTACTTTGTTGTTGCAAGTTTTACGTGGCTGCTACGGGCTTAGCAAGAACCGTTCTTACCTACGCATCAAAACCACAACGATAGTTTGTCAAGTTGGTGCTATTTTAACCTTCGCAAGGACCGGGCGTAGCCACACTCGGTTCAACTAAAGTTGGAGAAACTGACACCCGCCAGCCACCTCTGTGCAAAGCACGTCGGAAGAACCAGTCTCGCGTAAGCGTACGCGTAATGTCGGTCCGGGTCGCTTCATCCAACAATACCGCCGAACCAAAGTATGACATGCTGGTAAGCAGTATGACTTATATCGCCCACAACTCACTTGTGTTCTACTCGTGCATATGACATCTACGCATAAAACCAGGCTCCGATGCCACTGTTGGGGAACGTAGTAATTTCAAAATTTTCCTACGCACACGCAAGATCATGGTGATGCATAGCAACGAGAGGGGAGAGTGTTGTCCACGTACCCTCGTAGACCGAAAGCGGAAGCGTTAACACAACGCGGTTGATGTAGTCATACGTCTTCACGATCCGACCGATCAAGTACCGAACGCACGGCACCTCCGAGTTCAGCACACGTTCAACTCGATGACGTCCCTCGAACTCCGATCTAGCCGAATGTTGAGGGAGAGTTTCGTCAGCACGACGGCGTGGTGACAATGATGATGTTCTACCGACGCAGGGCTTCGCCTAAGCACCGCTACGATATTATCGAGGTGTAATATGGTGGAGGGGGGCACCGCACACGGCTAAGAGATCAATAGATCAATTGTTGTGTCTATGGGGTGCCCCTGCCCCCGTATATAAAGGAGCAAGGGGGGAGGCGGCCGGCCTAGGAGGAGGGCGCGCCAAGGGGGGGAGTCCTACTCCCACCGGGAGTAGGACTCCTTCTTTCCTTGTTGGAGTAGGAGAAGGGAAGGGAGAAGGAGAAGGAAGGAAGGGGGCGCCCCCCCTCCCTAGTCCAATTCGGACTAGTCCATGGGGAGGGGTGCGGCCACCCTTTGGGGCCTTTCTCTCCTTTCCCTTATGGCCCATTAAGGCCCAATACGAATTCCCGTAACTCTCCGGTACTCCGAAAAATACCAGAATCACTCGGAACCTTTCCGATGTCCGAATATAGTCGTCCAATATATCGATCTTTACGTCTCGACCATTTCGAGACTCCTCGTCATGTCCCTGATCTCATCCGGGACTCCGAACTCCTTCGGTACGTCAAAACTCATAAACTCATAATAAAACTGTCATCGTAACGTTAAGCGTGCGGACCCTACGGGTTCGAGAACTATGTAGACATGACCGAGACACGTCTCCGGTCAATAACCAATAGCGGGACCTGGATGCCCATATTGGCTCCCACATATTCTACGGAGATCTTTATCGATCAAACCGCATAACAACATACGTTGTTCCCTTTGTCATCGGTATGTTACTTGCCCGAGATTCGATCGTCGGTATCTTAATACCTAGTTCAATCTCGTTACCGGCAAGTCTCTTTACTCGTTCCGTAATACATCATCTCGCAACAAACTCATTAGTTGCAATGCTTGCAAGGCTTAAGTGATGTGCATTACCGAGAGGGCCCAGAGATACCTCTCCGACAATCGGAGTGACAAATCCTAATCTCGAAATACGCCAACCCAACAAGTACCTTCGGAGACACCTGTAGAGCACCTTTATAATCACCCAGTTACGTTGTGACGTTTGGTAGCACACAAAGTGTTCCTCCGGTAAACGGGAGTTGCATAATCTCATAGTCATAGGAACATGTATAAGTCATGAAGAAAGCAATAGCAACATACTAAACGATCGAGTGCTAAGCTAATGGAATGGGTCAAGTCAATCACATCATTCTCCTAATGATATGATCCCGTTAATCAAATGACAACTCATGTCTATGGCTAGGAAACTTAACCATCTTTGATCAACGAGCTAGTCAAGTAGAGGCATACTAGTGACACTCTGTTTGTCTATGTATTCACACATGTATCATGTTTCCGGTTAATACAATTCTAGCATGAATAATAAACATTTATCATGATATAAGGAAATAAATAATAACTTTATTATTGCCTCTAGGGCATATTTCCTTCATCCCCTTGCCTGCCTGCCTTGTCATAAGTGATTGATGAGGGATACACAAGAACATTAGTTTGATGTAAGAACATGGTTAATACACAGATGTACTAGTATGTACCAAAAACAGAAAGGCATGTCATATTCAAAGGTATAATGTGTAAGCTAAGCAGATGCAATTTAACCAAATTGGAAGCAATACAAGCTAGACATCCGGCTGGAGTGGTGAGCATGATCATCTAGGACCTGAGAGCCTGGTGGGAGGCGGGCTGCTTCGCCACCATCGCAACTTTTTAGTTGGCTTCCAGGTGATGCCTATCTTTGCTGGGCTTGTCACTGGCTCGGCCAGTGCCCTGACTAGCTATTTGTCTTCTGGTGCTCACGGGATGGTGGTTCATGTAAAAAAATATCTTTCCTTATCTTACCGACTTCGGCCTTTCGAATACAAGCTAGACACCATATGGAACATGCAACCACATATGACACCGCGAAGTTAAAGCAAGCACCTGGGATGGTGGTTCAGTGCAAGCGAGGTCATCAACTCCAGAGCTACGTTTACTGTCTCCATCTGCTGACACTGCACCCTTTATAGCGCTGTAACGTGTCTTGCCTACCCGCACACGAAGCTGGAGCGACTTCTCTCTTTTCTTTTTGGCTTCTCTCCTGGCAGCAGAGTCTGAAATACCCTTGCATAAAAACACAATAGTGAGAGTAAGGGTGAAGTGTGTGCAGAACTAGTGCACTGTAAAAGTAGCAGATAGCAGGTGGCTGAAAAATAAATGACAGGAGACATATGATAGCTCTACAACATTGCATGGCAAACAAAATTAGATTCTACTCCGTATGATTTTGTAATATATGAGCACAGGAAATGCAGGTACTCCTCCAGCACACCACCACGTGTGTTCATATCTAAGATAACAGTCGACTGAAAATAAATAGGTCAGTCAATTTTTTTTAGTGAACCGTCCGATCTATAAGGAACGTGCAGATGGCCTTCGTCTACCTCCCGCCAGTCACTGTTGACGATCTTTCTCGAACCGCCAGCGACCACCGGCCCAGACCCCTGCCTCCGTCGCCCCGCCCTCCCATCGACCTCACACCACCGCCGTGCTTGGCAGCGCCCCCAGGCCATCCCTTTAATCCCGGCCGACCTCCAGATCGGGCGCCAGTAGCTCTAGGCCGCACACACCCCTAAGATAAACACCAAGGCGTTGCTCCCCGGCGTAATAGGCGTACTAGCGCCTGTTACGCCGGGGAATGCTTCCGTTAATTGGGAATCAACTGGCCAGAAATTGAAATTCAGGGGGGCGACGGACCTCTAGCTAAGGTGAAATAGTATATGAGGAGAAACCTTGTGCATCGCGAGTTACTAGGAACATCTAGTATCAAGAAGAAGCGGTCAACTAGTGTCTTCTGTGGATGAATACCGTGCAAGCATAGACGTAAGATTTGCACGAATAAGGGAAGAGGAGTACCTTTTTCGGTTGCCGGTGTGGTCACCTCCACATGTCGCGCCGATCTTCTTCTTTTTACCGGGGAAACCGATGTTCTGGAGGGTGCAGGCTTGGACGAACCCATGGCCAAATTGTTGACTGTGTTGCCGTGGCCGTATGTCGGCGGAGGGGAAGCAGATCCGAGGCGGCGAAGGACGGCGTAGCAGGAACAGCTCCGGTATGGTGGAGGGTGGCGAAGTTGGAGCGGCAGCGGTGAGGCGCAGGACGGCGTGGTTGAACTGGCTCGGGTACGGACGGCTCAGCCTCGGCTTCAACTACTAGCTGTGGAGGGCGTTGCGGTTGAGGTTGCGATGGACGAAGACGTCGGGGTATCGGCTCCGGTGTGATGGAGGAGGGCGGTGGTTGATGGGTGGGATGGGGTGGCGGACAGAGGACGCCGGGGTTTCGCGGCTGGTGGAGAGGTAGTTTTGGCGCCCACGGAGTACGAATGGGGAATCGGACGGGTGGGGGGAACCATGTTTCGGTCTGGGACGCGCTTGTTTTTGGCTTTTTTGAACAGAAGATGGGATGCGCTTGTTTGAAATTTGGGGAAAGTACAAACTTTGCCCCCCTCTTAAATTTCGGACCTAATGTGGGTCGGGGTAGG
The DNA here is from genome assembly GCF_018294505.1 of Triticum aestivum. Classification (NCBI taxonomy): domain Eukaryota; kingdom Viridiplantae; phylum Streptophyta; class Magnoliopsida; order Poales; family Poaceae; genus Triticum; species Triticum aestivum. The sequence goes on from NC_057799.1 coordinate 131,550,331, forward strand.
ATGGTAATCCCAGGTGTCCCAAATAGTGGGCGGGAGCGATTTCGGCCGCGCGCATGTGTGCTTAGGCGGCCATTGAGTATGAATGTTTTTGGATGCGGTTGCATGGCGTCTAGATGAAGCTACAAACCTACCCCGGTTTAGACCTTTGGACGTCGGGCTGGTAGGTTTCACGGGTCGGAGTTATTAGAAAAGTAATTTCCTTGTACTACCAAACATTGGTCTCACGCGGTTTCGGGCGAGTAGAGGCTCTTTTGGCGCTTCGTTCGAAATTTTGAAACACAAGCATTCACGTTTAGAGTACTCTTGAACTATGAGGATTGACCTAAATAGACAACGTTATATTTGACCTTGTATGTTTGAAAACCTCATTAAATTATCCGCTTCTTTTTGAAATTTTGACACTTGAAAATCCTATAACTACGATTATTTTGGAATGGAGGAGCTAAATTTGAATCTATTTTGTACACGACTACATATGCTATTATGTACAAAATCAGAGCAAAGATTGGTGCCCCATAATTTAGGTATGGTTTACAAATGCCATGATATCAAATTCAAATAATTGAATGGACTTCATGTTGAATTCGATTTTTATAAACCACCTTAAGTTGAATTCAAATGTATGCTAGTTCATAGGTAGCTATTTATAATGTCCATTGTGTAACTTTCGTATGTATAATGTGCTTTACACACACAACATGAACTATACTCACGTTTATATTCGATTGCTAAAGCGATGCATTGTCTGGAGTTCAAAATACTAACTATGTGGATCAATTGTGTCGAATAATAACATAGACATGCTCAAATTCGATAGAATCTAGATGTCTGATGGATCAATGACCGCTCCTTATGCGAATTGCAAATATCATGATCCCATCCTAATATTTGGATACAATTTATATCTTTAATCAATGTGTAGAGCAGTCTTTTACGTGTAGTTTCACTCTCCATCAGTGGTCTCTCACACATGCTCACACACTCTCTCTCCCAAGGTGTCTTTCTCGCACACATGCTCTAGATATAACCCTCCCTCCCTCTCGTAACCATTTACAACTGTTTTCACTAACCTTTATCACAAGCACTCTTCCTCTCGCAAACATACACACGCACAATCCTCATCGACCCTTTCTATATACATGGACCTGCCTACGTGTCTCATGTACGCACATTATCTTTACGCCTGTCTCTCACGCATTGTCTCACACCTCTCTTCCTAATCGACGAGTATGATTCTAGCAGAGCATTCAGTAGGATGCCCCTTAAAGTTAGGTTGGATGAATAGTAATATCAAAGATAAAGGGGTTACCTTAGTCCGAGAACCTAGGGTTACAAATCCTAGCTCGCTTTGTCAGTGGACATAGAGTCCTTCACAATTCTGCTATCTTTGTCTTGTATGACTAGTCATCCATGGGTCTTCCTAAATGCGTCACGGGCCGACCAATGTGGCGCAGGTCGGAACCGAACGAAGGGCCTCACCTCGACCCACCGGACCTCACGCGGTGACACACCCTCTGCCCCCACGTCTCATTATCTTCTCACACCCACACATACCAACACAAACACCACACACACCGAAAATTTCTCCTGGTGCCTCTATTCCCCCCCCCCCTTGCATATACACAC